>NC_053489.1:617012671-617333385 GCF_905171775.1 Rana temporaria | reverse complement strand
GGGGTCTCAATCGCATCACGATCAAGAACGCTTACCCGATACCCTTGATTTCTGAGCTGTTCGATCGCCTGAAAGGGGCCACGGTCTTTACCAAACTCGACCTGAGGGCGGCATATAACCTGGTAAGGATCAAGGCGGGCGATGAGTGGAAGACCGCGTTTAACACCAGGACCGGTCATTATGAATCCTTGGTTATGCCCTTTGGGTTGTGCAATGCGCCCGCAGTCTTTCAGGAATTCATCAACGATGTTTTCCGTGACCTGTTGCAGCAGTGTGTGGTGGTCTATTTGGATGACATCTTGGTATATTCTGAATCCATGGAGGCCCACATTCTGGATGTCAAACGAGTGTTGCAACGGTTACGAGAGAACAAGCTGTTCGGTAAGCTTGAGAAATGCGAATTTCACCGATCCCAGGTAACCTTCCTAGGTTACATCATTTCTGCTGAGGGGTTCTCCATGGATCCTGAGAAGGTCTCGGCTGTCTTACAGTGGCCCCAGCCCAGTGGTCTTCGTTCCCTGCAGCGCTTTTTGGGCTTCGCCAATTATTATCGGAAGTTCATCAGGGACTTCTCCATGCTGGCCAAGCCTCTCACGGATCTGACCAGGAAGGGCAGTAATTCCCAGGTCTGGCCGCTCGAGGCCATCCGGGCTTTTGAGGCCCTAAAATCCGCCTTTGTGTCAGCTCCGATTCTGTCTCATCCCAACCCTGGGTTGCCCTTTGTCCTCGAGGTGGACGCGTCCGAGACGGGAGTAGGCGCCCTTCTGTCTCAGCGTAGGACACCAGAGGGTCCGCTGCTTCCTTGTGGGTTTTACTCCCGGAAACTGTCACCCGCGGAGTGCAACTATCAGATTGGTGACAGGGAGTTATTGGCCATAGTGCAGGCTCTCAAAGAGTGGAGGCACTTGCTCGAGGGCTCGGTGGTTCCGGTTCTCATCCTGACGGACCACAAGAATCTGACCTACCTTTCTGAGGCTAAGAGATTGACACCACGTCAGGCCAGATGGGCTCTGTTCTTGTCACGTTTTAATTACGTGGTCTCCTACCTACCTGGTTCCAAGAACATCAGGGCGGATGCCTTATCACGGCAGTACTCAGAGCTGTCCAGGGAGGAATCTATACCGACTTCGGTCATACCTCCGAATCAGATCCTGGCCGCCATTCGCACCAGCCTGACCTCTCCCCTTGGTGAGCAGATTTTGGCGGCTCAGTCTGGTGCTCCCTCTGGGACACCCAACGGCAGATGTTTTGTGCCTGAGGAGTTGCGCACTCGGTTGTTGCGAACCTACCATAACTCCAAGACCGCGGGGCATCCTGGTAAGAATCAGCTGTCCTGGGCTGTTTCACGTCTGTTCTGGTGGCCTTCCCTACGTTCCGACATCGCCGCATATGTAGCGGCATGCTCCGTTTGTGCCCAAAGTAAGTCTCCTCGGCACCTTCCGTTGGGCCTGCTGCAACCCATAGCCACCGGGGAGCGCCCATGGTCACACCTGGGGATGGATTTCATTGTGGACCTCCCTGCATCCCGAGGCCATACGGTCATTCTCATGATTGTGGATCGGTTTTCCAAAATGTGCCACTGTGTTCCTCTCAAGAAGTTACCCTCTGCACAAGAGTTGGCCACGATTTTTGCCCGGGAGGTCTTCCGGTTGCACGGTTTGCCCAAGGAGATAGTGTCGGATCGGGGGAGTCAGTTTGTGTCCAGGTTCTGGCGCGCCTTTTGCTCCCAGTTGGGGATTCATCTCTCCTTCTCCTCGGCCTACCACCCTCAGTCCAATGGGGCAGCAGAACGATCCAATCAGGCCTTGGAGCAATTCCTTCGTTGCTATGTCTCCGATCACCAGGACAATTGGGTTGACCTCCTGCCTTGGGCTGAGTTTGCCAGGAACACGGCTGTGAACTCTTCCTCTGGGACGTCTCCCTTCATGGCCAATTATGGGTTCCAACCTGCCGTGTTACCGGAGGCATTCTCTCCCCAGGATATTCCGGCTGTGGAGGATCACCTTTCTGCTCTACGTGCTTCTTGGGTACAGATCCAGAGGTCCCTTGAGGTCTCTGCGCAGCGCCAGAAACTCCAGGCTGATCGCAGACGAGCGCCTGCTCCTTCCTACCAGGTCGGAGACCGTGTATGGTTGTCCACTCGCAACCTCAACCTTCGAGTGCCCACTCCCAAGCTGGCTCCTCGCTTTGTTGGTCCCTTCCGAGTGCTTCGCAGGGTAAACCCGGTAGCCTATGCCCTTGCGCTTCCTCCTGGCATGCGGATCTCCAACGTGTTTCATGTCTCCCTGTTGAAGCCACTGGTGTGCAATCGCTTCACTTCCTCGGTTCCTCGGCCTCGTCCGGTCCAAGTGGGCAATCACGAGGAGTATGAGGTGAGCAATATCCTGGACTCACGCCTGGTCCGCGGTCGGGTGCAGTTTTTGGTCCACTGGCGTGGTTATGGCCCTGAGGAGCGTTCCTGGGTTCCCTCTGCAGATGTCCATGCTCCTGCCTTGCTCCGAGCCTTCCACGCACGCTTCCCTCAGAAACCGTTTTTTGCACCGCGGAGGAGGGGCCCTTGAGGGGGAGGTACTGTCATGGTCTTACCTCTCTCCTGTCTCCTTCGTTTGACATGTGCTGGCGGCCATCTTGGTTTCTAGGTCTCTTGTAGCCTCCCACCCTGCGGCTCCTCCTTCCCACTGGGAGGAGCTGGATGCCTGGCTCACATATATAGGAGGTCTGTGACTTCAGTTCCTTGCTTGGTCCTCCTGTGTGCACATGCTTCTAAGACTGCTGCTGCTTCTGGTTCTGATCCTGGCTTCGTCTGACTTCCCTGCTGGTTCCTGATCCTGGCTTCGTCTGACTTCCCTGCTGGTTCCTGATCCTGGCTTCGTCTGACTTCCCTGCTGGTTCCTGATCCTGGCTTCGTCTGACTACCCTTCTGGTTCCTGACCTCTGGTTTCACCATCCGTTGGACTTTTGCTTTACAGCTTGATTTTCAATAAAGCCTTCTTATTTTCACTTATCTCTTGTTGTACGTCTGGTTCATGGTTCCGTAACACTTGTACACACGACCGGTTTTCCTACCAGGGGAGCTTTCGGCCATGTGTATGCTTCCTCGCAGTTTTCCCGACAGGAAAACTGCCGGGAATTCCGGCGGGAAAATAGAGAACCTGCTCTCTATTTTCCCGCCGGGACTCCAGGCGTTTTTAAACCCGGTAGTTTTCCTATGGGGAAACACTGCAAGGGAGCATACACACGGCCGGGATTCCTGCCCAAAGCTCTCCCCGCAGTTTTCCTGACGGGAAACCCTGCCGTGTGTACACGTGGAAACGTACCGTTTTCCCGACTTTATACCACCGGGAATCCCGTTCATGTGTACAGGGCTTTAGACTGGTTAGAATTTGTTTTCCCTGGGCCTGGAACACTCCTCTGTCTCTGTGAAACAAATTGTAATTATGATTTATTTGTAGGTAAAATGTATCTCATTTCTATGCATTCTCCTCCTTTCATCCCATGTCTCGTATATCTGAGGATAAGCTTGGTTTTTACGATTCAAGAAATATATAACACAATATAATATCTAAGTGAGACCAGTGTGAAATTCTTTGAATTGTAGAAAACAGAGCAAACCTCCTTTGATCCAGCATAAGATATACAGGTAATGTAAGCTGGGCTCTAATTCCTGGCTGAGTTGTGTGACATTCCTCATGGCATCTACAGATACAAACAGCAGAACACTGAAAAATGTCAAGAAGAACATTTGAAAAAGTGTGGAAGATTAAAGGACAGTTATGCTGAAAAAAATAGTTCATGTGGGAATCCTTCAAGTAAATGTTGAAGCTTGTACTGAATGTACACAGCTCTGATCTGAGCCAGGTCATCAGTAAGATGTGGAACCCACAAAAAAGGAAAAAATATGTGAGACCTAAATGTTATATTTATTGTATATTAACTTCTTTGGCCTTAGTAAAAGCATAAATACCAAACATGTCATGCTGCTTAGATGCTGTTCTTAAACGTCTTATGAACAATATTTGGAAAATTTAGAAGAAAAAAACAGGGGTGACCCCTACAAAACCCCCAGTAAGAAGAAGAATGGAATATCCTCTACATGTTTCCTGGCAGAAGGTGTTATACATAGTATCATCTACAATAAAACAAAAACTCCATTATACCGCTATATCAATAAATTGTAATGATGAGGAAAGAGTCGCTGATTGCTTACCCAAGAGACCAGAGGCCAGATGGCAATCAAGGTAGGGACACCAACCTTTCCCTTCCCCTTTCTTCTCCCTCCGCCTCCCCCCTCCTTATCCTCCCTGCCCCTTGCCCCCCCTTCTTTCACCCCCCCATTTCCCCCACCCCCCTTTATTTTTCCTTCCCCTATTTCTTTTTCCTTCCCTCTTTTCTTCTTTCTGACCCCCTCCCCTTTCTCTTCTTCCTTCCTGTCCTTTTTCCCCCTCGCCCCCCCCTCCTTTCTCTTAGCTAAAGTATTTACCTTCCCTCACTGCCTTTTCCCCTACACCACCCCCATCTTCCCTCTTTTTCATCCCCTCCCCCTTTGTCCTTACCCCTTTTTCTCCCTCAATTACCACCTCTCCCATCCCCCCTCCCATTGTTCCAATTAGGTCCCAAGATTCCCCCATGTTTCATGTACTACCTATAACATAGTTACGATCTGAAATATTGCCAAGCAATTGGCTTATTATTTCTTGTTTACTATCAGCAACTATTTATTAACTTACAAGTTTTGCCCCCCGTGCCCGCCACAAGGGAGCCCCTGTGGCGTCCCTACCTTAATTGCGATCTGGGCTCTGGCCTGTCTTGGGTAAGCAATCAGTGACTCCTTTCGCTACAATTCGTGAATATATCGGTATGATGGAATTTATGTTTTGTTATAGATGATACTATATATATAACACTTCCTGAAGAAGCGGCTTCTGTCGCAAAACATGTAGAGAATATACAGTGCATCATGAATTATATGCCCTCAGCATCTGTCTGAGGTCACTATGTGACCAGTTAGACATGTTTGTATAACTTACTGTCTGTTGATGTTTTCATGAATTGCTGTTTTATCACCATTGCACATTTTTGTCTTGTTAATGTTTTTGCATAAATACAATTTGCATATTTTGTACTTTTTTGCTTAATAATTGGGTACCGATAGTCCATTACTCTTCTTACTGAGGGATTTTGTAGGGGTCATCCTTGGTTGTTTCTTCTAAGTACTACATTTAGGAAGATGGTACCTCTATAACAGGGGTGCCCAACCAGCGGCCCGGGGGCCACATGTGGCCCGTGGAGCTCTCGGATGTGGCCCCCGACCTCCTGCTCTGGAATAGAATAGAATACTGTTATTAAAGGTAAGTTTATTACTAAAATCACAGTGTATATATGGGCATATGTGTTCTGAAGTGGTTACTGGGCTGCTTTTAACTGATCCACAGGTGTAGAGCAGTCCACCTGCGGGTTACCTGCACTGAGCCATAGACTAGACACGTGCACAACAAAAATTTTCGTATATTTTTTTGTTCCGTTTCGTCTGCACAACACAATTTTTTGTGTTTTTTTGTTCCGTTTCGTCTCGTTCCGTAGATTCGTAAAGATTCGTAATTTCGTAAGACTCAAGTTTTCCTATTCGGACTCGTTGGTATTTCGTAAGACGCAAGTTTTCCCATTTGGACCCGTTCGTATTTTCGTAACAGTTTTATTTTCGTTTATCTTGAATGATTCGTAATTCTGTCTAATTTATTTTCGTTGATTCGAAATTCGTAATTTTGTTAGATAATAATTTTCGTTTAATGGATTCTTAATTTTGTACTTTCGTAAATACATAGCAACACGCGGCTAATCCATATTAAGATATACTTTCTCTTAAGCCCCGTACACGGTCTGACTTTTTGCCAACAAACATCAAAATGAGCGTTTTCCAAAAAATCCGACCGTGTGTACGCTCTATCGGACAAACTTTTTCGGTTTCAAAAGTCCGGCCAACTCCCTTCAGACAAAAATCCACGGAAAAGTTTGTTTGAAGTCCGATCGTGTGTACGAGGCTTTACACTGTACAATGTGACTCAGCACAAAAGAGATAAGCTGATTGGCTAAGATATTAAGTAATCACTCACTAACTACACTGCCCAGTGCCCATTCGAAAGAACGATACAAGTACACAAATTTACGAACAGACAAAGAAACGGATTTACAAAACACACAATTGAAAATACGAACATACGAATGAAAATACGAACAGACAAAGGATTTAAAATACGGAATGCAAATCGTTTGTTATAGATGTCATTTTCGATCTTTTGCTTTTTCAGTGTTTCGTATTTTAGTAAGATTGTCCAATCATACGTTCGTATTTTGGCTTGTTCGTTATTTTGCTTATTCGTAATTCCGTAATTTTCGTATTTTGGGTCTTTCAGCTTTTCGGATGTTCGAATTGATACGAATGTACGAAAACTAACAAATTCATACGAAAATCCATTCGTTACGAACGGGAACGCACATGTCTACCATAGACTTATATTACCTGTGAGTTTGGAGTGCTTTCTGAAAGTGAACCACACCTACAGGATATAATAGAAGTCTATGGCAAAATGCAGCTAACCTGCAGCAAAGCCACAGGTGAATCCGCAGTGCATCAGTGTGAAAGCAGCCTTGGGCCCCTTTCACATGGTCCATTCGACCTAATCGGACCCTCTATTCACCTCTAAGGAGTGGCAGATAAATGGACTTTTGTCCGTTTACAAAAGCTTACCTCCAATCCGAAAGAGTTCAGTGAGTTCCATAGAGTGGACTGCCATCCACCCATTACACTCATTGTGGCCCGCGATCGGTTACCAAGCCACTTAAGTGGCCCCCGCTCTTGAAAAGGTTGGGCACCCCTGCTCTATAACCTTTAAATACTGTATGTACATGGATAGAAGCTTACATGCTCATTAATATTTGGATAATGACAAAATAATAAGCATTTTTTAGGAAGGTTTACAAAATTAGAAAAAATAAATATTTTCCAGCTTTAAAGCTGTTCTGCTCCCTCCTCTGAGCATCTGACCAACAGCAGCAAGTAGTGGGATATATTTTACCTTAATGCAGCACTTGGACTGAGGAGCACCTAACTTATCTGTTTCACTGCACCCTTGGAGGTGCTTTCTGCAGAGGATCCTTTTTGCTGGGAGCTAGCCTATGGTTATACTCATTCATCTGCTGTGAATCATTTACAGTATATATCTGGGGTACTATATCTGCTTCCGGTATATGTAAAGCATCTGATCTTGAGAGCTGATCCATTATTTATCAAATTCAGTGTTCAAAACGCAATTTTTGACCTTTTTGGTCTCAATCTCTGATGAGATAGGTTTGGCGATTTCTTTGTGGACTTGGATCACAGATCGGCCCGATCTTCTTGCAGTGTAGAGGCTGTTCAGGTGTAGAATGGAGACACACTCATAAGCACTAATAAATATTAAAGACACACAACATCCCTGATGAAGATCAAACTTTAAAAGTTTTTGATCGGAAACGCGTCGGATTAGCCAACTTTTCAGAGTTTACCCTTTAGGGGGAACTTTTGTTGAAATATGGCATGGTGTCTATCTGCTATTTATATGTCTGTTATCAGTGTTTTTTGTATTATTATATTTTGTACTGTAATGTAATTTTGTACTTTTTCTCTGTATATATATGTATTAAAAAATATATTTTTTATATAGTACTTTTTGAATATACATTTTTTCGTTGCCTATATAATCCCAACCCTATAGGTTTTCACATTATAAAGGTAAAAAATGTCTTGATTTTGGAAATACTTTATGGTCTAACCTCATTTATTCCTACTATCTTGCTAGACATTGGCCAGGTTTGGATATATAAGCAACATGAATTTTAAGAGACATAAGGGGGGTGACTAAAAGGTATGAATGGCAAAGGCTTTCCTTTTTTTCAGTTGGCATTATTAGCATTGATATAGCTCAGCACCTGGCCACTTGTCCCATTAAGGCACTGCTGAGCAGAATGATATTTCACCCAACAGTGCTGCTAATTTCACTCACCAGAGCCATAGCCAGATGGATTTTCCTTCTCCCTTCTCTCATGTAAGTAACCAATGCTTAATTCAGCTTTCATTGACCACCAATGTAAGATGCCACTTGTTCCCTGTCCAACAAAGAGGTTGATTTACTAAAAGTCCAAGCGCAGTTGCGTTAGATCTGAGGGGAAGCTCTGCTGATTTCTAACATCCAATCATTTGCCAGCAAAAACATTTTTTTTGTTATTTGCCTTGCATGTTTCCCACTCAGATCTAGAGCAACTGCACTTGGAGTGCACTTGCGGGTGCTCTTGCAGTGCACACACTATTTGCCTTTAGTAAATCAACCCCAATGTATGGCCTTTCCACCACCGGCCAGTGACACAAGGTGAAACTCTACCAATGTACCAGGAGGAGGTTTGCAGGTACCATGGATTTGAGGTCAACCCAACAGGTACTGTAAGAGATTCTTGGTTCTGGCAAATATATGTGCAGATTTGCCCAGAATAATTTTAAAACATGAATAGATTGCATGACCTTTGAACTATGTCAAGCAGGCTGAGAAGGGCCAACAAGAGGGCTTTTTTTAACAGGCCAGCCCCCTTGCTATATACTTTGTGGTTGATTTGAGGCATTACCTTTAGCATTCATTACCTTTAGCTGCTGTTCTGCCCATAGCAAATATATATATATTTTTTACTACTAATCTCCTAGGCTTTTGTTTCAGGAGGTAGGGTGGTAGTTGGGAGTTTTCATTTATTTAGGGGTATGCTTTTTATTTTATGTTGATAAAGCCTTAATTTTAGGTTAATAGTTTTGTGGCTTTAATTATATTTGAATTTGTATAATAAAGCCCCAGCCTGCACTCTTTGTCTCCAGTAAATTTAGACCTAGCCTCGCTATTTAAAGCGGTGGTTCCCCCTTAAAAACAACTTTTTTTTATTCCACTGGCCCCCCACATTACAATCGAATTAAGGCTATTATTTTTTTTTTGCTGCTGTACATACCTTGATACAGCATCTTCACCCGTGCATCCGGGTTGCGAGTCCCGCGGGAGTGGGCGTTCCTCACATGTGTTTGATTGACGTTTTTCGGAAAAACGAGCTCCCCCCTGTCGCGTAAGCCGCGTCACGGTTGGCGAAAGGAGCCGAACGGCGAGTCGGCGCTATACTGCGCATGCGCATCGCCGTTCGGCTCCTTTCGCCAATCGTGACGCGGCTTACGCGACGGGGGGGGGCTCGTTTTTCCGAAAAACGTCAATCAAACACATGTGAGGAACGCCCACTCCCGCGGGACTCGCAACCCAGATGCACGGGTGAAGATGCTGTATCAAGGTATGTACAGCAGCAAAAAAAAAATTATTGCCTTAATTCGATTGTAATGTGGGGGGCCAGTGGAATAAAAAAAAGTTGTTTTTAAGGGGGAACCACCGCTTTAAAAATGCCCAGCTGCTAGCTGATTAATACTTCTGAATCATCTACAGCATCGTAATCCTTAATGATAGTTTGATAGAAATTGTGTAGCCACAAGACAGTTTGGCATTGGTGAGACTATGGATGGCCACAGTGAACTACTGACCAGTTTTTATCTACTGGTCAAAGCAGGTCTGTATAGTACTGTTTGATGAAAAAGCATTGTCATTGCTAAAACTACCCAAAAAAAAAAAACTTTTTTTTTTCAACCTGAAATATCGTACCAGTTGCAGTGTGTTTTTTTAACCACTTAACCACCAGCCGCCGTCATATAACGGCGGCAAGGTGGTTGCTTAACTGGGGGTTGCCGTTAATTAACGGCGCCCCGCAGAAGCAGCAATGCGCGCCGCCTCGGGCGCGCACACAGAAGATTCTGTGCGCGCCGGGTCTATGAGACCCGGCGCTACACAGATCAGGGAAATTGACCAGTAACAGTGGTCTTTTTCCATGTGATCGCGCCGTCCAATGACGGCGCGATCACAATGTAAACACAACAAGGTCAGGGAAAGTTTATCTCCTCTCCTCTCCTCACACAGTATCAGCGAGAGAGAAGAGGAGATAAACTGTGAGTTTTGCAAGCCATACCAGTGCCCCATAGTGCCAAATCTGTGCCCATATTGCCCCATAGTGCCAAATCTGTGCCCATATTGCCACATCAGTGCCAAATCTGTGCCCATAGTGCCACATCAGTGCCACATCTGTGCCTAAAGTGCCACATCAGTGCCACATCTGTGTCCATAGTGCCACATCTGTGCCCAGTAGTGCCACATCTGTGCCACCTGTGCCACACCAGAGCCGCACCAGTGTCACCGGAGCCGCACCAGTGTCACCAGAGCCGCACCAGTGCCACCAGAGCCACAACAGTCCTATACCAGTGCCAAAACAGTGCCGTACCAGTGCTGCCTGTGCCCACCAGTGCCGCCTGTGCCCACCAGTGCCGTCTGCGCCCACCAGTGCCGCCTGCGCCCACCAGTGCCGCCTGCGCCCACCAGTGCCGCCTGCGGCCACCAGTGCCACCAGGGCCGCCTGTGCCCACCAGTGCCGCCTGTGCCCACCAGTGCTGCCTGTGCCCACCAGTGCTGCCTGTGCCCACCAGAGCCACCTGTGCCCACCAGAGCCACACCCGTGCCACTACAGTGCACATAAGTGCCGCCTTCTGCTAATCAGTGCACACCAGAGCCACCAGAGCCACCTGTGCCCACCAGAGCCACCTGTGCCCACCAGAGCCACCTGTGCCCACCAGAGCCACCTGTGCCCACCAGAGCCACACCTGTGCCACTAAAGTGCACATAAGTGCCGCCTTCTGCTAATCAGTGCACACCAGAGCCCCACCAGAGCCACCTGTGCCCACCAGAGCCACCTGTGCCCACCAGAGCCACCTGTGCCCACCAGAGCCACACCCGTGCCACTACAGTGCACATAAGTGCCGCCTTCTGCTAATCAGTGCACACCAGGGCCCCACCAGAGCCACCTGTGCCCACCAGAGCCACCTGTGCCCACCAGAGCCACCTGTGCCCACCAGAGCCACACCCGTGCCACTACAGTGCACATAAGTGCCCACCTGTGTCCATCAGTGCCACCACAGTGCTCTGCAGTACAGCCTCACCAGCCACCAGTATGGCAAAAAAATTCTTTACCGGTGAGCAGGCCGTACATCTTCTACTTGCCATGAGCGATGAGAGCAGCGAGGAGTCTCTGTCCGATTCGTATTCGGCCTATGAACCCGTTATAGACAGTGGGTCGGATTCAGAATCTGAAGAGGAACGTGGGCCCAGGAAAAGAAGGGGTGCTGGCGTGGAGAAGCGGCCTACTCCCAGACGCGCAGGGCCGTCCACCTCAAGCGATGTGCCGTCCGCCTCAAGCGATGTGCCGTCCGCCTCAAGCGATGTGCCGTCCGCCTCAAGCGCTGTGCCGTCCGCCTCAAGCGCTGTGCCGTCCGCCTCAAGCGCTGTGCCGTCCGCCTCAAGCGCTGTGCCACTGCAACAAAGGGGCCATGCCAGCCTTCCCTATGGCCTTCAAAACCCCCTGTGGCTTCCCCCTAATTCCGGAGCAGCAAATATCCCCCCTTTCACTGCCCAGCCAGGTGTCCAGATGAACACCGAAAACTTTTCAATGCTTAATTTTTTTAATTTACTTTTCACCGAAGATTTGCTATCCTTCATTGTGGCCCAGTGCAATCTCTACGCACAACAGTACATAAGAAGTAACCCTGGTTCCAGATATGCCCGCCCCTTTGAGTGGAGAGAACTAACCATGGAAGAATTTAAAATGTTCTTAGGCCTAACCTTTACTATGGCACTTTCAAAAAAAAAACAATTGTACTCCTACTGGTCCACCAAACCCATTCACCACATGCCACTCTTCTCCTCCCTTATGCCAAGATCCCGATATTTAATAATTATGCGGTTCCTCCACTTTAACGATAACGCCCAGTGCCCTCCCCGAGATGACCCTGCTTTTGACAAGCTATATAAAATTAGGCCACTTCTAAATTTTTTCGCTCAACGATTTCCCCAATTATATACCCCTGAACAGAACATATCTGTGGACGAGTCCCTTGTCAAATTCTCAGGCAGGCTGGGCATCAAGCAGTTCATCCCCAGCAAAAGGGCCCGATATGGGGTCAAAATGTACAAGCTTTGCGACAGAGCCACAGGGTACCTCTACTCATTCATGGTGTATGAAGGAAAGGACTCCCAACTGCATCCCCCTGAATGTCCAGAGTATATGGGAGTCAGCGGAAAAGTGGTCTGGAATCTGATGTATCCACTCTTTGGAAAGGGATACCACCTTTATGTGGATAATTTCTACACCAGCTTGCCCCTGTTTCGCTGTCTTTACCTCCGGAATACCCCAGCATGTGGCACAATAAGACCCAACAGGAAAGGCTTCCCGCAAAAACTGGTGGATCAAAAGCTCAGACGAGGGGAGTCTGCAGCATTGAGGAACCAGGAGATATTGGCTGTCAGGTGGAGGGACAAACGGAACGTCCACATGCTTACATCAATCCACGACGACACCTGCGTGGAAGTCCCCAAAAGAACCGGCCTAATCCAAAAACCAAAGTGCATCTATGACTATAATTTGTTCATGGGGGGAGTGGACTTCAATGACCAGATGATAGAACCCTACCTGCCCACAAGAAAATCCCGCCACTGGTACAAGAAAGTGTCCATTTATTTTTTTAGTTTGGCCTTTTATAACTCCTATGTAATCTACAAAAAGTCATCAGAGAACCCCGTATCATATCTGGACTATCAAGAAGAAGTCATCACCGCCCTTTTGTACCCTGAAAACCCACCGGAAAATATTTGCTCTGATTCTGTGAGCAGACTCCACGAGCGTCACTTTCCTGAGAAAACCCCCTCCCCTGAAACAGGCCACAGAAATCAGAAGAGGTGCCGGGTGTGCTCCAGAAGAGGAATTCGAAAAGACACTGTGTATTACTGTCCCGATTGTCCTTCCCAACCAGGCCTCTGTATTGGAACATGTTTCCGCCGTTACCATACGTTTCTTCATTATTAGGGACGTATGGTAAACGCAATTCTAATTTCCTGTAATTTCCCCCCACACCCCTTATGCCACTGCACTCATACCTCTGCCTTCTCCGGAATCGACCATGGCCTGTTATACGACCACTCTTTTGCCTAACCCTAAACATACCTCTGCCTTCTCTGGAACTGACCCTGGCTTGTTATACGACCACTCTTTTGCCTAACCCTAAACTGTACCTACATCTGCCTGCTCTGGAACTGACCCTGGACTGTTTGAGCACGTTTTTTGCCTGTCCCTTGGATTGATCTTTTACCCTGCTATACTAGTGGGAACACAGGGGTCTCACATATGTGAGGGGCTCCAGAATTGTTTTTCTGGATGAAAAAACTAATTTTTTAGTTTTCTCATTCCCGGATTAGGGTCTGGTTGCCCGGAGGCTTCAAAGAGATTTGGGTGGGAGAAGCCTCTACCCCTGTCCCCATTCCCCTACCCATGGCCCGCTACTTGGACCATGTTCCTACCAGGACAAATATTTTGCCTGACTATGGACAATATTCCTGCCTGCTGCCTGCTGCCTGGACAATTCCATTCACTGTCGCTGACCAGTGACCACGTCCCTGCCTGCTGCCTGGATCGGGGCTCTCCTTCTGTGGACAATTGCACTACTAAAACCACAGGTAATCTTCTTTTTTTTTACCCATTACTCAGCAGAATGTATTTTAGGGTGTAATTCTTGGTATGTACATGCTGTGTTAGAAATATGAAGGCCCTTCAAAAATGTGATAGATTGTAAGGAAATTGGATGTGTAATTTATGTCCCTAGAACACCTGATGGTGCTTCTTGGATGTTGGGCCTCTGTATGTGGCCACGCTGTGTAAAAGTCTCACACATGTGGTATCGCCATACTCAGGAGGAGCAGCAGAATATATTTTGGGGTGTAATTTTTTCTATGTACATGCTATGTGTTGGAAATATCCTATAAATGGACAACTTTCTGTAAAAAAAAATGCGTTTTTATTTTTTTCCACATTTTCCAAGAACATCTGGAAAAAAATGAACTGTTCAAAAGACTCACTATGCCTCATAGATTATACGTTGGGGTGTTAGCTTTCCAAAATGGGGTCACTTTGTGGGCGTTTCTATTGTCCTGGTGCTCCAGGGCCTTCAAAAGTGTAATAGGTGGTTGAGAGATTAGATGTGTAATTAATGCTCCTAGAATGCTTGAAGTTGCTACTTCAGTGTTGGGCCTCTGTATGTGGCCACGCTGTGTAAAAGTCTCACACATGTGGTATCGCCATACTCAGGAGGAGCAGCAGAATATATTTTGGGGTGTAATTTTTTCTATGTACATGCTATGTGTTGGAAATATCCTATAAATGGACAACTTTCTGTAAAAAAAAATGCGTTTTTATTTTTTTCCACATTTTCCAAGAACATCTGGAAAAAAATGAACTGTTCAAAAGACTCATTATGCCTCATAGATTATACGTTGGGGTGTTAGCTTTCCAAAATGGGGTCACTTTGTGGGCGTTTCTATTGTCCTGGTGCTCCAGGGCCTTCAAAAGTGTAATAGGTGGTTGAGAGATTAGATGTGTAATTTATGCTCCTAGAATGCTTGAAGTTGCTACTTCGGTGTTGGGCCTCTGTATGTGGCCACGCTGTGTAAAAGTCTCACACATGTGGTATCGCCATACTCAGGAGGAGCAGCAGAATATATTTTGGGGTGTAATTTTTTCTATGTACATGCTATGTGTTGGAAATATCCTATAAATGGACAACTTTCTGTAAAAAAAAATGCGTTTTTATTTTTTTCCACATTTTCCAAGAACATCTGGAAAAAAATGAACTGTTCAAAAGACTCATTATGCCTCATAGATTATACGTTGGGGTGTTAGCTTTCCAAAATGGGGTCACTTTGTGGGCGTTTCCATTGTCCTGGTGCTCCAGGGCCTTCAAAAGTGTAATAGGTGGGTGAGAGATTAGATGTGTAATTTATGCTCCTAGAATGCTTGAAGTTGCTACTTCGGTGTTGGGCCTCTGTATGTGGCCACGCTGTGTAAAAGTCTCACACATGTGGTATCGCCATACTCAGGAGGAGCAGCAGAATATATTTTGGGGTGTCATTTGTGGAATATACATGCCATGTGAGAGAAATAACCTGTTATAATGACAATATTGGTATGAAAAAAAAAAAAAAAATCTTAATTTTGCAAAGAATTGTGGGAACAAATGACAACTTCAAAAAACTAACTATGAGGCCCCATACTCACGACCAAACATGTCTGCTGAAACTGGCCCGCGGACCAGTTTCAGCAGACATGTTTGGTCGTGTGTAGTTACGAACGTACAGAATTTCACCGTACATTTGCCCGCCGGGCCGTTTTTCAGCAGACATTTATTTGCAAACTTGTTTTAAAACCGTCCGCTCAAATCCTGTCCGAACGGACATGTTTGGTGGTGAGTACACAAAACCAACGTACAAAAACCCCGCGCATGCTCAGACTAAATGAGGCCACGGGAGCGCTCGTTCAGGTAAAACTCACGTTTGTTTGGGATATGGCACATTCGTCAATAGAAAGATTAATTCTAGCAATAGAACACTGAAGCAAACCACACAATAAACAACGCTTGATGCCGTCGTTTTATTCATTCTTCTCTTGCTATAAATAATCAGTTATTTAGCTAATGTTATTTCAACTGAGTTGTTCCATACTGAAAAGTGACATTTGTTAGCTGTGATGTAGTAAGATTTTTGCAAACTTTTATTGGCCCGACGTATCATATTTTTAGTGGTCCTCCACATGTCTAATTTTTTGCTTTTAATGTTTAATGGTTATCTTTCCCACTTTATTTAGGTGTTTATAGTTATGTCACCATTTAGAATATTTTAATAGGAAATAGTTTTGATTTTGCTTTTGTTTGTATATTTAACTGGATTATTTTGAAGGTTGTTTAAATTGTCTACCATGTTGGCACACCAAATGCCCCCCCCCCCCCCATGAGTTAGTGAATATTTTAGATTAAACATTTTATTTGTTTGTAATGTTTGATGCCTAAAATAATACCCACAGTATTACAAACAATAGGCACGTTTTTCAAATCAACAAAAAGGCTTTTATTTGAGCAAATTATAAAAAGGAACAAAAACAGAATGGCAGCACTTGAACAGCTAGCAAAATACATGCAAACTTGCATTTCAAACATGGTGAAGGATAAACTAGCCAACCTCAGGAGGCACACAAAATAAAATCTGAAGCAGCAGCACATAACCAAAGGAACCCAAGCTGTGGTAGTCCAAACAAGATGCCATTTGTGGGGGATCAAATGGAAGGCAGGGCATCAACGTCTCCTCTTCCTTGCAACCTTCCTTCCAGGCTGCCTTACAGCGGGTCTTCCCTGGGCCCTTGCAGGTGGGGATGATGTGGCAGCAGGAGTATGATGTTCAGCAAGCCGGGCCGGGTCACATAGCCCAGTGTCTGGGGTCAGCAGCTCCCTCTGCATCCACCAAAGGGCCTGGTTGATGATGCCCTTGGCCAATTGCCTCTGCTCCTCCGTGCCTTTATTGAGATCATGTGCCACGGAGGCACTGTAGGCCTCAGTGGGGTTGAGGGGGGCCCTCATGATGGCACTCGCCTCCTGAATCATTTTGAGGCTGGCTTCCTCCACTGCCCCCAATTTCTTCTTACGGCCTGGTGGCCTAATATAAAGGGGAGGAGCCTGGCTGGTGGTGCTTGTCCTGGGGAGCTGCTCAACGCCACTGGGCCCGGCCTCCTCCTGGCTGCCACTGACCCCTTCGGCCTGGCTGTCAGTGAGGAGAGGATCTGCCACCTCCTGGCTGGTCTCTTCTTCCTGTGTAAAAAAAAGGGACATGTTGTAATATATTTAGGAATATAATCACTCACATTTTCATGCTTGAATCTTATTTTTTGCCTTGAATTTAAACTTGAAAACAGACTCACCCTCTGACCCCTGCAGTTGTCATCCCTGACACCTATTTGTTTGCCCACGACTTTAGATTTTTACTTCCCAGCTTGTATTTTATTAACCAATATCAAGTCAAGAATCAAACAATAATTAATATTATTACATAAATAGTTATGAAACTACTATACCTCATCATCGTAGAGGCGCAGATCTGCCTCTCTGTCAGCCAGGCCCTCTTCATCTGACTCTGCAGGGCTGTGGTGATCTGGGGAAGTCCCGCTGGAAGGTAGCATGGAGGGAAGGTTGGGATTCAGACTTGACATAGATGGCCTGCCTTCCAGTTGATCCCGCAAAAATGACATCTGGCTGTAATACCACAGCTTTGGTTCCTTTGGTGGTCTTGCTGCTGCTCCAGATCTTAGCTGCTTTTGGTGAGCTTTGTATGCTCTCCTATATGTGCCCCTGAGGTTGGCAAGTTTATCCTTCACCATGTTGGCACTGCATTCTGGCACCCATGTCCTCATGTATGCTGCTAGCTGTTCAAGTGCTGCCGCTCGTACGTCCTTGTTGTGGTAGGTGGGCTGCTTTGAATCCCACAGGATGGGCATTTCCCTAAATTTATCCAGCAAGTGCTGGATAATCTCTTGGGTCTGCAGGAGATCCATTGGGAAATGATGATTTAGTCTTTTTGATTCTAGATTGAAAAAATATAAAGAAACCAAAAACACAATTAAAAAAAGCCTCAGCATTTACATTGATAGAATATGTCGTTTAAAAAGTAGTACCTATATAGAAATACAAACACAGTGTCTCTTGTTTAGAAAATGCTGGCCAGCTCTGCCCCATTGGTTGGTTTTAGCTAACATTTTTTTTATACATGCCGCCCCTTTGGTTACATTGCAGGAAATAATAGAAATGTACAACCATACACAATTATTACAAATGACAGCATTCATCAAGGCACTATTGCATGTGTAGATATCCTGCCCCTCAGCATTGATTACATGAAAGAAACTTCCTAATGACCTCTGTCCAACCAACACAGAACAATACTTGGCCTGATCTGAATACACCCTACATAATTGATAATGAGTCACAGCATTTTTGACCTCTCTATTTTGTGATGTCTCCAAAAGCATTTGGGCACGAAAATCACATTCTGGTATCCAAGAGACATAATAGCTTAATAAAACTGTGCAACCAACAGACCAAACCCCCATCCCATGGCTCTACATTTTAGAGCCCGCTGCTGATCCCATGTTTAAATTTCTTACCTGCCTCTCTCAAAATCCTCGTTTGTTACGCTCGCTGAATTAACACGTAACCTACGTAATCACGTCAAGCGCCTTTTATCCACTCCGCGTATGTATGAAACGCCGCCCTCGTCACCTTTGCCATGCCCCTAATCAATTTAAAAAGTAAATATGGCGTTAACTGTGTAGGTTCTGGAATCGCGCGAATATTCTCCGCATAACCTACGTCAATACGTTGTTGGCATTCGCGACACTCCGCATATGCAAGAATCCCCGCCCTCATCTCCGCCCCTGACGGGACATTTCCTCGTTTCCACGCCCCTAATCTCTGTGGGAAGGAAAGATGGCGATGTCACACGAGCGGGCACGGAGCTCTCATGGCGCAAGTGAAGGGACAGAGGCAGGACCGTCCCGATCCAGGCCTAAAAGATATAAAGCCACTAATATGGCGTTCGAAGAAATGGTGGAGTTGGTTTACATCATGAGGAGGAAGGATTATGATGGTGAATGTGGGCCCTACAAAACACCGAACCGTAGAAAGTCACACATAATGGACAAGGTGGCAAGGAGAATGAGGAGAATGTTTGGTGTCACCAGGTCAAAGGAGCAACTCCGGAAGCGTTGGTCCGATTTAAAATTGAGGGAGCCACATCACATGAAGAAGATACTCAAAATTCTGCGTAAAAGTAAGTCCATATTATTTAAGGGGGGGGAGAATGTCTGCAATAATGTGTTGACATGTATTTTTTCACATCTGCCTCCTTGGCCTGCTTGTACTTTTGAACACGTGTAGATACTGTATTGTGTTTATGTCAAATAACAACCCTTACCAAATTTCGTGAAATAGTAAACACGCGTAATATGACATTGTTTTGCAAAAATGTGACGTTACTCCAGGAACAACACACCTGGACATGGCTGACTGGCCCCAAACTTGGTTTTCCAACATTGTTGAATAGAAAAATCACAGAAATTAAATTGAGTGCATGTGACAGGCAAACAAGATTCATTCTCCAAAATGCAAATAAAGCTGATGTTTTAACATCTGGAAATGCAAAGCACCTGTGTCTCAATAATCAAAGTATATTTATTTGGAGGGTCGACGAGAATTAATGTTTTGGGGGGACATCCATGTGTGTCACTTCTTTGCAAAAAAGGGGCAGGATCAGAGCTTCGCCTAGAACTACGCCAAAAATGGAGGATTGCTGAAAGAATAAACAACCAAAAATCATCATAAATGTATCGTCTATGCAATGTGTGCGATTTATGATATCCAATATCTGTGTGCTGATGAGTATCCCTTTTGTTTTTTATTATTTCTTATAGGGGAAAGAAGACGCCAGCAATTGGAGGAGGCAGAGAGGGCCAGACACCCACAAAATCAAACACCTCCACATGTTGAGCAGGAGGAGGCTGGGGAAGGAAGAGAGGAGGATGTGGAAGGAGAAGAGGATGTGGAAGGAGAAGAGGATGTGGAAGGAGAAGAGGATGTGGAAGGAGAAGAGGATGTGGAAGGAGAAGAGGATGTGGAAGGAGAAGAGAAAGGAAGAAAGGAGGAAGGAAGAGAGGAGGAAGAAGTAATTTTGGACTTAGAATTTATAGCAGATGAAGGGCAAGTGGCGGAAGAACAATTTGGCGAATTGAAAGAAGGTGGATTGATGGATGAAGGAGGAGTCGAAGATGATGGGGAGGTGGTGGAAGAAGGAGGAGTGATAGAAGATGATGGGGAGGTGGTGGAAGAAGGAGGAGTGATAGAAGATGAAGAAATTGGGGATGTGGAAATTATCAGGCCATCAGGTCAGTGTCACCCCTATATTAATAGGGCCAAACATATGCAGATAGGCTGGAAACTATTTACATATTTTGAATGCCAATTTGTTTCTTTTTAGGGGATGAAGATGGTGTAGCACATTTTTCACGTGCAAGTGCTTCTATAATTGTACAGCAGGTAATGGAGTGCAGCACGGAAATGGACATTATGCGGGAAAGGATGCTAGTCATGGAGCAGAATGTGCGAAATGTCATTTCAGAGTGTAGCACGGAAATGGACAACATGCGACAAAGGATGCTAGTCATCGAACAAAATTACAAAAATATCATTGACATGATGGGCCGTGTCAAAGACTGAACCACAGAAGCCCATCCCCCGCCCATCCCCCGCCCACAAAACCCTTTTTAATTTTTGTACTTTATAATACGCCAAAATTTCTAAATGCACACACAGTGTGCCAATATGTGCTATCTGCCATCACAGACTATCTATTGTCTGTGCTTTGTGGGTACAAACCCCTCCTCGATCCTCAAGTAGTTGAGAGGAAGGGTTTGCTCCCACAAAACACAGACATTGATCACCCATGATGTCAGATAGCACATGTGGACATTTGTATGTTTAACCAATGACATTTGGCGAGTTTTCACTGAATGTGTGCATTTAGAAATTTTGGCGTGTTCCAGTGTGAAAGCACACCATCCATATGACTGACTGCTGTTCTTTTTTTAAATTTTTGTTTGGTGTTGATCTTTTTTGGTTTGTAAATGTTTACAGTTTCAGATCACAAAACGAACAAGAAATCTCACCTAAAGAAAGAAGTTAACGAATTTTTTTTTACAAAAAAAAAATAATTTTTGTTGTGTTAAAATCTTCTTGAAAAAATTATACACAAACAAATACAAAGCCAAAAAATGTTTTGTATAAAAACAATACCCAAACATTTCTAAATGTAAATAAATGTCTTCGAAACAAATACCAAAAAAAAAAAAAAATAACCCAAAAAATTTCTACATAAATTAGTCTGGGTTATTGAAAACCAAACTAAATAAGAACTTTAATTTTGAACCAAAGTCTAAAAAAATTATGTTTAGAAGTGTGTATATATATATATATATATATATATATATATATATATATATATATATATATATATATATATATATCTATATATATCTATATCTATCTCTAGAGATAGATATATAGGAGACAAGCCCAAAAATTCTGGCGTATAGTTTCAGTGAAATTATTCTTACATTGTGTTTCGATCAGTATTATTGCTAATCACTGTAAATAAAGACAAAAAAAGAAATAATTCAAAGCCAATATTTTGTTCCAAAAATTTGCAGGAAATGTTTTCTGCAAAAAAATACACATTTCTTGTTAAAAAATGACTAAAATAAAAAAATTGAATTGTGACATCAAAAGCAGAAAAAGGAGTGGCTTCTTATTTCTAGACTGAATACCCAGTTAGTAGATGAGTGAATAATGTGCAAATGTGGTTAGTTAATACATCTGAGTAAGTAAATCTGGCACTAGAAGTGCACTATTTTTGGAGAGAACCTGGAAGACAGAAAAATAGAGAAAAAGCAGTAAGAACAAACAACTGTATAAAGTCCAATGGTCTAATTATTTATTAGTTGTGAGAATATTCCTTTCTTTGGGGGCCGAATTAGAAAGAAATATGATCTGGCATAGCAATGGCCCCCCGACCCATGAAGTACTCAACATATTTGTCGCGTACCTCACGAGCAGATTGGGGGGCCAAGCCAGCGCGACCAGTGACCAGGCCAGGAATGTTCTCTGAGGGTAGTCCTGCCTCAGAGCCCATGGAGGCTAGGTACGTCTGGGAGTGCCTGCGTAGAAAATTGTGCAAAATGCAGCAGGCAAATATAATGGTGTTCAATTTATATTCCGCCAAATGTATCGATGTCAGGAACAGGCGGAACCGGTTGCTGAGGATCCCAAAGGCATTCTCGACTACCCTCCGAGCCCTGGACAACCGAAAATTGAACACACTCCTCTCTGAGGTGAGGGTCCTCTGGGGAAAAGGCCGCATTAGGTGAGGTCCAAGGCCGAAAGCCTCGTCCGCTAGGAACACAAACGGAAGTCCTTCCACATTCTCTTCATCTGGTGGCAATGCCAGACCACCAGTTTGGAGACGATCATAGAAATCAGTCCGTGCGAACACTCCCCCATCTGACATCCGGCCGTTCTTCCCCACGTCCACATATAGAAACTCATACTGTGCCGACACCACCGCCATCAACACAATACTATGATAACCCTTGTAGTTATAATAGAAGGACCCCGAGTGGGGTGGGGGCACAATGCGGACGTGTTTCCCATCTATTGCTCCACCGCAGTTAGGAAAATCCCACCGCTCGGCAAATTGGGAAGCCACAGACTGCCATTCCTGTGGTGTGGAGGGTAGCTGTGGGGACAAACAAAAAATGAGATTTAGTACTTTGGCACATAAACATTGCAAACATAATCATACAAGCATCCTTGTGCAACTTTACATTTTTAAAATAGCATTTGCAAATTATGAAGGGAGAATTTCGGGGCACAAATAGATAGGCCCACTTAATTAATAAGAGACTCCACAGCCCTCTGATGGGGACAAAAACACTTTGAAGGGGGGGTGGGGGGTGTTTAAACTGTTTTTAGAAAACAAAAAACAAAAAAAAAAGTGGCATGGTGGGGGTTGGCCCGAAGATAGCATGCTGGACAGGTTAATATTGGGTAAGATCAAAATATGCAGGTAGCCCAAAATAAAAAGAACATGTAAAAGCTGATATCAACATGCATAGGGAGAAAAGGGAATGTTAGTTAAACACACAGCATATCTGCGAAATAAAATAAAAAGTTAGTTTGCCACATTATTAAAGACACATTGTGAGGTTAAAATGAGGAAACTTACCTTCATATACTCCTCGTGCATAACTTTAATGATGGCAGCACACGTGTCCGGTATGATGACCCCAAGCGCCTGCGGAGAGATGCCTGTCGAGAACTTGAGGTCCTGCAGGCTCCTCCCAGTCGCCAGGTACCGCAACGTGGCAATAAGCCTCTGCTCGGCCGTGATGGCTTGGCGCATCACAGTGTCCTGCCTCGTGATATAGGGGGACAGAAGTTCCAGCAGACTGTTGAATACGGGGTCCGTCATGCGGAGAAAATTCCTATAGTCATTAGGATTATTCTCCTGGATTTCCCTAAGCAGAGGCATATGTGAGAACTGGTCACGCTGGCGCAACCAATTCTTGGTCCAGAAACGCCTCCGCCCCCTGTTTCTGGCCAAAGTACTGGAATAATGAACATATCCAGCAGCCATCCCATAAACAGCACCAACTCGCGAAAATTGACGCTGCTGCTCCATCATGGCTTCAAACCGGCCGGCTGGTCAGTCAAGAACACACTCCAACAGAAAGCACAATCAAATCCAGCGGGACCTGCAAAGAACGCACGACACACAGATACGAACGCACAGTACGAATCTGCAAAGCAGAACGAACTGCACGCCTGTACCCGAATGCCAACTACGTACCCACAAGCACACGCACTGAACGAGAAAATACTACCTGCTAAAGCCTGGAGACCGAGAAGCGCGAATCAGCTCTAACCAAACCTTCACTAACACGAGCAAAGCCGTAACTAGCAAAAGCGGAACAGAGGGCGTCGCCATTGACTTTGGCCTTTCCCTTTATAGTGACGTCAAACGTGGATTACGTGCACGCGTTCAGGTCCGCAGGGAAATATCGTCCGCTGGTGTGTACAAGCCAGCGGGCCAAATGAAAAAACAGCCTTGTACGCCGGAAACAGCCCGTCGGACATTTCGAGCGAACATGTTTGGTCGTGAGTACTCGGCCTGACTCTTACTAACTACCTTGGAATGTCTACTTTCCAAAAAGGGGTCATTTGGGGGGTATTTGTACTTTATTGGCTTGTTAGGGTCTCAAGAAATGAGAGAAGCTGTCAGTACTTCAGGTGTGATCAAATTATTCAATTTTCAGAAATTGGTACCATAGCTTGTAGACCCTATAACTTTCACCCAGACTAAATAATATCCAAATTTTTTTTTTTTTTTTACCAAAAATATGTAGCAGTATGCATTTTAGGCCAAATGTATGAGGAAAAATTACTTTTTTACAAAATGATATGATAGAAATGAAGAAAAATTCATTTTTTTTACAAAATTTTCGTTCTTTTTTCATTAATAGCGGAAAAAAAAAAACAACGCAGAGGTGATCAAATACCACCAAAAGAAAGCTCTATTTGTGGGAAAAAAAGGACAAAAATTTCATTTGGTTACAATGTTGTATGACTGAGTTATTGTCATTCAAAACGTGAGAGCACCAAAAGCTGAAAATTGGTCTGGTTATTAAGGGTGTTTAAGTGCCCAGTTGTCAAGTGGTTAAGTAGTGCGTGCACTACTTTTGTTGCAGTCTAATGCGATTCAACCCATTCCAAATGAATGGGCTAAAATTGCACTGCACCGCATGTGAATACCGAATAACACATGAATGTGCAGCGTGTTCTTGTGCAATTCCCTATTATAATAAATTTGAAAGGTCAATGTCTGAAATGTCTGTAGTAAAATATTGTGAGATCATATAACAAGACTGAAATGAATAGTTCATTACATTTTACATTTATGTAGCACTACCCCCCCCCCCCCCGTAGGAGTTGAAAATGTCAGGGTCCCCCACTGCTGCACAGACAGTCAACTTGCATACAGACACAGAAAACTGTCCTTTAGCTTTGTTTATGTTGTTTTATTAGGGAATAATAACTTGGATGGGGACAGGAATTATGGGATGCCCATACTTGACAGTAACAGATGAAACCAGGGACAACGTCCTCCCTATTTACAGCTCCACTTGATCCTCCTGCACAATAACTTGATCCACTGTGCAGCTCTATTTGATTTAGTCTTTTTAGAAACTAACAGCCTCTTATTAGCTCAGCAACAGCCCCTTACAGGCTAGGAACTCTCAGTCCCCTAGAAAAGTATCACAATGTGTTGTGAACTGAATCCTGGAGCTCTTCCACTCCCCTGTAGACACTAATCCCAGCTGTACTGCTGCAGAAATGCTAGCCTACGTGGCTGCTTCTTCACCAGCCCTCATAGCTGTTTCTTCTTCCCAGTTTACCCGAATGACACTCTTCACCAGTTTGCCCGACTGACTGTCTGGAGATCTCCCAGGGCAAGGCAAAAGACATAAGCACACAGCTGTCTTCAAGAAAGACCTGCTACATGTGGCAGTTCCTCCCCTTGTCAGTCCCTGCACCGTGCTGTTGTACTTACACTGTCCTCCTTGCTCTCGCTGCCTCTCAAGAAAGCCTCCTTCCAACTTCTCCTGTGGTAGGATCAGGCCCGGACTGGCCATAGGGCATACCGGGCATATGCCCGGTGGGCCGCGGCGGCCCGCGAATGGCCCTCGGCGGCCCGCGGGCCGATCGCGGCCCGCGAACGGCCCTCGGCGGCCCGCATGTCACTTCTACCCAGAGGTGTACCAAGGTCCTTGGGGTGGACTGGGCTGGGTTGCAAGAATGCATTTGCCCCCTGGGCTGCTCTAATGTCCTGCAAAAAGGCCACTGAGCTGGCCGAGTGCGTCACCTGCCACAAGTTGTGGATTGTCCACTTGCCATGTCACCTGGCCACGTCACCTGCCACGTCACCTGGCCACGTCACCTGCCATGTCACCTGGCCACATCACCTGCCACAAGTTGTGGATTGTCCACTGGCCACGTCACCTGCCACGTCAACTGGCCACGTCACCTGCCACAAGTTGTGGATTGTCCACTTGCCACGTCACCTGCCACGTCAACTGGCCATGTCACCTGCCACAAGTTGTGGATTGTCCACTTGCCACGTCACCTGACCACGACACCTGCCACAAGTTGTGGATTGTCCACTGGCCACGTCACCTGCCACGTCAACTGGCCACGTCACCTGCCACAAGTTGTGGATTGTCCACTTGCCACGTCACCTGCCACGTCAACTGGCCACGTCACCTGCCACAAGTTGTGGATTGTCCACTTGCCACGTCACCTGACCACGACACCTGCCACAAGTTGTGGATTGTCCACTTGCCACGTCACCTGCCACAAGTGGATTATGCACTTGCCAAATCACCTGGCCACGTCACCTGCCACAAATTGTGGATTGTCCACTGGCCACGTCACCTGGCCACGTCACCTGCCATGTCACCTGGCCACGTTACCTGCCACAAGTTGTGGATTGTCCACTTGCCATGTCACCTGGCCACGTCACCTGCCACGTCACCTGGCCACATCACCTGCCACAAGTTGTGGATTGTCCACTGGCCACGTCACCTGCCACGTCAACTGGCCACATCAATTGCCACAAGTTGTGGATTGTCCACTGGCCACGTCACCTGGCCACGTCACCTGCCACATCACCTGGCCACGTCACCTGCCACAAGTTGTGGATTGTCCACTTGAAACGTCACCTGCCTCAAGTTGTGTATTGTCCACTTGCCACGTCATCTGCCATGTCACCTGACCACGCCACCTGCCACAAGTTGTGGATTGTCCACTGGCCACGTCACCTGCCACAAGTTGTGGATTGTCCACTTGCCATGTCACCTGGCCACGTCACCTGCCATGTCACCTGGCCACGTTACCTGCCACAAGTTGTGGATTGTCCACTTGCCATGTCACCTGGCCACGTCACCTGCCACGTCACCTGGCCACATCACCTGCCACAAGTTGTGGATTGTCCACTGGCCATGTCACCTGCCACGTCAACTGGCCACATCAATTGCCACAAGTTGTGGATTGTCCACTGGCCACGTGACCTGGCCACATCACCTGCCACATCACCTGGCCACGTCACCTGCCACAAGTTGTGGATTGTCCACTTGAAACGTCACCTGCCTCAAGTTGTGTATTGTCCACTTGCCACGTCATCTGCCATGTCACCTGACCACGCCACCTGCCACAAGTTGTGGATTGTCCACTGGCCACGTCACCTGCCACAAGTTGTGGATTGTCCACTTGCCATGTCACCTGGCCACGTCACCTGCCACGTCACCTGGCCACGTCACCTGCCACATCACCTGGCCACGTCACCTGCCACAAGTTGTGGATTGTCCACTGGCCACGTCACCTGGCCACGTCACCTGCCATGTCACCTGGCCACGTTACCTGCCACAAGTTGTGGATTGTCCACTTGCCATGTCACCTGGCCACGTCACCTGCCACGTCACCTGGCCACATCACCTGCCACGTCACCTGCCACAAGTTGTGGATTGTCCACTGGCCACGTAACCTGCCACGTCAACTGGCCACGTCAATTGCCACAAGTTGTGGATTGTCCACTGGCCACGTGACCTGGCCACGTCACCTGCCACATCACCTGGCCACGTCACCTACCACAAGTTGTGGATTTTCCACTTGCCACGTCACCTGCCACGTCAACTGGCCACATCACCTGCCACAAGTTGTGGATTGTCCACTTGCCACGTCACCTGCCTCAAGTTGTGTATTGTCCACTTGCCACGTCATCTGCCACGTCAACTGGCCATGTCACCTGCCACAAGTTGTGGATTGTCCACTTGCCACGTCACCTGCCACAAGTGGATTATCCACTTGCCAAATCACCTGGCCACGTCACCTGCCACAAGTTGTGGATTGTCCACTGGCCACGTCCCCCTCTCTGCATATTAAGTGTTATATTACAGCAGCCTGTGACAGTTTTTTGCCCTCCTAGATGTTATGATGTGGGTTCACACTGGCAAGCTGCAGTTTAGCTGCAGTGCTGGTGTTCTGGCATGTTACCCTCCAGTCCCATAGACTTCTATTAGGTTGTACATTTTTGCTGCATGTCCTGAAAGTGCACAAAAAGTCCTGCATGCCGCATCTGTGGTGCAATTCCAAAAAATGCAGCAAAAACGCACAATTTCTAATTAGAAGTCTGAGGGACTGGGGCTATGGAAAACCGCCACAGTGGCGGCCTGTCCATTAAGGGCACACAGGCACTGCCCCCTCCATTATGCCACCCCCATATGTAAAATGGATAGATTCATGCCTGACCCGCCACTAAGATGGGGTAAGTGTCGGTCAGACAGCGAGTGGGTGGAGGGTGTGTCACAGTGGCTGCATTTGATGGGACAAAGTGGCTGCATTTGATGGGGCACAGTGGCTGCATTTGATGGGGCACAGTGGCTGCATTTGATGGGACAAAGTGGCTGCATTTGATGGGGCACAGTGGCTGCATTTGATGGGGCACAGTGGCTGCATTTGATGGGGCACAGTGGCTGCATTTGATGGGACAAAGTGGCTGCATTTGATGGGGCACAGTGGCTGCATTTGATGGGACACAGTGGCTGCATTTGATGGGGCACAGTGGCTGCGTTTGATGTAGCACAGTGGCTGCATTTGATGGGGCACAGTGGCTGCATTTGATGTGACACAATGGCTGCATTTGATGGGGCACAGTGGCTGCATATAATGGGGCACAGTGGCTGCATTTGATGTTTTTGTTCAGTTTGATTGCTTCCCCCCAAAAAAAATGTTGAGCACCGGTGTGAGCCAAAAGGCTTGCACTCACAGATACTCCACTGAAAAGTTATCAATTCTCATGTCACTTTTCAGAGGCATTTGACAGACAGTAAGGAGGTGATGCCTAATTTCCTCCCTGCCTGTTTTAACCTCAGCCAGTCCCTCCAGATATTTCACTTTGTACTCCACCTTATTTTCATTACTCTTTATAGGTATTAGATGTTCTCTCACCTTATTCTTTGCACATCTAATGCATAATGAGAGTTCTGGAAATAAGGTGGAGTTCAAAGTGAATTTCTAAACCTAAGTTGAGAACCCCTTTCAGAAGATTTGAGGATATTATTAAACTCAGAGACTGGCGGACTTAGGCCATCATAAATAGATTGAAATTCTGCCAGTTCAGCAGAAATTTCAATCTATCAATGTGCAGACTGGTTATACAGACTCCGATCTATCAACTGACTTCAGTACAACAATGGGAAATGTCCAACGATTTCTCTCTGTTCCAGCAATGTGGAGTGATTTCTCTCTCTGTGCCACAAATGTGGAGCAGTCTCTCTCTCTGTGCGGGCATTCCATCATTAACCCCCACCGCGTGCCCCCCCCCCCCGGGCTGCTCAGTCTAAAATGCCCGGGCCTATTTTTTGTCCCAGTCCGGGCCTGGGTAGGATCCTTCCAGACCAGCACCTTAGCCCCGACCGAGGAAGAGTCCCTTTCCAGGAGGGGTCCCTCGAGTGCCACTGACAGTCTCCCTCAGCACTGCATCACCGTATTCCACCCAACTCCCCTGCTAGCATGACTCATGTCTTTTTAGATGCTCACTTAGTCCCCTGCCAGGCCCACTTCCTGGGGATTGGCTAAGGGCCCTAAATTTGCAGGATAACCTTCCTAGCCTCCGCCCACTAATCTCTAGAACATTCTCCAACATTCTATAACCAGGGGGAGGCACCAGAGAGCTGCCTGGATGAGTCATCCAGCCCTGAATTGTAATGAACCCTGACCCAGATTGCCATTTATTTTACCTGCACTGCTACTAGTAGCACACTAGAGGATGATACGTTAAAAAAAACGGCTTTTGCTACAAAATTCATCTTACAGACATTTTCCCTGCAGTACATTCAATCTGATGGCCAGCATCATTCAACCCACTTCCTCCTAGACCAGCCCCAGCCTGTGACTGGACAGAGAAACAGCATAGTTATGAGTTCATCTCCCTGTCACTCTGCTTTCTATTTCTAGCAACACGTTTCTTGTCAAGACATGACCTGATTGGCTCCTAGTACTACTTCTTTATTTCATACTCCAGCCATGTTGTACAGACCAAGAGAAGCTAATACCGGGCTAGGATCAGAAACTTAAACTGTTTGCATTCAAAATATTTTGAATGTTAAAATAATTACAAATCTGCATTAATTTGTGTGTTTTATATCTGTCTAGAATTAAGTTCAGCTTTAATATGACACAAATGGCTTTGCCTACCTCCCTATCCTCTTCCACTGCAACATTTTTTATTTATTTTTACTAGAAATGACAGGTAAAACTGAAACAGATTGGAATACTACATTTATTTGTCTGGCTCCTTGCATTGAAATAACTAGCCCTTGCTATTACCATTCTAAACGAATACACAAGATATACATGCTCTGTCAATAGAACATCAAGCCCCCCCCCCCTCTCAAGCTCTGCCTTGCAGATTGTCACACTCTATTTCTGGCGTGTCCCCAGCAGTCCGTCTCGTTTTATTCATTCCTCCTAACCAGTGACGGTTTATTGGATCTGCCATTCACAGGCTGGCCTAATGGATTAATCCTGGCTTTAGCTTCTGCGCTCTATTTTCTCCTCTTACATTCGTATTGACATAACTGCGACAATGAAAAAAAATAACATAAAATATGAGTGGGTTCTCATGCGCTGCTGGAATAACAACGCCATGGAAGGAAAATAAAGTGACCAAGCTGAAATTTCTCCCCAACAATGGGCCATTCATAAAATATGTTCAGTGTATTCTGTATGGACAGCATGCTCTGCTGGATAAAATGTAGATGTTGGTGTTCGAAATTTGTAAAGGTATATAGTCCCTCGTGTGAAAACGGTCAAATCAAATTATACCATTTTATACTGTGCTGCATTGTGACATTATATAGTATAGTATGAATATATGAAAGAAGCAGCAGCACCAGCACCTCGCTGCCTCCTTGTCTACATCATACAACCCAGGAGGCAGTTTGTGACATCTCATGCATGCGCAGACACGCATGCAGACCGGCACGGGACCTGGCCTCCTGCCTCCTTCTATTGCACTTTTTTTGTGGATACCGTTTTTATTTTTAGTTTCTACACTTCCTTCATGCTCACCTAATCAAGGATGACATATCCCCGATTGCAAGCAATTGTGCTGCAAGTTTGAAAATGACTTGATAAGCCATTACTAGACTTGCCAGGCTTTACAACTTTGTTGTACAATTGCAACAAGTCCACATTGCATGACTCCAGATCAACTTTCTTTGCAAACATTCTGCAAGTCTGCTGCAAGTTCTGGCTCAGTTATGTTGTACAATAGTCATCCCACCACAGGGGTCACTGTCACTGAATTTCCATGCTGTAGACTTGCAGAGCCCTTGCTGTAGACTCACCACTGAGGCCCCGTACACACGACAGAGGAACTCGACGTGCTTGGCACGTCGAGTTCCTCGTCGAGTTTTGGGATGAAGCCGCCGAGGAGCTCGGCGGGCCGGCTTCTCCCATAGAACAACGAGAACAACGAGAAAATAGAGAACATGTTCTCTATTTTCTCGTCGAGTTCCTCGGCGGCTCCATCGAGCCAAAACTGTACAGACGACAGAGTTTCTCGGCAGAATCCGGGTTTTGACCGAGTTTCTCGGTGAATTCTGCCGAGAAACTCTGTCGTGTGTACGAGGCCTCACACTTTGCTATTGTTAGAGACTTGCCACACAAATTTGCTACATATTGGAAAAGTGACAACTAGAACAAGTGCTCTGCAAGTGTATAACTTGACAGTGAAAATGTGCAGCAGGTTAACAGACTTACAATTCAACACTGCCACAAATTTTTGGGCAAGTTATGCATGATATCTGGGATCTGGCTACTATATGCCTCCTCAAATGTATAGGTTACACATTGCAGGCAGTTTGCAACATGCCACAAGTCTTTGTCAGGCCAGGTCCCTAGCAGATGCGGGTGCAACGCAGTGTACAGTGAGAGTTAGCCACCATGATTATGGCTACCCATTGGACTAAATGGGGCAGTATTATTGGGACACCTGCCTTTACACGCACATGAACTTTAATGTCATCCCAGTCTTAGTCCATAGGGTTTGATATTGAATTGGCCCATCCTTTGCAGCTATAACAGCTTCAACTCTTCTGGGAAGGCTGTCCACAAGGTTTAGGAGTGTGTCTATGGGAATGTTTGACCATTTTTCCAGAAGTGTATTTGTGAGGTCAGGCACTGATGTGGACAAGAAGGCGTGGCCCACACTCTCCACTCAAATTCATCTCAAAGATGTTCTAAAATTCATGAAATTGTCCAAAATGTCTTGGTATGCTGATGCCATTAAATTTCCCTTTACTGGAACTAAGGGGCCAAGCCTAACCCCTGAAAAACAACTCCACACCATAATCCACCTCCACCAAAAGATTTGGAGGGGTGGCCTAATAATTTTGGCAATATAATAGTGGCAATAGTGTGGCTGAGCAAGTTTGGGGTAGAGGAACTTGACTGACCTGCACAGAATCCTGACCTCAACCCGATAGAACACCTTTGGGATGAAGTAGAGCAGAGCCTGCAAGTCAGACATTCTTGTCCACATCAGTGCCTGACCTCACAAATGCGCTTCTGGAAGAATGGTCAAACATTCCCATAGACACACTCCTTAACATTGTGGACAGCCTTCCAGAAGAGTTGGAGCTGTTATAAGCAAAGGGTGGGTCAACTCAATATTAAACCCTACGGTCTAAGACTGGGATGCCATTAAAGTCATGTGGGTGTAAAGGCAAGTGTCCCAATACTTTTGACAATATAGTGTACAGTTGTATCCAGAAGCAAAACAGCCCCAAAGCATGATTGAACCCCCGCCATGCTTCACAGTGGGCAAGGTGTTCTTTTCATCATAGGCCTTGTTCTTCCTCCTCCAAACATAGCGTTGATCCATGGGCCCAAACAGTTCTAATTTTGTTTCATCAGTCCACAGAACACAATCCGAAAACTTATGTGGTTTGTCCACATGACTTTGGCATACTGCAGTCGACTCTTCTTATTCTTTGGAGACAGCAAGTGGGTGCGCCTGGGAGTTCTGGCATGGAGGCCTTCATTACGCAGTGTGCGCCGTATTGTCTGAGCAGAAACTTCAGTACCCACATCTGACAAATCTTTTGTCAGTTCCTCAGCAGTCACAAGGGGACTTTTCTCCACTCTACGCTTCAGGTAGCGCACAGCAGTCGAAGTCAGCATCTTCTTTCTGCCACGACCAGGTAGCGTTTCAACAGTGCCCTTTGCCTTGAATTTGCGAATGATGCTTCCTATGGTGTCTCTTGGTATGTTTAACATCTTTGCAATCTTCTTATAGTCATTGCCCTTCCTGTGAAGAGTAATCACCTCTTCTCTTGTCTTCCTGGACCATTCTCTTGGCTTCACCATGTTTGTAACCACACCAGTAAATGTCTAGAAGGAGCCGAGTATCAAAGTCATTTGAAAGCTGCCTGATTGGTGCTTATTAGGCTTTATTGCAGCTCCCTGACATCCACAGGTGTTTTCAATACCTGATTGAATACACTTCAATGAACCTCTGTTATTCAGAGTGGTAGTCTTTAAGGGGTTGAATAATTGTGTAAATGAAGAATTCACAAAATAAACATTGACTACTGTATTACAAAACCAATTAATGTCATTTTAGTTGCATATGGTTCTTTAAGAAGTCCTTGTAGGATTTCATTCTGAATACAATTACAAATGTACACCAAATTCCCTAAAACCCTTTACAGCATTGGGGGGTTGAATAATTTTGAACACAACTGTATATCACCAGTGGCACACAACTCACAGGCTGGGACACTGTTTTTCATCAGAGAAATGGATCATGATGGGAAAATACTGAGGTAATACTCCTAAGAAAGTGAAAAGAAAATCTGACTTCAGCAATTTCTTTTGGAGCCACTCAGCATCATATACAAAACTCTATGGAATAGTTTTAAAACCATAACGGTTTTCACAAGACCCCCATGGAAATTGAAATATTCTCCTTTTCCAGAGATGTTACATTCACGTGTATGTTTTTCTATATGTTTCTGGCCGCTCCATAGAAATGAAAACTGAAATCTCATGTTTATGTTACCTTTCAAAAATAATTCACCGGCTTTCAAGTTTGAACTATGTAAATCCAGACAATCAATAGAAACACTGAATGGTTTTCTGTCAAACAAATACATGGAGCGCCTGCGAGTCGTCAGATCCATGAAGTTGGACCCTGTCATGTTTTCATCGGTAAATATTGGCCTACGGGGAAGTCCACCCACTTAGGATTCAGTCCAAGTTCAAAGGATGTGTTTTAGAAAGTGCTGTGTAGGAGGATTTAGCAATAGAATTTCCAACTGCAAATCAATGAAAAAGGATTTTAGGGGATTCTTTGGCAAATGTAGAATTTAAAGGAAAACTCAACCTAGGTTCAACATTGAGAAAATGATACGTTGGTTGGATATCTTTATGAAAGCGATTAGTCCAGATGACCAATATTCTTCCGTTACTGACTGCAGACAAGCCAAATTTTCTTTTCTTTATAGTGTATTCATGGTGTCCAACCTGCAGCATGTATGCCCTTGGACCTCATTAGTCAGTAGTGGGAACAATGGTCCGGGTAATAGCATTGATCTCTACCAGCCTCATGCAGTGGCGGTGTGTCCATAGAAGGTGCAGGAGAACCTCCCCCTCTCTCCTGCACCGCCTGTGGGCTATAAAGCCGCGTACACACAACCGTTTTTCATGATGAGAAGAATGCCATTTTTTAAATTGGTCGTTAAAAATGGTCGTGTGTGGGCTCCAGAGTATTTTTCTCGTGGAGAAAAATAGGCATTAAAAATTTAGAACCTGCTCTATTTTTTCTCATCGTTTTTCACGTTGTTGTTTTTCTCAATGTGAAAAATGGTTGTGTGTATGCTTTAACGATGGGGAAAAAAAATGTGCATGCTCAGAAGCAAGTTATGAGATGGGAAATTAGCATAATCAGCCCAAAGGGTGGCGTAATTTGAATGGAACTTGCCCTTTATAGTGCCCTTGTACGTGTTGTACGTCACCGCGCTATGTTCGAGCATTTTTTATCACGATCGTGTGTATGCAAGGCAGGCTTGACAAGATTTACGTTGTTTTTTTCCATGACATTAAAAACGGCTATGTGTACGAGGCATAATAGGCTTCTAAAATGGTAAACAGCGGGTGCACTGCTGTGCGTTCGCTGATTACTCAGTGGTGTGTTAAGGAAGAGAATACATTGCTTCCCTAACACTGACCTGCCTCTCAGCCGATCAGGTGCACCGGGTCTGGTTACCTGTCACCTGATTGGCTGAAGCGGCAGGCGCTGTCATTGGACGCCTATCAGGCGTCCAATTACAGCGCCACAGCGTCACTGTGTCATAGCAGAAGACAGAAAAGAACGGGAGAAGACATCAAGGACTCGGAGGACAGTGCCGTGACCTGAGACAGGTAAGTGCTGGGCAATGGGGGGGCACACTGGCAGGATTTGATGGGGCAAACTGGCAGCACACTGGCGGTAATCGATGGGGCACATTGGCAGTAATTGATTGGCACACACTGGCAGCAATTGATGGAGCACACTGGCAACACTGGCAACTATTTATGGTTACAGTAGCTGCGTTTGATGGCACAGTGGCAGCAATTTATGGGCATAGTGGCTGCGTTTGATGGGCACAGTGGCTGCGTTTAATGTTTTTTTTTTCAGTTTGTTTGCGCCCCCCAAAAATTGTAAGCAACAGCCGCCACTGGCCTCATGTAACATGTTATATTCTTCATATTGTCTTCTGTAGCATATCCCCAGACAAAAAAGTCCCTGACTCTCTGACCCTCCGTTCCTCTATTAAATCGGTTGTATACCCAAAAAAAAAAAACTTGCAAGACAAAGGCATAATGAGCTAGTAATTGCACTTTCCAATTTTAGTAAATCGACCACATTGTATTTTAGGTATTTCTAGTCTACTCCTATTAATGTGAATGATCTTGAAGTTTGCAAACATACTTTTGGAAGATCCTCACACATTTCCTTCCTTGAATTCTTGAATTTACTATGCTCTGTGGGTAGGCACTGCTGTGTCACATATTTCACAGGGCCTGCTTTCTGAAGCACAGAGGTGCTGAGAGGAGGAGTTTTTGGAGGAGGAGTCAGTACAGAACCACTGATTGGGGCAGAAATTTATCATGGGATATATAGTCCTTAGAAATAGATAGCAAACAACAGCAGTAGAGAAAGAGATGGCCAGCAGGCAGGCAGAACTCACAACATCAAAGGAGACCTTTCACGTAAGCTTACGGGATATTGGATTATGAAAAAACCTTTGTTTGCATTGTTATTACAGAGCTAATGTTATAAAATGAAAGTGCATGTTGGGACTATACACTGATCAGCCATAACATGACCAATGACAGGTAAAGTGAATACCATTGATTATATTTTTACAATGGCTCCTGCAATTGAGAGATATATTAGCCATCAATTAAACATGTTGTCCCTGAAGTTGATGTGTTGAAAACAGAAAAAATTTGCAAGGATTTGAGTTACTTTTACAGGAGCCAAATTGTGAGGCCTCGTACACACGACAGAGAAACTCGACGTGCTTGGCACGTCGAGTTCCTCGTCGAGTTTTGGGATGAAGCCGCCGAGGAGCTCGGCGGGCCGCCTTCTCCCATAGAACAACGAGAAAATAGAGAACATGTTCTCTATTTTCTCGTCGAGTTCCTCGGCGGCTCCATCGAGCCAAAACTGTACAGACGACAGAGTTTCTCGGCAGAATCCGGGTTTTGACCGAGTTTCTCGGTGAATTCTGCCGAGAAACTCTGTCGTGTGTACGAGGCCTAAAGGCTAGACAAAGCAGCTCCAAAATTGCATCTCCTGTGGGATGTTCCTGGTTTGCAGGGTCATGGGGGGGGGGGGGCAAGGATCATTGATGCACTCGCAGAGTGAAAGCTGTCCTTTTTAGTACAATCCAATAGAGGAGCTACTGTAGCTCAAATTGCTGAAAAGCTAATGCTGCTCCTGCTAGAAAGATGTGAAAAAACAAAGTGCATTGCAGTTTGATGTGTATGTACAGCTGCAGATAGGTCAGGGTGTTAATGCTGACCAATTTGTCCATCGTCAGAAATGCCTACATTAGAACTGGACCATGGAGAAGAATGTGGCCTGGTCTGAGGCATCACTTTTTTTACATTAAGTGGATGGCTGGGAACATGTGCGCTGCTTATCTAGGAAAGAGGTGGCACCAGGATGCACTGGTGGAAGACCAATTCATCTAGGACCCACCTCGTGATTTACAGGACTTGAAGGATCTGCTACTGGTGGCTTGGTGCCAGATATCACAACATACTATACCTTCAGAGGCAGTGCCGATCCTGACCTCCCTGGGGCCCTAAGCAAAATTCTGCTAAGGGGCCCTCTACCTGACCCGTAATGCCGTGAGCTATGTAAACCATTGGAGGTGTGCCCAGTGCACACCATGCAGCCTTGTGCCCAGTGCACACCATGCAACCTTGTGCCCAGTGCACACCATGCAGCATTGTGCCCAGTGCCAACCAAATGCAGCCTTGTGCCCATAAAAACGCAGCCTTGTTCCCAGTGCCCACCATGCAGCCTTGTGCCCGCCATGCAGTCTTGTGCCCAGTGCCCACCAAATGCAGCCTTGTGCCCAGTGCCCACCATGATGCAGCCTTGTGCCCACCAAATAAAGCCTTGTGCCCAGTGCCCACCAAATGCAGCCTTGTGCCCAGTGCCCACCATGATGCAGCCTTGTGCCCACCAAATAAAGCCTTGTGCCCAGTGCCCACCAAATGCAGCCTTGTGCCCACCATTCAGCCTACCTGTGCAGGGGAGGAAAGAAGAGGAACAGGAGAGCCGCTCAGATGATCAGTGCGCAGTGCAGGGAACACATCGATAACAGCTTTCATTTCAATTTCCGTGTTCCCGCCGCTCAGCGTCATATAAAGCCCCACCCCCTGGCTGGGGAACATTGATTGACAGATCAGCCATCACCAGGATTGGATGGGTGATCTGTCTATCAAAGTCCCGGGAACCAGAAGGAGGGGCTGTATCTGACAGCGAGCGGCGGGGAACACGGTAATTGAAATTAAAATTGTTATCACTGTGTTCCCTGCGTGCGCTGCACTCTAAACATCTGGGCGGCTTTCTCTCTCTTCCCCTCTATGATCGCTGGAAGAAGGACTCCCATTCCACGACTCCTCCCCTGCACCCATGAGGGGGAGGCGGGGCCTCGAGTAATTTGCGGGTCCCTACGCAGCTTGCGTAGTGAGCGTACAGGGCGGATCGACTCTGTTCAGAGGTTTAGTGGAGCCCATGCCTAAACAGGTCAAGGCTGTTTTGGTGGCAAAAGGGGGACCTACTCAATATTAGGTAGATGGTTATATTGTCATGGCTGATTGGTGTAATCTCCTTCAAGTACTTTCGGATCACAGACCTGGAACAAACAACTTGAAAGGAGCATCAAGAAAAATGTCATAATTTCTTAACTCTATAAGGCCTCGTACACACGACCGAACATGTCTGCTGGAACTGGTCCGCTGACCAGTTTCAGTAGACATGTTCGGTCGTGTGTATGGCCGACCGGACAAATGTCCAGCGGATCGGACAGGTTTCCAGCGGACAAATGTTTCTTAGCATGCTAAGAAACATGTCCGCTGGAAGCCTGTCCGTCGGACATGTTCGGTCGTCTGTACGACTTACCGGACATGTCCGCTGGGCCGCCAACCCTTTTGCATGCGTCGAAGTGATTCGACGCATGCGTGGAAGTATTGACCTTCCAGGGTCGCGCACGTCGCCGTGTCATCGTCGCGGCGACGGCGCAGCCACGTCACCGCGCTGTCTTCTGCGCGGATTCCGGTTTGATGGTGTGTACAACCATCAGACCGAAATCTCCGAGCGGACATGTCCGATGAAAACGGTCCGGCGGACCGCTTTCATCGGACTGTCCGCTCGTCTGTACGGGGCCTAACTGTTCCAGGTCAGTAACTCAGAGAGCATGAAATCCAAGCACTAGCACGATGTCCAGGGAACTCATATTCTCAAATAGAGAATTTAACAATGGCATCCTCCATTATTCTCTCATGCCTGTAAAATAAAATAGCTTCCTGCACTGTAAGAAAAATTACAAAGAAAATTACTTCTTCCTAACATATTATTTTTTTTTCTTTTACCCTATAATGTTTTTTTCATGTAATCTTGACAACAAACAATAAAGCCTAAGCATCTTTAGAGCTGGCAGTAAAAGTTTAGCACCACTAAATCTCCTATCGCAAACTAAAGGGGCCTTTTTTTATCCTTAATGTTATATATTTTGTTGCAACTGATGCCAGCGCTATATTTATTGCTTGCTGACAAAAAGAAACAAAAATACATAGAAGACTCTACATAAAGTGTAGTCATCCTTGCCAAGAACAGTTTCCTTCTTGAACAGAAAGGAACTGAGAAAGTCTTCCTTTTTCAGTAAAAAGTCATTGTGGCTCCATTTGTGCTCAGAAAATTTATTTTGTGTTTTTCATGACGTTGCCAACTTTCCAGTGTTTTCATTGACTCTGGCCAGCAATGGATACAATTGTTTTTTGTTTTTTGGGGATTTTTTTATGGTTTGGTTTGAACTTCTGGATGAAGTTGGCAGTTTTCTGTCATGTTTATCACACCTAGATTAAAAAATAACACAGAGGAAAGCGTCTCTTCTCCCACTCTGCTTTTGCCTTCGGAATTAATAACATAAAACGGGAGGCGTCTGGATTTCATAAAACTTTGCTGTCTAGGCTTTTAATGTAAAGTTTAATTAACAAGTGAACATAATGTTTGTTTGATATAACCATTGGCAAAAGATTACAGCTTTGCTCTCCCTTTTTTGTCACACAAAAATAGTGTATTAAAATTTTACATCTTTAATCTGTATCTGTCCAAGTGTGCAAAATTTCAGCTGGACACCTTTGGAGTTTGTTTTGAAGTTTGAAAATCCGGGAGTTATGTTACATTAGTTTGCAATTTTTGTGCCAGAAGATAAATAATGGAAACACAAAATTCGGTTTTCTCAGAACAAAGCTGTCACATGCTAGGTTCATTTGTATGGGAACAGCAAATGGTCCAGTAATACAGTCAACAATGGGTAGGGAAAAAAAGTGGGGGATTGGGACTTTAAATGAGGTATGCATGAGAGGACTCAAGGATAAGACAGTGTAATATGGATGCGTTTATTTGTCTAAAACACATAGCAGAGCATGTAATTTCAAATGTATACATAATAGTAAACATACATGACAATGAGCATATAAAAAAAACCATAAACATTGTATAACAACTTATTCCTTGCATTATTAAAAAAATATAGAATCATTGGGCCAGATTCAGGTACATTTGCCCTGGCGCAGCGTATCAGTGATACGCTACGCCGCAGTATCTTACCTGGCGGAATTTCGAATCCACAGCGATTTCGCGCCGTAACATACGGCGGCGAAGTGTTTTTCTGGCGGCGTATTTGAAATTGGGCGGGTAGGGGGCTTGATTCATTTAAATGAAGCGCGTCCCCACGCCGCTTGAACTGCGCATGCTCCGTTTTGAAATTTCCCGCCGCGCTTTGCACGAAATGACGTTGCACCGACGTCAGTTTTTGAACGAAGACGTGAGTTCCGTCCCTTCCTATTCACGGACGACTTACGAAAAAAAAAAAAAATTTAATTCCACGCGGGAACGACGGCCATACTTTAACATGGCAAGTCTATCTATACGCCACAGAATAGCAGCTTTAACTATACGCCGGGAAAAGCCAACTAGCGACGACGTAAGAGAATGCGACGGCCGCACGTACCTTTGTGGATCGCCGTAAAAAGCTAATTAGCATACCCGACGCGGAAAACAACGTGAACTCCACCCAGCGGGCGCCGAAGTATTGCACCTACAATCCGTACACCTGTCGGATCGAAGCCAGAAGCCGTCGTATCTTGGTTTGAGGATTCAAACTAAAGATACGACGCGGCAAATTTGAAAGTACGCCGGAGTATCAGTAGATACTCCGGCGTACTTCTTCTGTGAATCTGGCCCATTAAACCCAAAGTTGGTCCTAAAACTGAAACATGTAGCATCTGTGTAAGCCTGAGACGCCTTTCATGGCATTACAGCCAATCTTCAGGGGCAGATGCGTAGTGGGGTAAGATCTGCAGAAGGACACAAGTATAATATGTAAGTTTTAGCATAACACCCAGATAATGGGAAACAATAGGAGAAATGGAAAAAGGGCCCTCTCCAAAAAACATTTCCAGCATGTGAGGATGTGCGACTAGGAACGCATGGGTCGCTAGGGTTGTCTGCAACCGGGAACTGAGGTAGGGCCAGTGGGAAAACCAAGAGCATAAACATGTATCACAGATGAATGTATGTTCAACTGGCAGGTGAATGGGGCTCCAATAACAATGGGTAGGGAAGCACTAACAAGGCAGGACAGTGGATTTGTGGTTAACCCCAATTCCATGTGCGCACGATCGGGTTTCTCGGCGGTGAAAACACCGCCGAGAAACCCGGCGGGAAAACCGAGGACCGGCTTGGTCCCTTTTCCCCATGTACACACAGCAGGTTTTCCAGACAGGTTTTCTCTTGGTCGAGAAAACCGGCCGTGTGTAGGCTCCCTAGCAGTGTTTACCTATGGAAAAACTGACAATCAAAAAACCACCGCGATTCGCGCCGAGAAAATTTAGAAAACGTTCTAAATTTTCCCGTTGTGATTCTCGGCGGTTTTCGCATCGAGAAAACTGCTAAAGAGCCTACACATGGCCGGTTTTCTGAGAAAACTGATCGTGTGTATGCAGCATTATAATAAACAAAAGGAAGATAGAGACACCACTTCAATCTGCACACCCTGGATCACCTCAAACAATGTGTTATAAATAAATCTGTGATAAAGCAGTTCGTAATAAAGCTCAATGGCATAAGTGATAAAAAAGGAAACAACTGTGGTTTCATACCGTGCTCAGCACAAACATTAAATACAAACATATGAATAGGCAATAAAAATAGTAATGAAAACATTTATATATTATACAAAAATTGTGCAATGTCCATACACCACCACCAACATAAGTCCAAACAAGTGATGGTGATATCTTCTCAACAGTTAATCAAAACAAGTGTGTAATTACGAGTACCTTCTTCCACCAGCCCCATGGCAAGCATCCTACTCACCAAAGGTTACCATGACAGGTAACACGAAAAGAAGGGGTACCAGCTAGGTAACCCTGGTTCAGACTTTGAAGGCTTTTACCACCTGTCTACAGACTACTGGAGCTAGCCTTTCTTGGATGATATCCTTGAAATCCTTGTTTTTGGAAACAATGAACGAGGCTTATTCTCCTGCAAGGTATCTTTGTTTTTGTACCTATATGTGCCATGACTCTTCTTTGAACAGAATAGTGTTTTTTAAAGATGTGTGTTATTATCATTACTATAATTCTAGTCCTGATGAAGCTTTATGGAAAAACGCATTGACACACAAGGGCTCACTATATATCATGTATCATTATATATGATTTCTAACTTGTTTTCATATACTTTTTTCATACTATGTATTTTTTTTCAATAAAACATTTTATTTTTTTCTAATTTCTCCATTGTTTGCTGTGCCTTCAAAGTCCGACCCAGGGTTACCTAGCTGGTACCCTTTCTTTTCGTGTTCCCTTTAACTTACGGATGTGGCTATGTGAGTGCTTTTCTTCTTACTTTCACCCATGACAGGTAGTAGTATGGCAGGTCAGGCAGAAAATCTTCAGGGTACCGGTTCATGAAGTAGCACACCCGCCAGGTAGTAGTATGGTGAACCATAGATAAAAACAAAAAAAAGGAACTTCTCATAGTGTAATACGTTTTTAAAATTTAATGTAAATGATTCCATTCCACCTGTGCTCAGGGAATGGCGGAAGTGACGTGACAAGTATGTGAAAATTTCAAATGTCAAAATTTAGGAAAATCGAAATTCGGAAATTCGAAAATCCATACATTTGAAAATCCATAAATAAAAATTAAAATCGGAAAATTCTAAAGCATGAACTAACTAATAATAACTTAAGTATTACTATTAAATTATAGATTTGGGATTTCCTTTCAAATTTTGCTGTACTATAAGTGAACGTAAATTGGAAATTCCAAAATTTGAAATTCCAAAATTCGAAATCGAAAATCAGAGATTCGAAAATCGGAGCCTCGAAAATTTTAAAATCGGAGATCAGAGATTCGAAAATCAAAAATTCTAAAATTGGAAATTCTAAAATTCGAAAATCGGAAGTTTATAAATTCAAAAACTCAAATTCTAAAATCTAAAATTCTAAATTCTAAGATTCGAAAATCCGAATTTATGAATTACAAAGTTACGAAGTTACGAATTTACGAATTAAATTTGCAAAAAAAACGAATGAAACAAAAACAAACACATTTTTTGGCAGTGCACATGTCTATTGCTAAGAGTGAAAATGGATATACATTTACATAGATACATACTCATTAAAACAATAACATTTTCTTCTTTGGACTGGTAAATATACCCTTGAATGTGCATTTGTCTGTGCAAAAAAAAAAAAACCTGCTGTTGTTGCCAAAAGGGCCAAAGTCATATTGTCCTATACCAGTTCGTTTTTTCTGATATAGTAGGGTGAGTAGGTGTTGTCATCCTAAAATTGGAAATGTGTTACTGGCAAAAAGACAAGATAAAAATAAAGAATAAAAAGTTGAAAAAAGAAAACTGCAGCCACCACATCTGAGGACCAGTAATATATTCAATTTTTGTTTTGTGGTTTAGATCTGCTACAGGTTTCATGCATACTGGGAATTTGGCCCCAGTGCATGAGGCTTTTTAGTTTAGCTTCTGCTGGAGGGCAGCAAAATGCCAGAGCTTCATGCATCGGGCCTAAATGCCCAGTATGCAAGAGGCCTTAAAGGTTCTTGGAAGAGATGTTATATTCACCTATCCAGCCTCCATTTGTCTCATTAGCTTTTGACACTTCCAAGGTATGTCGGACTTCTGTGTTCCATCCTCCAACCCTTAATTACTATAAACCACTGATGTACGGATTGGAGGATGGAGCCACAAATGACCGCAGGGGATACAGGCATCCAACACGACAGGGAGTGTCAAAATCTTGAGTCTGACAGAGGCTGCAGATCTGGAAAAGAAGTGACGATAGAAGACATGGGCCACCTTAAAGGTAAAACAGTTCTTTCAGGGACCTTTCAGCTGCATTGATTAGAGCTTGCGTTAGGGCCATGTTAAAAGATAATTTATTGCAGCTAGTATAAGCACCCTCGCTTTCAGTAATCTCTTTCAAAGCAAGGCTCAAACTAAGAGATGAAGGGGCAGCACTTTGAGCTAATCAGGGGGCTATTGCTTTGAACAACAAGTTTAAACCCTGGCTTACAGAAGGGATGAGTTTCAAATTTCATTTTCTAATGAAAAGGGTACTATGCAGAATGGGTATGATTTGGTATGGGAAGTAGTGGAGGATAGTGGGGGTAGATGGGCAGCAAATGTGGGTATTCCCCTGCCCAAAGTTCATGTCTGCAAGAGCCTTTTAATACAAAAGAGCCCTACAGTAACTATGATTTATTTGTTTTAAAGATATATTTATTGGATTTTAGGCAAAGAAATGTACAAAAAACAAATCACCAGACAATTGTACAAAAAAAAAATTAAGTCACATACAATAAAATCTTTTGAAACATACCGTCTCACATGTCTCATGATATTATTAAAAGGTCAAAAGAAACACTATGTTAATAGGAATAACATCTTCCATAATTAAAGTGTATTGACACTCCCTGGAGTGTTGGATGCTTGTATCCCCTACGGCCATTTGTGGCTCCATCCTCCAATCCGTACATCAGTGGTTTATAGTGAGTAAGGCCTCGTACAAACGATCGGTTAACCAGAGGACAACAGTCTGATGGACCGTTTTCATCTGTCAAAACTGATCGTGTGTGGGCCCCATAGGTTATTTAACCATCGGTTAAAATAAAGCCAACTTGCTTTAAATTTAACCGATGGATTCCTAACCGATAGGACAAAACCGATTGTTAGTAGGCACAACCATCAGTTAAAAATCCACGCATGCTCAGAATCAAGTCGACGCATGCTTGGAAGCATTGAATTTCGTTTTTTTCAGCACGTCGTTGTGTTTTACGTCACCGCGTTCTGACACGATCGTTTTTTTAACCGATGGTGTGTAGGCGTAACTGTGCCATAATCGTAGCTACTGTACTCATCAATTGCTGACACTGTGCTCATCAATTGCTGACATTGTGCCCATCAATTGCCGCTACTGTGCCCATCAATTGCTGCCAGTGTGCTCATCAATTGCTGCTACTGTGCCCATCAATTGCTGCCAGTGCGCCCATCAATTGCTGACACCGTGCCCATCAGTTGCTGCCACTGCGCCCATCAATTGTCGCTACTGTGTCCATCAACTGCCGCTACTGTGCCCATCAACTGCTGCAAGTGTGCCCATCAACTGCCGCTACTGTGCCCATCCACCTGCCCGGCACTTACATTGTGTCGGTGGGGCAGTGGGTCATGGCAATGTCCTCCACGTGCCTCGATCTCTTCTCCCGCCCTCTCTTTCCATCCTCTGCTATGATTGGATGCCTGATAGGCGGCGTCCAATCCCAGCGCCAGTCGTTTCAGCCAATCAGGTGACAGGTAACACAGACCTGTGTACCTGATTGGCTGAGAGGCGGTTCAGTGTTAGAAAAGCGATTAATTTGCTTTTCTAACACACAGCTGACTGAACAGTGAACACCCAGCATGGAGCCCGCTGTTCACCTTTTTGGACGCCTTTTAAAGCCTACGGCTCTAATCAGGTGCTTCCGAAAAATACCACGCCGTTGAAATTCAGGTGCCCGGTGCACAACAAGGGGCCGGCAGCGGCGACAATAGATAGATTCATGCAATGCATGAATCTATGTGCAAAAAACGACAAGGATATGGACAGCCGCACTCCAGTAACTTGAAAAAGACGTGCCCTTTATTGGGTACAGGAAAAAATACACTACAGGTATCATCACACAGTGGGATAAACAGCTGACGCGTTTCGCATTGAGTGTCAATGCTTAATCATAGCTATGATTAAGCATTGACACTCAATGCGAAACGCGTCAGCTGTTTATCCCACTGTGTGCTGATACCTGTAGTGTATTTTTTCCTGTACCCAATAAAGGGCACGTCTTTTTCAAGTTACTGGAGTGCGGCTGTCCATATCCTTGTCGTTTTTTGCACATCCAGTGCATTGCCAGCACCCATCTGCTTCTGAGTGGACATCAATTACCCTAGTGAGCTCACCTGGAGCGGCAGCTTTCTTACCCATGAATCTATCTATGGTGATAGACAGGTGGCAGGAGGGGGTGGCAACCATCTGTCCTTTATGGACGCACCGCCACTGCTGCCAAGGCATGTGTACACCCCCGGATGCTGCCTCTGCAGCTAAAACTGCAGGGTTTTACTGCACGCCAACTGCTAGTGTGAACAAGCTCTTATAGTTATGATTTTCTTCCGCTTTAAATATTTCCAATTTTTTTGTATACGTAATAAAGTAAAATTGTATGATTTTAAATATTTGGCCTCAGATATATGGAGTATTTTTGTACCTTAAAAGTCTGACCCTGCCTAGCAGATTAATGTTGGCTATGGAGGAAATGATATACAGCCTGATGACATCTTGTTTCAATGCACAATGCGTCTTTTCTTAATGATTTCTATTATGGATAGTTTGCATTCTGCGGGAGCATTGCCTGGAAACTGGAGGGAAGGTAAAAGCCTCTTAAACACAACTTCTTGCCAGGAGCTTTGTTTGGGCGCTCGTAACATTTCCACTCCACTGGCTTCTAGTGGCAGTTGTGGCGGATTAGGAGCTGACTCTGTTCAAATAACAGACAGCTGTTTGGAGAGCTGACTTGTCTCCACTAGATTACTGTTCAATAGGGAAAAATAGCAAAACAAGTAGGCCTGGGAATGATTGGGAGTTAATCCTGCTTTGGCAAGAGATAAAACTGAGGCTTCCAGCTTCCTATGATTTTTTTATTTGACCTGTAGGAAAGTTTTTGTTCAGTAAGCTGTGAACATTCATGTTTTGTATATTTATGAAGTATGTTGGAAAGGACCGTTCTTCAGGAATGGAGATATATTAAAAAAGAACATCACTAAACAGATTACGTCTGAACTAATATAACCTTATTATATAACCCTTCAATTGTTTTTAAAAAAACTACAAAAAAACATTTTTCATGGGACCTCATGGGTGGGTGCTAATAAATATTATTATTATCCAGGATTTGCACAGCGCTCTAAAGTGAAGGCAGATAGTACAGTTATGGTTCCATTTATTACAGAAGGAATCAGAGGGCCCTGATCATTATAGCTTACAATCTAAGAGGGAGGATCAACTGATACAAAGTGTAATAACTGTGGAGGGTGCTGATGATGGAGAAAGTAAAAGTACAGTTTATTAGTTAGAAGTAGGATAGGCTTCTCTAAAGAGATGGGTTTTCAGGTATCCCCTAAAGGTGTATGGGAGCAGTACCATCTTAATAGCATCATGGGCCCCTGGGCAAAGTAAAACACAGGGGCCTCTACCAGCCTGCATCAGGCATCCTCATACACATCAGGTGCCCCCCCATCACAGCATATCCATATACATCAGGTGTCCCCATCACTGCGTCCCCATATACATCCGGTGCCCCCCCCCCTCTGCATCCTCTTACATCAGATGCCCCTCATCACAAAATTCCCCCACATCGGGTGTCTCCCCATCACAGCATTTCCCTACATCAGACGTCCCCCATCACAGAATCCCTTTACATCAGGTGTCCCGTCAGAGTGTCTGTCCTCTTACATCAGGTGTCCCCATCACAGTGCCCATATACAACAGGTGTCTCTATCAGTGTCTCCATCCATTAGATGTCCCCATCAGTGTCTCCTTACATCAGGTGTCATCATCACAGTGCCCCCTTGCATCATAGTGGCTCCCCCCCCCCCAGTACTCACAGATCACAAATGTTCCCACCTGCAATGAAAGCAGCTCCTACTTTCTCTCCCACTGTGACTGAGTTGTGTTCTTAGTCTCAGTACCGGCTCTCTTCCGCCCCCTGCAGAAGGGAGGAGAAAGCTGAACCTTCTCTCCAGCAGAAGCCAATCACTGCTCCTTCTGACAGGAGTGACATTTCAGTTACACCTGTCAAAGAAGAGCATTTCAAGCCGCCAAATGGCCAGAGCATCCTTTCAACACAGAACCCACCCCCCCACCCATGTCCTGGCACTGATCATGGGGCCCGTGGGCAGTGCCAAGGTGTGCCCATTCATAAAGACAGCCCTGCATAGGAGGAGGTGACAAGGGAGCTAGAGAGCAGGTCTTGAGAAAACTAAAGAGAATGGTTTGGTTGGTATGCTGAGACAAGGTTAGCGATGTGTGAAAAGAAAGAACTTTGCTTGGTGCTTAAATTAAATACAAAACAAAAAACTCCTGAGTTTAAAAGTTAAACATAAATTCTAACCAGATGGTATAGAACACCAACAGTACTGCATCGAATATATCCTCAAACGTCAAATGCCTGCTGGAGATGTCATGCAGCAGAAGGGACACTACTGCATATTTTCTGGGAGTGTGAAAAAATACAAGAATTCTGGAAAATGGTAATAGAAACTATTAACCCCCTTAGCGGTATCCCTGAGCGTGACTCGGGGTGGTTTTTCCATGCTACTATCGGTATCCCCGAGTCTCGCTCGGGGTAGATGTGCAGAGCGTGCATCGGCGCAGCTTACCTTTCGCATCATCCACAGACAAAGTTACTTACCTTGTTACACACCCTGGATCCTGCGATGCATCCCCGCTGTGTGAGCGAGCGGGTCCTCGCTCGATTCACAGTGTCCCCGTGTGCCGTCGATCTCCGTTCCCTGCGACGTTACGACGCACGGGGGCGGAGAACGGCGCCAAATAAAAAAATAAAAAAACAAACGCATTACATAAAGTATACTGTAATCTTATAGATTACAGTACTGTATGTAAAAAATACACACCCCCCTTGTCCCTAGTGGTCTGCCCAGTGCCCTACATGTTCTTTTATATAATAAAAACTGTTCTTTCTGCCTTCAAACTGTAGATTGTCCATAGCAACCAAAAGTGTCCCTTTATGTCAAAAATGGTTTTAGAGCAGCTAGAAAACAGCGATAATAAATTATAATCACTTGCAGAATTGTGCGATAGCGATTTGTGGGGAAATTCGTCATAAAAAAATAAAAGTAATGACAGCGACAATTCTGCAACTGAGCAAATTTCAGTGATTTTGAGTTGATTACATTATTGAATAATTTTTATTATAATTGTATTATTATTTGTTATAATTATTTATAATTATTTATTATATTGTAATTTATAATTTTGTTTTTAAAACAAATTCATACCCGGGATGCCTACTAGACTCTTGTTTGGTCAGATTTAAATGAGTTATTCCAAAGAATTGCAGGCCTACAGTATAAAACGCCAAATTTCCTTGCAAAATAATTGTACCGCTTTTGGTACGTAATTTCAGACAGAATCATACCGCCAGGGAGGTTAAAAAAATCACCGGAGTCTCTTTAGAAGATAGGCCCGCAGCTATCTTAATACTAGATATCCCTATGTCGGTGGAAAAATATAAAAACTCATTGCTAAGACCTCTTATTACAGCCGAAAAGGCGTGTATCCCTGACCTGTGGAAAAAGGAGAGCCCCCCCCATCGAGAGCACATTGGCTCACTAGAATTGCAGAGATACAACAAATGGAGAATCTCACAATGGCAATGAAAGATCAGGATGAGAGATACCGGACGATATGGGCACCATATTTGAAATATAGGGAGGAATAGGGGAGGGATGGATCTGGGATGGGGGGGAGAGTGGACAGACAACATTTTTTTTTTTTTTTGCTGGAGGGAGGTTAACACTGAGAAGAAAGTTAGATAGTTAAAGAGGAAAAGAGAAGTTACACAGAACCAGGGAAGGACCAGGGAGAGGGGGGAAAGATGGGAATGTAAAAAAAATTTAACATTATACGTCCTCCTGTGCATGAGATGATTGCGTGCCCCCTGCGGGGCGGCGCAATCTGTGATCACCAAGTCAATGAGACTTGGCTGATCACAGATTGGAGTAGGGGGCCGATCCCAGCCCCTTATCGCATGATCAGCTGTCAGCCAACGACAGCTGATCACGTGATGTAAACAGAAGATCGGTAAAGCTGTCAGCGTGAAGAGAAAAAAAAAGCAGCAGTAATTAAATGCCACCAAAAGAAAGCTCCATGTGTGTGAAAATAATTAGAAATTTTTCTTCTGGGTACAGTGTTGCATGACTGCACAATTGTCATTCAAAGAGTCTCAGCGCTGAAAGATGAAAATTGGCCTGGGCAGGAAGGGGGAAGTGCCCAGTAAGAAAGTGGTTAAGCTCTGACAATAAAACCTTGAAGTTGATTGGTTAGTATGCACAGCTGTACCAGATTTTGTGTGCACCAGTTTTAATAAATCGTCCCCATAGTGTCCATCATTCAAAAAATTATACTGTGAAGTGTAGTCTGTAAGCCCTCCACCTTAGAACACACAGCCTTTTATCAAAGCATGAGACCTCCGGTTATAGGAGGTCTATCAAAGTAAAAAGCTGCGTTAACCTCCCTGGCGGTCTTCCCGAGACTGACACGGGGTTAGATTTTCTTGCTACTATCGGTAACCCCGTGTCAGTCACGGGCTTGCCTCGCTAGATCCACAGGCACTTTTTACTTACCTTGTCCCTGGATCCAGCGATGCCACCGCGCTGTGTGAGCGAGCGGGACCTCGCTCGATTCACATAGTGCCTCCGTGTGACGCCGATCTCCGTTCCCTGCGACGTTACGACGCACGGGGACGGAGAACGGCGCCAAATTCAAAAACGTAAACAAACACTATACACACAGTATACTGTAATCTTATAGATTACAGTACTGTATGTAAAAAAAACACCCCCCCCTTGTCCCTAGTGGTCTGTCCTGTGTCATGCATGTCATTTTATATAATAAAAACTGTTCTTTCTCCCTGCAAACTGTAGATTGTCCATAGCAACCAAAAGTGTCCCTTTATGTCAAAAATGGTTTTAGATCAGCTAAAAAACAGCGATAATAAATTATAATCACTTGCAGAATTGTGCGATAGCGATTTGTGGGGAGATTCGTCATAAAAAAAAAAAATAATGACAGCAACAATTCTGCAACTGAGCAAATTTCAGTGATTTTGATTTGATTACATTATTGAATAATTTTTATTATAATTATATTATTATTTGTTATAATTATTTATAATTATTTATTATATTATAATTTATAATTTTGTTTTTAAAAAAATGTAATACACAGGATGCCTATTAGAATCTTGTTTGGTCAGATTTAAGTGAGTTATTTCTAAAAATTACAGACCTACAATATAAAACGCCAAATTTCCTTGCAAATAATGGTACCGCTTTTAGCATGTTTTTTCTGAAAGAATCATACCGCCAGGGAGGTTAATCACAGACAATAGAATTGGATCACAGGGTCACATTCAGCACCTCCACTAAGGCTGTAATCATCCTCTTCCATTCAGCAAATAAGCCCAGCAAGAAAAATAAACATGCCTCCAATAGTGAAGTACCGCTGGTGTTTATTATATAAATACTGATACAATCTACCGACAGAACATTCACATAAATGGCACATGAAGCCATGTAAACACCGCTGGCACTGGTATAGGTAATGTCAGCACAAACACTGCCCATCCCGACATACGTTTCGCCTGAATAGACATTCTCATGGGGATTGGCTGTGATGTGGATGGGGGCAGAGTTGTGGATGGCTTTGTGAGTTGTTGTTAGCATTTAGAATTGTATTTGTTGCCTGAGCAGAAGCCAATAGGGATATTAGCAATGAGAGGTAGAAGACACTGAACAGACAATAAATTTGTCTGGCAGCAGCATTCATGATGGACTGAAGGGGGGGTAGCCCGGGTAAAGGTAGGCCAATGAGGAGAGAGTTGCAGTAGTCGATGTGAGAAATCACAATATTTGGGCAGATATTGAATGTGGGGCTGAAAGGAGAGCTCAGATTTTAGGGGTACACCTAGCACCCTGGCATGCAGGGACAAACTGATAGTTGTGCCACAATCTTGAAAGAGAAGTTAAAGGAATGGGCAAGCAAGTAGTCTGTGTTTAATTCTGCCCTAGTGGGGAGGGTTAGTGTTAATATTCTTCCTGGGTCTTCATTGGTGGGCTTTCTTGGGTCTGACCCACTGATCCTGTACTTTTTAAAAAAAATGGACCAGGGTATGGTTCAGAGAGATGCTATTGATGGTAGGGTGCACATAACACCTTTTAATACCGGAGTCCGTCCATAAAGCCTATTGCCGAAGTCGGAGAATCTATGAATAAAGAGACTTCTACAGAGTATAGGATGAGATCTACAAAACACCCATTAGTAAATACTATTGGTTACCAATGGTAATGAAAGTTTCACATGCACCCTGTCGTAATTGTGTATATGTGACAGGTGGGATAGCCTCTTGAAAAAAGAGTTGTTGTCGGCACTCTCTCCATGCTAGCTACTTGTTCCGCAATTCACCTCAATGGATCCTTAAGTAATTTTTTACCCACCTTCTTGTGAGGGTCCAAAACACCAAATCCAAGTTGGCCACTCTTATAAGACCCACTCTACTCTACTCTGACTGCCAATAATACTTTCTTGCCACTCAGTTAGTCACAGCACTTTGGATATTGCTAATTCCCCTACCATGCTTGAAGCTGTGTTTTACAGTTTTTGGAGGCTCTGCAATGACTACTTTTTTGAGGGCCCTAAATCCCAATATTATATGGCTCCTTCTATGGTCACTACCCTTCAGGCCTGGAGAACAGGACTGTCTAGTGATCACCGGCCTCAGGAAGCTCTCTTCCTGCATACCCCATTGTGGAACAACCCCTCCCTGCCTCATTTCTATAAAGTTCCAGATCCACACTGTTGGGCCAAATTCAAGATAAAGGCCATCTCACAGATAATTGAATTGTGCCTTGATGTCCTTTTCTCATATTTGTACAAAATAGAATGAACCAGCCTACTATCCCTTTAGATACCTGCAACTTTCCAATGGCTTTGGTAGCCAATTTGCACACTGACAATTATGGATCGTGTCTACTCTGATCTTGAATTGTTACTTAACCCCCCTGGCGGTATTCCCGAGTCTGGCTCGGGGTAAGATTTTTATACCAAAATCGGTATCCCCGAGCAAGACTCTGGCTCGCCACGCTGCAGCCAGAGACAAAGTTACTTACCTTGTCCCTGGATCCAGCGATGCCGCCGCGCTGTGTGAGCGAGTGGGACCTTGCTCGATTCACACAGTGTCCTCCTGTGCCGCCGATCTCCGTTCCCTGCGACGTTACGATGCACGGGAGCGGAGAACGGTGCCAAATTCAAAAAGGTAAACAAACACATTACATACAGTATACTGTAATCTTATAGATTAGTACTGTATGTAAAAAATACACACCCCCCTTGTCCCTAGTGGTCTGCCCAGTGTTCTACATGTTCTTTTATATAATAAAAACTGTTCTTTCTGCCTGCAAACTGTAGATTGTCCATAGCAACCAAAAATGTCCCTTTATGTCAAAAATGGTTTTAGAGCACAGCGATAATAAATTATAATCACTTGTAGAATTGTGCGATAGCGATTTGTGGGGAAATTTGTCATAACAAAATTTAAGTGAGTTATTCCTAAGAATTACAGGCCTACAGTATAAAACGCCAAATTTCTTTGCAAATAATGGTACCGCTTTCAGCACCTTTTTTCTGAAATAATCATACCGCCAGGGAGGTTAAAGCGAAGTTCCAGCCATTTCTGTGATTATTAAAAGTCAGAGGCTACAAAAAGTGTAGCTGCTAACTTTTAAAAAACACACACTCAGCTGTCCCACGATCCAGTAATGCATTCGCCCGGAGGCCTCTGTTCTCTCCTCTGCCTCTCTCCAGCACTGGCATCACTAGTGTGGGCACCTGGCTGTGACAGGTTGGGGCTTCACAGCCAGGTGCGCACTGCGCGTCCTGAATGGCTGGGCAATCGTCTAGAACCTGTGACGTGTTCCAGAAGATTGCAGGGAGGGAGGGGAAGAGGAGAACTGGGTACCTGTCAAAACTAGGTACCCGCTCCCCTCCAAAAAAATTAACATGCCAAATGTGGCACGTCAGGGGGTCAGGAGTCCTTAAAGCGGAAGTTCCACTTTTGAGTGGCACTCCGCTTTAAGCTGGCCATTTCTTTTGTCCTTGTTTAATAGTCTGGCAGTGTGCACCTATTTTATACTGGATGGTGTACCATCGTCAGAGTTGTGCCACTCTTCTCAATTTTTGAAGACCTGTTTGACAACCAGATGGCATACCCATGCAAGGGTTGAACTGATCCACTGTATTTCTGTGTCTTTTTATGAAACAGAATTATTAAACAAACAAACAAACAAAAAAAAAAAAGAATTGGTAAGTTGCAATATAATAAATGTTTACTTTTAGTTTTAATATCTTTTTAAGCAAATACTCATTGACATATACAGTACTTCTTTAACCACTTCAGCCCCGGACAATTTGGCTGACCAAAGACCAGAGCACTTTTTGCGATTCGGCACTGCGTCGCTTTAACTGACAATTGTGCGGTCTGTGACGTGGCTCCCAAACAAAATGTAAGTTATCCCCCCCCCCCCCAAATAGAGCTTTCTTTTGGTGGTATTTGATCACCTCTGCCTTTTTTTTTTTTTTTTGCGCTATAAACAAAAAAAGAGCGACAATTTTGAAAAAAAGCAATATTTTTTGACTTTTTGCTATAATACCCCCAAAAATTGTATAAAAAAAATATTTTTTCCTCAGTTGAGGTATTCTTCTACATATTTTTGGTAAAAAAAAAAATTGCAATAAGCGTTTATTGAGTGGTTTGCACAAAAATAGGGGATAGTTTTATGGCATTTTTATTAATATTTTTTTTTACTAGAAATGGGCGATTTTTATCGTGACTGCGACACGATATGGCGGACACATCGGACACTTTTGGCGCTATTTTGGGACCATTTACACAGCAATCAGTGCTATAAATATGTACTTATTACTGTGTAAATGTGACTGGCAGTGAAGGGGGTAACCAGGAGGGGGCGCTGAAGGGGTTAAGCGTGTCCTAGAGATGTGTTCTAGCTGTAGGGGGTGGGGCTATGCGTGACATGACACCGATCACCGCTCCCGATCACAGGGAGCTGTGATCAGTGTCCTGTCACTAGGCAGAATGGGGAAATGCTTGTTTACATTAGCATTTCCCCGTTCTTCCTCTCTGTGAGACGATCGCGGGTATCCCTGCAGACATCAAGTCCGCGGGACCCGCGATCACTGTCACGGAGCTTGCAGCAGGTGCGCGTACCCACAATGCCGCTTCTTAAAGGCGACGTACAGGTACGTTAATACGTTAATAAATGTAACCCCCCGGGTGGGACTTTGAAGGCCAAAACACAATGTAGATATAAAAATATATTTATTAGGACAAAATGGACCGATTGACATTGGCTCTGAACGCACATTCAGCACCTAAGTACATAAAAACATAAAACATAAAACATATCCATATGGGATCACCAAAAAGCAATGTGTGTGCCAGGATGGCAAAAAGAAAAAAACAGAACATAACACAATACACAACGTGGACTGTAACATCAAAAACACTCTCCAAATGGTAGATGCTGCCCATTGAGAGTGTTTTTGATGTTACAGTCCACGTTGTGTATTGTGTTATGTTCTGTTTTTTCTTTTTGCCATCCTGGCACACACATTGCTTTTTGGTGATTCCATATGGATATGTTTTATGTTTTTATGTACTTAGGTGCTGAATGCGTTCAGAGCCAATGTCAATAGGTCCATTTTGTCCTAATAAATATATTTTTATATCTACATTGTGTTTTGGCCTTCAAAGTCCCACCCGGGGGGTTACATCTCTTTTTGTATATACCAGGGATGTGGCCAACATCACAATTGTTGGATTTAGTAGCACCTCCTCCTATACTTAATATGCTTGTAGTGTCATTCTGCCGACGTATATCGGCGTGAGCCGGTAGGCAAACGGTTAAAAGCCTTCAGATTTATTTCATAATTGCGATATTGGTTATGTATCTATCAAGTCTATCAAGCAATGTGAGCATGATAAGATGCTGCTTAAGATAAAAAAAAAAATGACATAACAGAAAGAAAACAACGACAAGTTCTTACTGTCTGGAATCGTTGGCGCAGAAAGGGTGGAACATCTGTTCCTAAGTGCTGTATTTTCATAAAACTTTTCTCTAGCCGCGCAGACAAGCGCTGGCATTTTTCAAGAAACAACTCACTTTGCATAACATTTTGTGACTATAGCAACAGAGCTCAATCTCCATACAAAGCGCCCCCCCCCCCCCCCCCCCCCGCTTAGATAAGCATATTGAGGAGTTATGTCCCCATTTTCCTATATGATAAATAATATGTGTGCTGCTTATTTATAAATAGCAGGAAAAACTGTTTTAAAATGCGCATAACAAATGTGTCTTTGATTTCCCAAATCTCTGAAAGTGGAAGCGTTTTACACATTTGTCACATCTAGGGCAATGTCACAGGCATTTTAGGATCCTGGAGTAATTAATGCTTAGAATATTCTATAGATACAGTGGTTAAACACACTTTGATAAATGATCGATTTCTAATAGGAATACCCGATCTATAGTCGACTATCCATTCTATCGGTATGTCAAAACATGGCGAAGTGGATTGTGATCAATCGTTAAGATATGATCCTAATTTTCTATCGTAAATTATCAATTGAATCGCTTGGTTTCCACCATGTAATCTCATAAACTGATCTCAGCACTAACGATTGATGCAAATTGATTAATATTATTCAGCTTTTTTCTCTGATTAGAAGAGGGGGAGAGGAAGGGCAGTGTGGTCAGACAACAGTGGGGGGGCTGCATTGCCAATCATGTTATCTCAAGAACAGGTCGACCTTGGAAGACCTGACACAGTTCATCATGTACATTTGTCACCTGAGGAACAGGAGCCAGAAAAGAATCCCTGGTGAGACTTTTTCGTTACGTGAAAACTTTTCCTGTAAAACTAAACTTTGCTCTGCCTTCTGTCTTCCTAATTGGTCCTTTAGCCACTTCCATACCGGGCATTTTCACCCCCTTCCTGCCCAGACCAATTTTTAGTTTTCAGCGCTGTTGCATTTTGAATGACAATTGCGCGGTCATGCAACACTGTAACCATATGAAATCTTAAATTTTTTTCCACAAATAGAGCTTTCTTTTGATGGTATTTGATCATCTCTGTGGTTTTTATTTTTTGCGTTATAAACAAAAGAAGAGCGACAATTTTGAAAAAAAACACAATATTTTTTACTTTTTGATTTAATAAATATCACAAAAAAAATAAAAAAATAAAACCCGGTTTAGACCGATACGTATTCTTCAACATATTTTTGGTAAAAAAAATCGCAATAAGCGTATAATGATTAGTTTGCGCAAAAGTTATAGCGCCCCCTAGAGGGCCGAGAATGAAGGACATCATATGAGGCTTCAATGTTGGAGGAGGCCTACGTTCCTGGAGATGGTACTTAAACCGGGAGTTCACCCGCAAAAACAATTTTAAGATTAGATTCATGCTCAATTTGTCTAGGGGAATCGGCTCGTTTTTTTAAAAAACAAAGCAGTACTTATCGTTTTAAAGAGCGATCTTCTCCGCCGCTTCCGGGTATGGTCTCCGGGTCTGGGCGTTCCTTCTTGATTGACAGGCTTCCGACAGGCTTCCGACGGTCGCATCTATTGCGTCACGATTTTCCGAAAGTAGCCGAACGTCGGTGCGCAGGCGCCGTATAGAGCCGCACCGACGTTCGGCTTCTTTTGGCTACTCGTGACGCGATAGATGCGACCGTCGGAAGCCTGTCGGAAGCCTGTCAATCAAGAAGGAACGCCCAGACCCGAAGACCATACCCGGAAGCGACGGAGAAGATCGCTCTCTAAAACGGTAAGTACTGCTTCGTTTTTAAAAAAACTAGCCGATTCCCCTTGACAAAATGAGCATCAATCTAATGTAAAAACTAATTTTGCGGGTGAACCTCCACTTTAAGGGGGTCTAGCCGACGGATATATTACGAGCTTGTTGTTTGGGCAGCTGGGCTGGACCCCAACCCCGCCTCTACCTTCTGATGATAAGTTTGATGATGTTCCCCCCCCCCTTTTTTTTCTGTTTTTTCTTTTTTCTTACCATTTTCAAGATATGTTGTTGTTACTCCTTGTATGTCCTCCAGTATTTGTTTGTAATGCTTTGGCCCAAGTTGGGCATTAATAAAAATAAAACTATATATTTGAGAAAGGACATCATATGACGTCCACCCGGTGGGAGGGATGGTTCCTGTTGGCATCATTTTATTATGGTCCGGTATGGAAGGGGTTAATGGGACATACAATGTCATTGACCAATACAGAGGCCTAAAGCCGGGTATACACGATCAGTCCATCCGATGAGAACGGTCTGAAGGACCGTTGTCATAGGTTAACCGATAAAGCTGACTGATGGTCCGTCGCGCCCACACACCATAGGTTAAAAAACCGATCGTGTCAGAACACGGTGACGTAAAACACAACGACGTGCTGAAAAAAATGAAGTTCAATGCTTCCAAGCATGCGTCGTCTTGATTCTGAGCATGCGTGGATTTCTAACCGATGGTTGTGCCTACTAACGATCGGTTTTGACCTATCCGTTAGGAATCCATCAGTTAAATTTAAAGCAAGTTGGCTTTTTTTTAACCGATGGTTAAATAACCTATGGGGCCCACACACGATCGGTTTTGACCAATGAAAACAGTCCATCAGACCGTTTTCCTCTGTTTAACCTATCGTGTGTACGAGGCCTAAGAAGTGTAGAGGGCAGCCTAAGTGTAACTTTTACAGGAAATGGAAATATTTGTAGAAACTTAGCTGTCTAATGGGTTCCTAAAGTGGTAGTAAACCCTATGAAGAAACATTTTTTCCCCCTGAAATGCAATGTTATAATGTGCTAGTATGCATCACATACTAGTGCATTATGGGAAACTTACCTTAAAACAAAGCCCTCCAGCGGTGCGCTGTCACCGCTGACAGGGCTTCCATCTTCACCCGGTCTTCCCTCCAGTTTGATGGGCTCCAATCTTTTGATTGGAGGAGCCTGTGATGACGTCACTCCCATGCATGCACGCGGGAGCCACTGTTCACGGAAGAGGGCTCTAAAAGAACAGCTCAGGTATGCCCCAGTGTTGTCACTGGCGGCTGCATAAGTAATTATCACCTAAATGATGCACGTTTAGGAGATATTTACTGTACCTATAGATAAAAATCAACCAAGGGAGTTTACTCCCACTGGAGGTTATCTCTGCCTATACTGTATGTATTTTTTATTATATGTTCAGACTAAATGACTTAGGCGTATGTGATGTTTTTTTTTTTATGCATCACAATTTTTAGCTTATTTTTAGGTTATGACATCTAAAATGATACTAACCCCCTTCTAATACTAATGCCTCGTACACACGAACAGTTTTCCCGACAAGAAAAGTGTGATGTGAGCTTTTTGTCAGGAATTCCTGCCAAGAAAATATTGAGAGCAGGATCTCTATTTTCGTGACAGGAAAAGTTCCTATCGGGAATCACGGTGGTCTGTATGCAATTACGACGCAAAAAAAAGCAAGCATGCTCAGTATGAAGCAGAAGAGCCGAACTGCCTATTGAACTTCATTGATCGTGGCTCGTCATACGTGTTGTATGTCACCACGTTCTTGACGTTCGGAATTTCAGCCAAGATTTGTGTGACCGTGTGTATGCAAGACAATTTTGAGCCGTTTTCCTACTGAAAAAAAACACGATTTTCCTGTCGGAAATGCTGATCGTGTGTACAGGGCATTTCCCGAATGAACTGCGCATGCGCCGTCCCTAAATTTCCCGCCGTGCATTGCGCTAAATGACGTCGCATGGACGTCATTTTTTTAACATAGACGTGAATTACGTCCATCCAGATTCACGGACGACTTGCGCAAAAAAAAAAATTAAAAATAAATGTGGGAACGACGGCCATAATTAACATGGCAAGTCTAACTATACGCCGCAAAACACCAGCTTTAACTATACGCCGGAAAAAGCCGACTAGAGACGACGTAAGAGAATGCCACGGCCGCGCGTACGTTCGTGGATTGTCGGAAATAGCTAATTTGCATACTCGACGCGGAAAACGACGAGAACTCCACCCAGCGGACGCCGAAGTATTGCATCTAAGATCCGAAGGTGTACGAAGCCATACGCCTGTCGGATCTAACCCAGATGCCGTCGTATCTTGGTTTGAGGATTCAAACCAAAGATACAACGCGGGAAATTTGAAAGTACGCCGGCGTACTCGCTCTGTGGATCTGCCCCTTTGTATCTCCAAAGTCCTTTCTATGCAATCCACACTGGGGTTAATTTACTAAAGCTAGAGAGTGCAAAATCAGTCTAATTTCTGCACAGAAACCAATCAGCTTCTATCCTTAGCTTGTTCATTAAAACTTAGGCATTAAAACCTGGAAGCTGATTGGTTTCTACGCAGAAGTGAGACTGATTTTGCACTCTCTAGCTTTAGTAAATAAACCCCAATGACCCTTCCTGTACCCCTAACACTAACTCACTCTGTAACTCTAATGCCGCGTACACACAACCGGTTTTCGGGTTGTAAAAAATTATGTTTTTAAGGGTCTAGAAAAACTGAAAAAAAATTCAACCTGAACATTAAAACGGCCTTGCCTACACAAGATCGTGAAAAAAAAATGCTCTAGCAAAGCGTGGTGATGTACTACACGTACGACGGCACTATAAAGGGGAAGTTCCATTCGGATGGCGCCACCCTTGGGGTTGCTTTAGCTGATTTTGTGTTAGTAAAAGACGATTCGCGCTTTTCAGTCTGTTACAGCGTGATGAATTTGCTTACTCCATTACGAACGGTAGTTTTATCAGAACGAGCGCTCCCGTCTCATAACTTGCTTCTGAGCATGCGCGTTTTTTCACGTCGTTAAAGCTCACACACGACCATTTTTTACGACGTAAAAAAACGACGTGAAAAATTAGAGCATGTTTGAAATTTTTAATGCCCATTTTTTACATCATGAAAAATGCTCTGGAGCCCACACACGATTGTTTTTAATGACATTAAAAAAAAACGTCATTTTTTTACAACCCGAAAAACGGTCGTGTGTACGCGGCATAACATTACTTTCCCTGTAACAAACACACTTACCCTCTTTGTAACTCCAATACTGGTTAGGTCTTCCTATACAACTTACACTGGCCCTCACTGTAACCCTAACACTCACGTTCCCTGTAAACCTCAGATATACCCTATATTTAACCCTAAAGTAGTTCTAAATACATTCTATGCATTAAGGTAAAAAAATACTTCTGGGTGCAGTTTCTCTCTTACACTTACCAGAGTCTGATCTCCATCCAGCGATGTGCACGAGAGCAGCGGCTCTCCCGGGTCTCTCTCTCCTCATTGGCTCAGGCCCCCCATAAAGACCTATAAGCCCACACTCCACATCTGGTGAGTGTGGAGTGATTTTATTATCTCACGTGGTGAACACACAGGAAGTATAGTGCTAAGAAAGCACAAAGCACTTTACTCTGCACAGAAAGACGTTCTTTGTTTTCACTACGTCACTGAGAGAAGCTTGTATGAGATGGTTTTACATATGTGGAGACCTTTTGTTTTTTATGAACGGTGGAGTTCAAGATCTAACAGAGGGGCTGGACGTAGTGGAAAGTTATGGTGACAGATCTTCAGTGAATGATTCCTTGACTATCATACTACCATTTCCATCTTTATGCACGTTTGACTCTTTTCCGCTGGCGGTTGAGTCCACGCATTCTGGTAAGCGTGTTTACTCTTCCCTCTGGGTGGCGGATGCCCATGTCCTGGCAACTCCTAAAGTAGGTTCTAAAGCTTCGTGTTTTTTCTGCATTAAGGTAAAAAAACACCTTGCAGTGTCTGGTCCCCCCGAGCCCCCGTTTTACTCAGGGCTGTCTTTTCCATTGGGCACGCTGGGCAGTTGCCCGGGGGCCCCACTTGCCTGGGGGGCCCCATCGGCTGCCCAGCGACTCCAGTAAAAAATAGTGGAGAGCGGCGGGTCAGAAACTGTAGAACTGTATTGTGTCTACAGTCTCTGAGAAAGAGTCTGGAGAGGAGTCAAAAGTGGGAGCGCTGCCGGGATGGGGGTCACGGGAGAAGTCAGACATGAGGAGACTGTAGGATAAAACCAGAGCAGCCAAGCTGGAGCCATCTGACTGAGCCTTGCATGGTGCACCTGAGAAGAGGTCAGTGATAGCGCCGCCAGGCCAGTCTAAGGGGTGGATGGTTGCTGATGTAAGAGGGGAGTGAATACAAAAATATTAGTGACCCCCCCTTACCTTAGTGTATTTACTCTACGGAAGGTGGTCTCTGCAGGATTCCCCCTTACAGTGCAATGGGGAACTCAGTCTGAGGACCCTGATGTAAGTGGGAACTCTGATGTAAAGAGAAAGCAGTGGACTCTGATACAAGGTGGTCTCTGGTCACCAGAGCCCCCTCCACATCAGAGTTCCCCCTTACATCATGATCTGCAGCGTTCCCCTTTACATAAGAGTTCCCTTTCACTGTAAGGGGGAATCCTGCAGACTATGATGTAAGAGAAAACTCTGAGCAGGCTGGGTTATAGTAACCTAACCTTAATTTTATTGAAGAAATTAGTAAAAAGTAATTTTATGTACTTTTTTGCAGTGCCGGTAAAAAAATGTGGTTCTGCCAGTAAATTTCATGATTTTTGTCAGTAAATTCTTGTGCGTGATTTTGTAGACAGAGCCCCAGTGCACTGTATTGCCCGGGGGCCTATAATACTCTTAAGATGCCACTGGTTTTACTTACCTGAGCCCCGAATTTCCAAGGGCACGATCCCGCGTCGTTCTCCCCATGCCTGACCGGCTCTTCTTTAGATAGATTGATAGTAGCACAGCCATTGGCTCCCGTTGCTGTCAATCAAATCCAATGACGCGGTCGCCGGGGGGGGCGAGTCATACAATCGGTGGCTATGGACGCCGATTGTATGAAACGGGAGTGTGCCCGCAATGTAACCCCCTCAGGAGAGAGCTTCCCAGAGGGGGTAAGCTCTTGCGAGGAGGAGCCGCGAGAGCCGCCGTGGAACTCCAGAAGAAGATGATCGGGGCCACTCACCTTTGCTGAGTTGATTCTCTTTCCAACTTCTTCATCTGGACTGTCTTGATACACAGTGGCTGCTCTACACCTATAGTTTTTACTTGTGGACTTTTACATTATTTGGACTTTGTTTTTGTCACTATGCACTTTATTAATTGAAGTATGGTATTATTATCTCTAATGCCCTGTACACACGACCGGTTTTCCTGACATGCCAAAACCCAAGGTTTTTCCTGACGTGATTCCTCTCAAGCCTGCCTTGCATACACATGTTCAGTCAAAAAAATGCTTGACTAAAGCGCAGTGACGTCCAACACGTATGACGGGACTATAAAGGGGAAGTTCCATTGAAACGGCACTGTCTCATACTTGATTCTGAGCATGCTCGTTTTTTTTCCCCTCGGAAAAGCATACACACGAGCGTTTTTTGCGACTGACGGAAAACACGACGGGAAAAAATTAAGCGGGTTCGAATTTTTTTGCAGGCAGTTTTCTCGTCGGGAAAACTGCTATGCAGCATTCACACGGCCGGTTTTCCTGTCCAATCTAAAAAATGGCAGTTTTCTCGTCGTGTGTACGAGGCATTACGCATATTAAATTGAGTATATATGTTGGTTTATTTTCACATTGCACTTTACTAACATTGGCCCGGATTCAGTAGCTCCGTAAATTGCGTAGGCGCGCCGGCAAAATGCAATTTAAATGATCCCGTAGGGGGCGGGAATCATTTAAATTAGGCGCGTTCCCGCCCTGAGCGTAGAGCGCATGCTCCGTCGGGAAACTTTCCCGACGTTCATTGCGGCAAATGATGTCGCAAGGACGTCATTTGCTTCAAAGTGAACGTGAATGGCGTCCAGCGCCATTCACGATTCACTTCCGCAAACTACGTAACTTTCAAATTTCGCGACACGGGAACGACCGGTATACGTAACATTGGCTGCCCCTGCTAATAGCAGGGGCAGCCTTACGCGAAAACCGCCGTACGGAAACTACGTAAATTGCGTACGCAGGGCTCGCGCAACGTTGTGAATCGGCGTTAGTATGCAATTTGCATACTATACGCTGAGCACAACGGGAACGCCACCTAGCGGCCATCGCAAGAATGCAGCCTAAGATATGCGGGCATAAGAGCCTTATGCCGCGCATTTCTAAGGCTGCAGTCGGCGTAACGAGGTTCCTGAATCAGGAGCATTTGTTACGCCGGGGCAAGTAAGCAATTGCGCTGTGTACTTATGGTTACACAGGCGCAATTGCTTCTTGAATCCAGGCCATTATTTATACATTTATTTTAGCGCTGCGCTTTTTACATTTTTGATCACTTGATTATGTCGGATTGTAGTGTCAGCAGCTGTTGCTTATTATGACATTAGCACAATAATCTATAGCAGTTGACGGTATAACTCATAATTTTATGGGTAAGCAAGCATTGTCTGAATATTTATCTAATTTGCTCACCTAAATGGATGGTATAGACAGCAGCTGCCCATCTTAGGCCGCGTACAGACGAGCAAACATGTACGATGAAACTGGTCCGCCGGACCGTTTTCACCGTACATGTCTGCCCGGGGATTTCTGTATGATGGCTGTACACACCATCATACAGAAATCCGCGCATAAACAATACGCGGGGCGTGGCCGCGCCGTCGCCGCAACGATAACGCAGCGACGTGGGCAGCCCTGCCAGTTCAATGCTTCCACGCATGCGTCAAAGTCATTCGACGCATGCGAGGGATGGCGGGCGCTCGGACATGTACGGTAGGTCTGTACAGACGACCGAACATGTCCGACGGACAGGATTCCAGCGGGCTGTTTCTAAACAAGTTTGGAAATATTTGCCCGCTGGAAAAAGGCCCGGCGGGCAAATGTACGCTGGAATCCTGTCCGCTCGGGCCTACACACGACCGAACATGTCTGCTGAAACTGGTCCGCGGACCAGTTTCAGCAGACATGTTCGGTCGTGTGTACGGGGCCTCACTATTAATATTTAGTTGCGGGTGTCTTCATTTTTAGTATCACTTTAAGTGTGGTCTTAATGGTCCAGATTTATTCCAATCTCTGTCTATCAGATTTATCTCTATCCCATTTTCCCTGGAACCAGGATTCTGTAAAGAGACAATGCAATGCAATTGTGGGCGATTGTACCTGTCACATAATGAAGAGATGAACAGACAGGCAGCTTCCTAGCAGCAGATGATGAGAATAGTCTCTGTGTGTTTGGAAGAAGATGAAAGTTAACATGTGTATGGCACTAGTCATCCTGTTCCCATGCACACTGCCAGCAGCAATTACTGGTCTGCAGGTTGCAGGCTGCGAGCACACAGGCTTTATCTCCCAGTGATTTCAATAAAAAGGGAAGACACCATTAAATGATACAGAACAGATTAAAGTAACAAAATAAATGTGAGGTGCATCTCCCAAATAATAAAGACGACGGTAAGAATTATATGTCCGTTATAAATACCACATCATAAAGTCATCATCACCATTATGGAGGTCTTGATCCGGAGAGATTTATTGAGCTTAATAATGAATCTCTATAAACTTTATAATGAACATCTATGAACTTTCAGCAGCCATTTGCCAGAACGCCAGAATGTTAAGAGACAGTTATTTATATGCTAACATATTTGTAATGCAATGTAATTCTCTTACGTAGCTCCCAATTGTATTTATATTGAGATTGTGAAGGAGGTTAAGCAAGTGATTGCAGATTACCCAGCTAAGAGCAGATTTGGAGCGATTATATGTACATATATCATTATTTTTTTGTTTGTTTGTTTCAGAACTATTCTACATTGAATGTATTTAGCTTATAACACATCTGAGATAAGCTGTTAACCATTAGCCAACCAGCCGCCGTCATTCTACTGTGGCAGGTCCGCTCTCTCCCGCAAATTGTCGTAGCTGTACTTCGGCCTTTGAAACAGCTAGAGCAGGCGCGCACGCTCGCTACACGGCGGGGGAGCCGATGCGCATGGCCAGCGGTCGCAATGACCATCGGTCACGCCCGATCGTCGGCACGAGAGACAGAACCGGGATTTGTGTGTAAACACACAAGTCCCGGTTCTAACCTGAGAGGAGAGACAGATCATCTGTTCCTACTATCTAGGAACAACAATCTGGCTTCACCTCTAGTCAGTCACATCCCCCCACAGTAAGAAACACACTGAGGGAACATATTCAACCCCTTGATCGCCCCCTAGTGTTAACCCCATCCCTACCAGTGACATATACACAGTAATCCGTGCACTTTTATAGCACTAATCGCTGTATAATTGTCAATGGTCCCAAAATAGTGACAAAATGTCTGATCTGTCCGCCGCAATGTTGCAGTTCAGATAAAAATTGCTGATCACCGCCATTACAAGTAAAAAAATAAAAATAATAAAAAAGCCATAAATCTATAGCTCAAAACTGCAGAGGTGATCAAATACCACCAAAAGAAAGCTCTATTTGTGGGGGAAAAAAAGAACGTCAATTTTGTTTGGGTACCATGTCACACAACCGCGCAATTGTCAGTTAAAGCGACACAGTGCCTTATCTCAAAAAATGGCCCGGTCATTAAAAGGGAAAAATCCTTCTGGGGCTGAAGTGGATTAAAGAATATGTTAACCCAACATTTCTAATACACATCTGTTGTACCATACACTTGATACTTTTAAAATATTCTTGCAAGTCCCCTGCTTTCCTATTTAAACAGACTACACTAGGCATGAGACGCGCATCAGTGTGGTCCGTTTTCTGGCTGTGCTGGAAGCACAGTGTGCCTGTCCTCCAATGGTCAGTCTTGTGCTGACATGCCCCCTTGCACAGCCACACACTGGAAAGGTCACTGTGCAGCTGTTTCTCCACCCCTAGCTCTCTAAGGCCTCGTACACACGACCGAACATGTCTGCTGAAACTGGTCCGCAGACCAGTTTCATCGGACATGTTCGGTCATCTGTACGTCCGACCGGACAATTTTCGGGGGGATCGGACAGGTTTCCAGCAAACAAATGTTTCTTAGCATGTTAAGAAACATGTCCGCTGGAAGCCTGTCCGTCGGACATGTCTGGTCGTCTGTACGACTTACCGGACATGTCCGCTCGGCCGAAAGCCCTCGCATGCGTCGAAGTGATTCGACGCATGCGTGGAAGCATTGACCTTCCAGGGTCGGCGCGGCCACGTCACCGCGTATCCTGTACGCGGGGATTTTGGTTTGATGGTGTGTACAACTATCAGACCAAAATCGGGCAGCAGACATGTCCGATGAAAACGGTCCGGCGGATCGTTTTCATCGGACAGTCCGTCCGTGTGTACGAGGCCTAAGCCTTTTATACAGATGAGAACAGAGATTACGTAAAACAGAAAAAGGGTACCGTATTTACTATTGTGCTGGGGTTATCTGTGCCCCTGCCGGCGAGGGTACCGCTCATCAATGCCGGGACCAATCAGAGACTGCAGGTCATGTGAAACATCTAACATTAAGACAGTTCCAAGGCTTAACCTTATTGTAGTAGTGTTGCTTCATACCCCATAGTGCTATTAAAGATCCAGGTTCTTTGGAATATGCCAGAACCAACATACACCTCTTTGAAAAGCTTCAGACCAGACTCAGACAGTTAATGTAACCTTTGCTGTTAAAATGCAGCATGGCAGTACAAATCAAATAACATCCCGTCCTTGATAAGTAAGATATTGTGATACCTCTATGAGGCGAGAGTCCATAATGATAAAGTCCATGGCTTGGATGCTGTCCTTCATCCCCGGTTTCTTCAGTGCCGCACTTGCACTCACAGGTGGAGTCTACATTCCACCTATACCCAGGTTCCGTTCTACTGTGTACCTAATCTTGGCTGTCCCCCTATTTACAGTATCACACAAAAATAAGTACGCCCCTCACATTTTTGTAAATATTTTTTTATATCTTTTCTATTTCTATTAATAGCTGTGTGTTGAGTTATTTTGAGGGGACAGCTAATTTACACTGTTATACAAGCTGTACACTCACTACTTTGTAGCAAAGTGTCATTTCTTCATTGTTGTCACATGAAAAGGTATAATAAAATATTTACGAAAATGTGAGGGGTGTACTCACTTTTGTGAGATATTGTATATCACAAGTGGGCCTGCCAAAACCAAAAGCCTGGGTACTGAGCCAAACATGTTTAACCCTTCCCCAGCCTGGGTCAGCAGCTAGTTGCCTACACACCCACTTACTGTTAAGACTTATCTTTTTTCTATGTTCCCATAAGAAGGTTAGGCTGATGACCCTAGATTTTCTGAAGTTCTAAATGACAGTTGAAAATGGTAGTGAACACAGAGGAGTGGATATGGTAAATATTAAAAGAGAAGTATATGTTTTTTTTTTCTTTTGCTAATCAAAATTACCTCAGTGAATGCAGCATCAGACCGATGCTGCAGTTTTTCCCCGTGTCTCTGCGCTGATAACCGAGCCACCGAACACCACGATGGCTCGGTTCTCACTCATCCCCAAGTGGAGAGCTGCTGATTGTCAGTCAGCAGCTCTCCACTCTGTTCCTTCACACTCATTGGAGCGCTGAGCTGTGGAGAGGCGGGGAGCGGCCGTCTCAGCAGCTAGCTGAGCCGCTGAGACTGCCATCATTCAAGGCAGCTGGCAGATCCAGACTTCAGAAGTCGGGATGAAGTGCTGCCTCGGCTGACTGCATTGACGTCAGCAGAGAGCAGACTTCAGACCACTCTCCGAGGAAAACGGGTCACAGGGGTGCAAAACTAATTGCAATACTGTGACCTGTAGGAGAAACCCAACCTAAAAAGCTCAGTCTGGACTTCTCCTTTAAATCATAAGCCTTACTGACAGTCTACTGACTGGAATGGTACCAGATGATTGGGGGTGATTGGAGGCAGGGGGTGTTTGTGGCACTGCAGAGGGGGGGTGGTGGCATCGCAGAGGGTGGGGATGGAGACAGGGGTTGTTGGTGGCACCACAGAGGGGGGTGTTTGCAGGGGACGATGGAGGCAGGGGGAGATTGTGGCACCACAAAGGGGGGTGAAGGCAGGGGGTGTTGGTGGCAGAGGGGGATGGAGGCAGGGGGTGATGTGACTAAATAATTTGCCCTTATTATATAGAAAATAACAAAAATATGTTTTTTTTACCTTAACATCTGCCTTAAATCATATTGCTATTTGCCTAGTGTACTTGTTTGTGGCCTAAATACTGAAATTTGCACCTAAAAATGTAACTTAGTAACTTTTGTGAAATGCCTGTAAAAACGTGGCTGCGCCAGTAAATTTCGGGTGTCGTGCCAGTAAATTTCAATCTGGTAGGTTGGCAACACTGGAGGGTGGTGATAAATGGGGAATACTCTGAATGGTCAGGGGTGGGAAGTGGGGATCCTCAGTGTTCTGTGCTGGGACCAATCCTGTTTAATTTGTTCATAAACTACCTGGATGATGGGGTAAGCAGTGCAATCTCTGTATTTGCGGACGATACTAAGCTAAGCAGGGCAATAACTTCTCTGCAGGATGTGGAAACCTTGCAAGAAGATCTAAACAAATTAATGGGGTGGGAAACTACATGGAAAAATTAGGTTTAATGTAGAAAAATCTAAAATAATGCATTTGGGTGGCAAAAATATGAATGCAATCTACTCACTGGGGGTGAACATCTGGGGGAATCTAGGATGGAAAAAGACCTGGGGGTCCTAGTAGATGATAGCCTCAGCAATGGCATGCAATGCCAAGCTGCTGCTAACAAAGCAAACAGAAAATTGGCATGCATTAAAAAAGGGATTAATTCCAGGAATAAAGTGATAATTCTCCCACTCTACAAGACTCTGGTCTAGCCGCACCTGGAATATGCTGTCCAGTTCTGGGGACCAGTCCTCAGCAAGGATGTACTGGAAATGGAGCGAGTACAAAGAAGGGCAACTAAGGTAATAAAGGGTCTGGAGGATATTAGTTACGACGAATGTTTGCGAGCACTGAACTTATTCTCTCTGGAGAACAGACGCTTGAGAGGGGATATGATTTCAATTTACAAATACCATACTGGTGACACCACAATAGGGATAAAACTTTTTCGCAGAAGGGAGTTTATTTAAGACACGTGGTCACTCATTAAGATTAGAAGAAAAGAGGTTTAAACTCAAACTGCATAGAAGATTCTTTACTGTAAGAGCGGCAAGGATGTGGAATTCCCTTCCACGGGCAGTGGTTTCAGCAGGGAGCATCGATAGTTTAAAAAAATGTTTAGATAAGCACGTGAACGACCTCAACATACATACAATGTAATACTGACATAAAATCACACACAGGTTGCACTTGATGGACTTGTGTCTTTTTTCATCCTCACCTACTATGTAACTATATCACTGCAATGGTTAATTGGTAAGCATTGTAAAGGCACACTAACAGGGCCAGATTTAGACCTTGGGTGATCCTGTGAAATTTAGTTCCAGTACTCAGTTATTAAAAACATGGCAAATCCTCAAATTTTCACATTAAAATCCATTAATTTCTAGGTGCTGGAGAGGATGTTCCCAAGAGAGTACTTACATACATCTATGGTGGTATTGTCCTAAGATCCAGAAATTTTGGAAGGAGATCTCACCATGGATCCAAAACACTACACTGAAACCTATTGAATTTACCCCTTTGCAATATCTATTCCACGCCACCCATGAAAGCATATAAATTCAGCACCACATTTTCTGAATGCAGCAAAGAGTCTCAAATCTAGATTCTGCAAACAAAGTAGCTGCCCGAGATTGAAGCCCTGTACACACGGCCCAGATTCTCGTCAGGAAAAAACGTTGTTTTTCCTGACAGGATTCCTGGCAAGAATCTCTTGCCAGGCGAGTGTACAGACACACCATTCAAAAGAACAGCGGTTCTTTTGAATGGCATGAACGTGGTGACGTCATCGACTACGACGAGCATGCGCTCGTCACATTCAATGCCGTCGCCGCCATCTTGCTTCCCCCTACCCATGCCTTGGAAATTACCGCAAATGCGTCAAAGTCATTTCGAGCATGCACAGGTTTCCATGGAGAGGTAAGTATACACATGCTCAGGTTTCTCCGCAGGAAAACACTGCCGAGAATCTCACAACGAGAAAATAGAGAGCAGGTTCTCTATTTTTCTCGTCTAGATTCTGGGCAGTTTTCTTGATGAGAAACCTCAAAGCCTCGTACACACGCACGGTTTACTTGGCAAGAAAGCTCTGCCAGAAGTTTTCTTACTGGTTCTTGCTGAGAAAACCTTGCGTGTGTACGAGGCTTGACAAAGAAAAGTGGAAAGGATCATGGAGGAAGAAAGATGGGCTTACATTACTAAAAATAAAGAAGAACAGTTTTGTGACATCTGGCCTAGTTGGGATGTACTACTACTCATTAGAAAGTGACAAACTCTTTTGACTGTGCCTTTACACATATACACCCTTTACAAATAAGGATGCATATGGAGTCTCTATAAGGGCATTTTTTCCTTGGGAGAAAACACCTGATGCTGCCTTACCACTTACTTTTCATTGGAACATCTCCAGGACTATTAGACCACTGAATTTCATGTACTACGTTGAACTTTGAGTTAAAATGTTACTGTCCTTTTAACTTTATTTTCTCATGGTTGGCGATTAGTCACACTGACTGTCAATTATTCCGATAGTTTTTCAGAGCAATGTAATGTCTAATGAACAGAGATTGAGATGCCTCACTGATTTTCACATACCTCTAACAATGTAATCCTTGTGGATCTTATTGTCTCAGTTTTGATACAAGCTATTGACACTTATGACACTTATGATTGTTACTGGAAATCCTATGATTATTTAAATTTATTTATTTCATGAAACTACCTCTATACCTTTGTGCAGATAAAGGCCGCTTTCTTTGTATATTTCTAAAATACTCAATAGAAAAGTGATTAAGTGAGGCTAAATGACGTACAGTATATATATCTCTTGTACTGTAAATACAGTATGATCTTGGGGTGCTCAGTGTTAGATGTATTTCAGTGAGTCCACGACTAAACTGTTGCCACACACAATTTACAGTGTAGAGACTGCTCTTACCTTCCAGCTCATCTGTCACTCTCCTCCCACATTCTTTAAGGGATAGTGCACCACCTAAAGAAGGGCCCCACCAAAAACTGTTTGCTATTGACTAATCAGGCACCTTGTACTGTAGTCAGTCTGTGGGATACCCCTTATTAGGCACCACAAATTCACACAAATATAGCTTTCTTTTGGTGATATTTAATTACCACTGTTTTTTTTTATTTTTTGCTAAATAAATGAAAGAAGTTTTTCTTTGTTTCTTTTATAAAATTTTGCAAATAATTAATCTTTCTTCATGAATTTAGGCCAAAATGTATACTGCTACATTTCTTTGGTGATATTAACACAAATCAGTGTATATTATTTAGTCTGTAGGAAAGTTATGCAGTTCGCAAATTATAATATATGTCTGAAAACTAATCAATCCTGATGTACTGACAGCCTAGCTCATTTCTTCAGGCCCCAAATTGTCAGGACAGGACATATATCCCCAAAAGTTTTTTGATGGTAGACAGTCCAAGGTATTTAGTAAGAGGTAGTTTTTTTAAGTTGTCATTTTTTGTCATAAGCTTGTTTACATACTGACACCAGTGCAGCACCGCATCATCATATAATGGGTGAGGCAGTGATCAGGGACACTGACTGGTGACAGTATGGGGGGAAAAAAATAATAATAACTTTTTTCACATTTAAAAAAAAATATTAGATTTTTTTTTTTAAAACACACTTTGACCACAGTAATGTAATGTTACCATTCTTTACACATTATGTTTGAAAATAGCAGTGCATTACATTGCTATATGCAAGCATTTTACTGAATAAAATCAATTTATTGTTTGTTGTGATTAGCTATGATTGGTTAGAGCTAATAACATGGTACAGGTGGGCTGTGATTGGCCCAATCTGTACAAAGTGATCACACTGACCAATCACAGCAACATAATTGTGTACAATAGATGGCTTGAAAGAAAGCCATCCATTGCATACAACTGTCATGTGATCTGTTGTGATCGGTTACAGTGGTCACATGGTACTGGTAGCGGGTTGGTACACTGATCAGTCATCAGCGGCGTCCAACGGTGACAGACCGCATCGCTGCAAAGCCCTGCAGCTGCACGTGGGTCGCAATCTGAAAGGACGTCATATGACATCCACCCAGATCGACAAGATATACGCTGGGCGGGAACCGGTTAAGTCAAACAGGTGTGAGACTGTTTCAAGACACAACCAGGTGTATCAGTGTGAAATGAGCAGTTTACTGAGTTGTGGCAAAACAGAGAACCCATCATCAACAGTGGCTCCTGCAAGGATAAGCGCTACAAAGGTATAGATATTTTAACCATAGTTACTGTACATTGGACCAGCTTGGACCAATGTAACTATGTATATACCATGCAAAACAAGTAAAAAATGCGCAATAAACCAATGCCTCAGGTATCAAATCAGCACCATAAATATGTAAGATGGGCAGAGTCAGCAGGCAATGGTTAACAAAGTCTGATAAGAAGGATAAAGTCTGTGAAGTTAGATGGGGGTACACACTCTCAGGGTTGCCATCAGAGGGGAACAGAAACCATGTTCCAATTCTAAGGGAAAACAACAAGGGAAGAGGCGCCTCTGGGTGTAGTAGTTTAAAACAATTTATTAATATGATGAAAACATAGGTAATGGTCACTCACATTTTAGAGGTGACAGGTAAGCATGTAACAGATATTCCCCAGGAGGGAGGGGTGTCATCCGGCCGTCACTTCTCTTCCGGGTTCTGCTAGAACGCTGTGTGGGGAGGTAGAACTTCCACTGCTGATGGAGAGTAGCCGGCTGCGATGGAGGATCCTCAAACCGGGGCGTGGAGCGCAGATGGACAGCATACCCGGTGACGTCATCATCCTCTGCCTGCTGTCCATCTGCGATCCACGCCTCGGTTTGAGGATCCTCTATCGCAGCCGGCTACTCTCCATCAGCGGTGGAAGTTCTACCTCCCCACACAGCGTTCCAGCAGAACCCGGAAGAGAAGTGGCAGCCGGATGACACCCCTCCCTCCTCGGGAATATCTGTTACATGCTTACCTGTCACCTCTAAAATGTGAGTGACCATTACCTATGTTTTCATCATATTAACCACTTAAGACCCGGACCAAAATGCAGCTAAAGGACACGGACATTTTTTGCGATTCGGCACTGCGTCGCTTTAACTGACAATTGCGCGGTCGTGTGACGTGGCTCCCAAACAAAATTGGCGTCCTTTTTTTCCCACAAATAGAGCTTTCTTTTGGTGGTAGTTGATCACCTCTGCGGTTTTTATTTTTTGCGCTATAAACAAAAATAGAGCGACAATTTTGAAAAAAATTCAATATTTTTTACTTTTTGCTATAATAAACATCCCCCAAAAATATATAAAACATTATTATTTTTTCCTCAGTTTAGGCCGATACATATTCTTCTACCTATCTTTGGTAAAAAAATCGCAATAAGCGTTTATCGGTTGGTTTGCGCAAAATTTATAGCGTTTACAAAAAAGGGGATTGTTTTATTGCATTTTTGTGAATTATTTTTTTTTTACTACTAATGGCGGCGATCAGCAATTTTTTTCATGACTGCAACATTATGGCGGACACTTCGGACAATTTTTACACATTTTTGGGACCATTGTCATTTTCACAGCAAAAAATGCATTTAAAATGCATTGTTTACTGTGAAAATGACAGTTGCAGTTTGGGAGTTAACCACAGGGGGCGCTGAAGGTGTTATGTATGACCTCATCTGTGTTTCTTACTGTAGGGGGGTGTGGCTGTAGGTGTGACGTAATCGATTGTGTGTCCCTATATTAGGGAACACACGATCGCTAACAGCGCCACAGTGAAGAACGCGGAAGCTGTGTTTACATACAGCTCTCCCCATTCTTCAGCTCCGGGGACCGATCGCGGGACTCCAGCGGCGATCGGGTCCGCGAGTCCCACGGCCGTGGTCACGGAGCTTCGGACCGGGTCACGGGAGCGCGCCGGTGGCGTGACCCCACAGCTGGGCTTAAAGGGCCACGTACATGTACGTGGATGTGCCCAGCCGTGCCATTCTGCCGACGTATATCGGCGTGAAGGGGTCCTTAAGTGGTTAATAAATTGTTTTAAACTACTACACCCAGAGGCGCCTCTTCCCTTGTTGTTTTATGTATATACCATACCTGGCCAATGACCCTGGAAGCTGGAAATCACTGAAGTAGACACCATTACTCCAGTGATCTCCACTTGCTTCCTGGTCCTGTGCAGAGTTACTGGCCTGATGCATTCTGAACACGGGAGGTGAAATGCTTGGCACGGGTGGCATTTAGAAAAAGTTTTGTATTTTCTGAATAGATGCAATGTAGAAAGGTAGAAAGAGGGTGGCAAAAAAAAAAAAAAAACACAAGGTCCCAAATTGAAAAATACAACAAGAAAAAAAATGCCTACATATACCGTAAACTTCAGCACTTCAGTTCACAAAGCTTAAACACAAAAATGAAAATTAATAATGAGGGCCTATTTAGGCCAATTAACTTTAATTTTCTAATCTCATTGGAATCTGCTGAAAACATGCGCTGTGCAGAAAAGCCAGCAAAAACAATTTTATGTCTCTGTTGGGGCTCATTTCCATTCCATATTCACTTCAAGCATTTTATTGACAGTCATTAAGATCAATTCACAAAGCTTTAGCACTAGGATAATGATCTTTATTTTAGCTGTGTGACTATAATTTTCAAATCTCTTTGGGCACAGCTAAAAATAGCTGAAACTTTTTCACTTTTATTTTTATTTTATTTATATTTTAATAAGGGTTAATTTCCTGGTGTATTGGCTTTGCAAATTGAGCCTGATGCCAGAGGGGGTTTAACTCTCCATCAGTTTTAGGTAGACTGGCCTGAAGTTTGTGTCCCTGTTGGAGATTTCCCCTCACTCCCTGTCTTGGTAATAAGCGTTGTAACTTGAGTGAGGTTCTAACCATTCCCCACATACCAAACTTGTCACTCTTCTTTTGTTTATAGCGCAAAAAATAAAAAAACGCAGAGGTGCTCAAATACCACCAACAGAAAGCTCTATTTATGGGGAAAAATAATATGGGTACAGTGTTACATGACCACGCAATTGTTATTAAAAGTGCAACAGCTCTAAAAACTGAAAATTAGCCTGGGCAGTAAAGTGATGAAAATGCCCTGTATTGAATTGGTTAATGTAACGGAATGGCCCGTGATACCCTGAGACTTTTGAAGGATGTGGGGTACTCCTGTGCCAGCTTCACTAATGACTCTTGGGTCTAGGGTCATCCTATGTCCATTAGGGGCATAGGATGACTGAGAACTGATATCTCGGATTGCATGAGATGGGACATTAATGATAATTCATGTATTGCAGGATATCTTGGAATATTACATGTTGTTTATTCTGACCCCAACAGCTCAATAGAGTGACTCATTCAATGTGTAACATATACTGTTGAGATGCTAATTAAGTCCACCTGGCTGTAGTGATGGGGCTTGATGTGATTGCATTCCGTTGTCCATTGTGCTAATTAAGTCTGTTCCTAAGATATTTCATTCTGTATTCTAATGACACTGTTTTGTGTGAAAATACTATTGATAATAGATGTGGAATGTGACTTGTCAGCTGTAGTAATTAACTCCTGCAGATTCGGTGCCAGAACGTCTGACATAGGAGTGTGTATTGTGTATCAGGTGAAGAGCTTGTCACGGAGGCAGAATGTCTGAGTAATGACTAATAATTAACTCATCTGAATGCCATTATCTAAAATAATGGGTATTGAAGTTTCTTGTGTAAAGTGGTGGGTGGAGTTAATTCATTGTTCACTTGGTTTCTAAACTGTATATAACAAGGCTGAGTTACCATTAAAGCATTCATTCATTTTGGAACCAGAAACAGAGCCTGTGTCTCGTCATTCTGGGAAAAAATCTAATGGGTCCTGTCTGCTGGATTGTCGGAGTGCCGGATAAGCTGTCTTGGGTTGCTGGAATGGAATATTGTAACGGTGTTAACCCCTGACCGTTACAGTTAACATGTTTTTTGTTTTTTTTTTAAAGGTAAAAAATTACCCAGTTGTTGTATCACTCCCTCACCTCCTTTCCTTATATACTTACCTGAGTCCAATCTTGATCCAGCGTTGCAGCGGCGGTGATGTCCTGTGTTTCTCTCCTAACAAGACACAGAGGCAGCAGGGGGAGCTGTTGACTCCTGCTGTTGTCAATCAAACCCTATGAGGAGGGGCCGACCCAGGCAGTCTGTGTCTATGGACACTCACAGCCTGACTGCAGATATGTCCCCATAGGATGGAACAACTAAGGATGGGACTTTAAATTAAGCACATTACTGAATTATGAACCAAGATATATAGTAAACATATTTTTAGTAAAACAAAGGAGGCATAACATATACAAAATTATGTCCCCATAGGAAGTGGCTTGCTGGTAGGGATGAGCTCCGCGTTCGATTCGAACGTATGTTCGAATCGAACATCGGTCGTTCGATCGTTCGTCGAAAATCGAACAAAACGGGTCGTTCGCGCCAAATTCGAATGACACAAAACGTCCCATAATTCACTGGGGCGTTGAGCGCTGATGATTGGCCAAGCATGCTGTATGTCCCGCATGCTTGGCCAATCACAGCGCTCAAAAAACGAAGAGCCATAATTGGCCAAAGCCAGGGTGGCTTTGGCCAATTATGGCTCAGGGGGATTAGTACACGCCCCCCACTATAAAAGGCAGCCTGCACGGCTGCCTAGTGTAGTGTGTTGGCGGTTCTAGAGAAGATCAGTCAGTCAGACAGAGAGAGATAGAGAGATAGAGACACAGTGTCTTAACCAGATAGATAGATAGATAGATAGATAGATAGATAGAGTAGGAAGTGTAGTCAGTATAGTTAAAAGTACAGTTTGTAGAGAATATATTCACATCCTTAGGCGTTGTCAATATATTTATAAACTGTACAGCTCAGCTAGTTTATCTATTAGTATCTGTCAGGCAGGAGATTGTTCTACATGCAGCGCTCTAACGTGTTGTATTGCCTGCATTAGGGATTTACTTTAAATATAATTATTCTGTGTTATTTAACGTGTGCTAGTTAATTGCACACACAGACGCATTACCTGTTACTGCACGTGTGCAATTTATTTGCACAGAAGCGCAGTCGCTGTTAATGCAACTGGGCTATTGAATTGCACAGAAACGCAGTCGCTATTACTGCGTGCGTGCTGTTTAATAGCAACTAAAGGCAGTTGGTGTCACTGCGTGCGTGCTGTTAAATCGCATTTGACCGCAGTCGCTATTACTGCGTGCGTGCTGTTTAATAGCAACTAAAGGCAGTTGGTGTCACTGCGTGCGTGCTATTAAATCGCATTTGACCGCAGTCGCTATTACTGCGTGCGTGCTGTTTAATAGCAACTAAAGGCAGTTGGTGTCACTGCGTGCGTGCTGTTAAATCGCATTTGGCCGCAGTCGCTATTACTGCGTGCGTGCTGTTTAATAGCAACTAAAGGCAGTTGGTGTCACTGCGTGCGTGCTGTTAAATCGCATTTGACCGCAGTCGCTATTACTGCGTGCGTGCTGTTTAATAGCAACTAAAGGCAGTTGGTGTCACTGCGTGCGTGCTGTTAAATCGCATTTGACCGCAGTCGCTATTACTGCGTGCGTGCTGTTTAATAGCAACTAAAGGCAGTTGGTGTCACTGCGTGCGTGCTGTTAAATCGCATTTGACCGCAGTCGCTATTACTGCGTGCGTGCTGTTTAATAGCAACTAAAGGCAGTTGGTGTCACTGCGTGCGTGCTGTTAAATCGCATTTGACCGCAGTCGCTATTACTGCGTGCGTGCTGTTTAATAGCAACTAAAGGCAGTTGGTGTCACTGCGTGCGTGCTGTTAAATCGCATTTGACCGCAGTCGCTATTACTGCGTGCGTGCTGTTTAATAGCAACTAAAGGCAGTTGGTGTCACTGCGTGCGTGCTGTTAAATCGCATTTGACCGCAGTCGCTATTACTGCGTGCGTGCTGTTTAATAGCAACTAAAGGCAGTTGGTGTCACTGCGTGCGTGCTGTTAAATCGCATTTGACCGCAGTCGCTATTACTGCGTGCGTGCTGTTTAATAGCAACTAAAGGCAGTTGGTGTCACTGCGTGCGTGCTGTTAAATCGCATTTGACCTCAGTCGCTATTACTGCGTGCGTGCTGCTTAATAGCAACTAAAGGCAGTTGGTGTGACTGCGACTATTTTGTTACTTTACACTTGAGCCAAGTCGCTCTTACTGTGTGGTTGCTGTTTAATACCATCTGAATGCAGTTGGTGTGACTGCGACTATTTTGTTACTTTACACTTGAGCCAAGTCGCTCTTACTGTGTGGTTGCTGTTTAATACCATCTGAACGCAGTTGGTGTGACAGCGACTATTTTGTTACTTTACACTTGAGCCAAGTCGCTCTTACTGTGTGGTTGCTGTTTAATACCATCTGAACGCAGTTGGTGTGACAGCGACTATTTTGTTACTTTACACTTGAGCCAAGTCGCTCTTACTGTGTGGTTGCTGTTTAATACCATCTGAAAGCAGTTGGTGTGACAGCGACTATTTTGTTACATAACACTTGAGCCAAGTCGCTCTTACTGTGTGGTTGCTGTTTAATACCATCTGAACGCAGTTGGTGTGACTGCGACTATTTTGTTACTTTACACTTGAGCCAAGTCGCTCTTACTGTGTGGTTGCTGTTTAATACCATCTGAAAGCAGTTGGTGTGACAGCGACTATTTTGTTACATAACACTTTAGCCAAGTCGCTCTTACTGTGTGGTTGCTGTTTAATACCATCTGAAAGCAGTTGGTGTGACAGCGACTATTTTGTTACATAACACTTGAGCCAAGTCGCTCTTACTGTGTGGTTGCTGTTTAATACCATCTGAACGCAGTTGGTGTGACAGCGACTATTTTGTTACTTTACACTTGAACCAAGTCGCTCTTACTGTGTGATTGCTGTTTAATACCATCTGAACGCAGTCGGTGTGACAGCGACTACTTTGTTACTTTACACTTGAGCCAAGTCGCTCTTACTGTGTGGTTGCTGTTTAATACCATCTGAACGCAGTTGGTGTGACAGCGACTATTTTGTTACTTTACACTTGAGCCAAGTCGCTCTTACTGTGTGGTTGCTGTTTAATACCATCTGAACGCAGTCGGTGTGACAGCGACTATTTTGTTACATAACACCTGAACGCATAACTATGGCTGGAAGGACAAAGAGAGGCAGAGAGTCACGAGGGCAAGCAGGCTCTGCATCTAGAGGTAACGCTGGTGATGGATGTGGTGCATCCTCTTCAGCACGTGGCCGTGGCCGCTCGTCCTTCTTTTCGGGAGCTGGCCGTGTTGAGCCTCAACATGCTGAGAAATTAGTTGAGTGGATGACCAAGCCGTCCTCATCCTCCTCATCCTCTCTCACACAGACTGATTATAGTTTGTCTGGCAAAGCAGCTGCCAAGGCGTCCTCTACCCTCTGCACAATGGGATCACACAATCCTTCCCTAGTCCCACCGTGTCCTCCTGAGGAGTCCCCCGAACTGTTTCAACACAGTGTTGGGTACATGCTAGCTGAAGATGCACAGCGTTTTGAAGACTCCGATGACGGAACACTGATAGAGGAAGGCATTGATGTGAGCCCAGGGAGAGGGGGTGGCCGAGAGGGACAACAATCTGGGAGTGATGTTCCCCCAGCTGGAGCATACTGCCAGGTTGTCGCCAGTGATGATGAGGAGGGAGGGGATGATGAGGTCATTGACTCTACCTGTGTGCCTGGTAGGAGAGAGGAGGAGGAGGAAGAGGACGAGGCACAGGCACATCTTCAAAGAGGCAGGAAGCCCTCCAGGGGTCAGCTTAAGGGCAGTACACCAACTGCATTACGTGGCGCTGCTGTGTCTCAACGGTACAGCAAAAGTTCTTTGGTGTGGGCCTTTTTTGAAACCTGTCCATCAGATGCTACCTTTGCTGTTTGCAACATATGTCTCAAGCGTATCTCGCGTGGCCAAAACATCACCCGCTTGGGCACCACATGCTTGTCCAGACATATGTCGACCTGCCATGCAGCTCGTTGGCAGGCATACCAGAAAGACCCACACCAAAGACCAAAGCGGTCCTCCCCTTGCCCTTCTGTGACCTCAAACCCCACTAGACCCCTAGTCCTCTCTGCAGCCTGCACCGAAGGTGTAGAAATAGGTGTGTCACAACGTAGTAGTGGTAGTACATCCGGCCAATCTACTGATATTACCAGACAAATTTCCCTGCCCCAGCTGCTGCAGCGCCGAAAGAAGTACGCTCCCAGCCATCCACATGCCCAGCGGTTGAATGCTAGCTTAGCAAAATTGCTAGCACTTCAACTGCTACCTTTTCAGTTTGTAGATTCTGCCCCCTTCCGTGAGTTTGTGGAATGTGCAGTACCTCAGTGGCAAGTACCCAAACGCCACTTTTTTTCACGGAAGGCGATTCCGGCTCTCTACCGGCATGTGGAAGGCAATGTCCATACCTCGCTGGACAGGGCGGTCAGTGGTAAGGTGCATCTTACCGCTGACTCATGGTCCAGCAGGCATGGACAGGGACGTTACCTGTCTTTTACGGCCCATTGGGTGACTCTGCTGGCAGCTGGGAAGGACGCAGGTCAAGGCACAGTAGTTTTGGAGGTTGTTCCACCACCACGCCTCCAAAACACTACAACTGCTTGTGACACACCTCTCTCCTCCACCCCCTCCTCTTCTTCTTCCTCTGTGGCCTCTTCCTGTGGTGATGTTGGCTCAGAACCAGCCGTGCTCCGTAGGCGTACGACGGGCTACGCAGGAATGCAGGCCAAGAGATGCCATGCGGTCCTAGAGCTGGTGTGCTTGGGAGACAGGAGCCACACTGGGGAAGAGGTTCTTTCAGCTCTGCAGGGGCAGGCTCAGAGGTGGTTGACGCCACGCCAGCTGAAGCCTGGAATGGTGGTCAGCGATAATGGCACCAACCTCCTCTCTGCCCTGCGACGTGGAAAACTCACCCATGTGCCCTGTTTTGCGCATGTTCTCAATTTGGTGGTGCAGCGGTTCTTGGGCAGGTACCCTGGCTTACAGGATGTCCTGAGGCAGGCCAGGAAAGTCTGTGTGCATTTTTGGAGGTCATATAATGCCACTGCTCGGCTGACAGACCTCCAGAGGGAATACAACCTGCCCAAGAACCGCCTAATCTGTGACATGCCCACCAGATGGAACTCTACGTTGGCCATGCTGCAGCGGCTGCACACGCAGCAGAGGGCCATCAATGAGTACCTGTGCCAATATGGCAGCAGAACTGGCTCAGGGGAGCTTGGTTTTTTTTCACCACGCCAGTGGGCCTTGATCAGGGATGCATGCACTGTCCTGTCACCATTTGAGGAGGCCACGAGGATGGTGAGCAGTGACAGTGCATGCATCAGTGAGACTGTCCCGCTTATTCACATGTTGGAGCACACCCTACGTGGAATAATGGACAGGGCCCTTGAGGCAGAACAGAGGGAGGAAGAGGAGGACTTCCTTACCTCTCAAGGCCCCCTTTATCCAGACACTGTTCCTGCTTGCCCACCTGGAACACAGGAAGAGGAGGAGGAGGATGAGGAAGAGGAGGAGGAGGAGGATTGTATCAGCAGCATGGAGGTGGAGCCTAGCACTCAGCATCAACAGCAGCAGTCTTCAAGGGATCATTTACAGTCCCAAGGAACACGTGGACTTTTACGTGGCTGGGATGAGGTGGCTGAGGATCCTGTCGTCCTCAGTGACCCAGAGGACTGTGCCCCGAATGCCTCTGCAAACCTACGCTGCATGGCCTCCCTGATTCTGCAAAGCCTGCGTAAGGATCCTCGTGTACGTGCTATCAAGGAGAGGGATCATTACTGGCTGGCAACTCTCCTTGATCCACGTTACAAGAGTAAGGTAACGGATCTTATGTTGCTATCGCAGAGGGAGCAGAAGATGAAACTACTGCGGGAGGCCTTGCAGAAGGGTCTGTGCAATGCGTTCCCAGAACCGGGGGGATTACCAAAACCTGGCCCTGGACAACGTCTTGCTGAGGCTTCGGTGAGTCAGAGAAGGAGCGGTGGAGAAGGTGGCCGTCTGACCGATGCGTTCAGACAATTTTTTAGTCCGCAGCCCCAAGGTCTGACCGGTTCCAGCAACCATCGCCAGCGTCTGGTTTACATGGTCCGGGAATACCTAGCGGCAAGATCCGACTTGGACACCTTCCCCACGAAAAATCCTCTGGCTTACTGGGTCTTGAGGATGGATCACTGGCCAGAGCTTGCACAGTACGCAATTGAGCTACTGGCTTGCCCTGCATCCAGTGTTCTTTCAGAACGTACATTCAGTGCTGCTGGAGGCTTTGTGACCGATCACAGGGTACGCCTCTCCACCGACTCTGTTGATCGACTGACCTTCATCAAAATGAATCAGGCTTGGATCAACACCGGCTACCAAGCACCTGATGCTGATGTTACTGAATAAGAATTTTGTGTTGAAATATCAGATCCCTTTGAGACTGCTGATGCTGAGTGACTGTCCTGTTGTGCTGCTGATGGAATATCCTTCTCCTCCTCACTTTTCATGCTGTTAGCTAGTAAGAAATTTTGTTTTTCTGTGCTCCGCCACCAGTGCCTAAGGCCTAATTTTTCTGCCCCTGTTTAACAGGGGCGCCTAATAACAATTTTTGATGCAATACTTTGCACGTGGCCTAAGGCACAATTTTTGTGCCCCTGTGTAACAGGGGCGCCTAATAACAATTTTTGATGCAATACTTTGCACGTGGCTCCTTGTTGCGCTCCAATTACAGATATTGGGAGGGGTTGCAGTGTTATGTTGCACCTACGGACACATTTTTATGCCCCTGTGTAACAGGGGCACCTAATAACAATTTTTGATGCAATACTTTGCATGTGGCCTAAGGCACAATTTTTGTGCCCCAGTGTAACAGGGGCGTCTAATAACAATTTTTGATGCAATACTTTGCACGTGGCCTAAGGCAAAATTTTTGTGCCCCTGTGTAACAGGGGCGCCTAATAACAATTTTTGATGCAATACTTTGCACGTGGCTCCTTGTTGCGCTCCAATTACAGATATTGGGAGGGGTTGCAGTGTTATGTTGCGCCTACGGACACATTTTTATGCCCCTGTGTAACAGGGGCGCCTAATAACAATTTTTGATGCAATACTTTGCATGTGGCCTAAGGCACAATTTTTGTGCCCCTGTGTAACAGGGGCGTCTAATAACAATTTTTGATGCAATACTTTGAACGTGGCCTAAGGCACAATTTTTGTGCCCCTGTGTAACAGGGGCGCCTAATAACAATTTTTGATGCAATACTTTGCACGTGGCTCCTTGTTGCGCTCCAATTACAGATATTGGGAGGGGTTGCAGTGTTATGTTGCGCCTACGGACACATTTTTATGCCCCTGTGTAACAGGGGCGCCTAATAACAATTTTTGATGCAATACTTTGCACGTGGCTCCTTGTTGCGCTCCAATTACAGATATTGGGAGGGGTTGCAGTGTTATGTTGCACCTACGGACACATTTTTATGCCCCTGTGTAACAGGGGCACCTAATAACAATTTTTGATGCAATACTTTGCATGTGGCCTAAGGCACAATTTTTGTGCCCCTGTGAAACAGGGGCGTCTAATAACAATTTTTGATGCAATACTTTGCACGTGGCCTAAGGCACAATTTTTGTGCCCCTGTGTAACAGGGGCGCCTAATAACAATTTTTGATGCAATACTTTGCACGTGGCTCCTTGTTGCGCTCCAATTACAGATATTGGGAGGGGTTGCAGTGTTATGTTGCGCCTACGGACACATTTTTATGCCCCTGTGTAACAGGGGCGCCTAATAACAATTTTTGATGCAATACTTTGCACGTGGCTCCTTGTTGCGCTCCAATTACAGATATTGGGAGGGGTTGCAGTGTTATGTTGCACCTACGGACACATTTTTATGCCCCTGTGTAACAGGGGCACCTAATAACAATTTTTGATGCAATACTTTGCATGTGGCCTAAGGCACAATTTTTGTGCCCCAGTGTAACAGGGGCGTCTAATAACAATTTTTGATGCAATACTTTGCACGTGGCTCCTTGTTGCGCTCCAATTACAGATATTGGGAGGGGTTGCAGTGTTATGTTGCACCTACGGACACATTTTTATGCCCCTGTTTAACAGGGGCGCCTAATAACAATTTTTGATGCAATACTTTGCACGTGGCTCCTTGTTGCGCTCCAATTACAGATATTGGGAGGGGTTGCAGTGTTATGTTGCGCCTACGGACACATTTTTATGCCCCTGTGTAACAGGGGCGCCTAATAACAATTTTTGATGCAATACTTTGCACGTGGCTCTTTGTTGCGCTACAATTACAGTATGTTTGAGGGGTGCCCTTTTTTCTACAATTTGGCTTTCCCAAAAAGATAATGCCACCCCCCCCACCACCCCTAAAATAATCGAGATATTGTTCCCACACAGCACGTGCGCAACCAGTATTAAATTACTTTGTTCTTATAATAATTTTATGTTGTGCAGGGACATTTCAAAACACGTGCCACTACTAGAGACACACAGCAGGTGTGATATTTGAAGGAATTTTTCATTTTTTTTTTTTCACTTTAAACATCATTAAAATCGCTGCTCCGCAAAAACGTCCGTTTTTAAAATATTTTTTTCGATTGATACATGTTCCCTGGGGCAAGACCCGGGTTCTGAAAGACGTTTACCAACATTAAATTGAATATTGGTCTTTAAAATGATCGTTTTTGAATTCGAACGTTCGAGTCCCATAGACTTCAATGGGGTTCTAAATGTTCGCGCGAACCCGCGGTCTGTTCGAACGTTCTGATGCGAACCGAACCCGGGTATGTTCGGCTCATCCCTACTTGCTGGGAGGGAAGAGGAGGAGTTGGGAGAATAGGAGCTTAAGGACCGCTCTGTGCAATACCATCGCACTGAATGGGTAAGTAAATCACATTTATTATTTTAATTTAAAAAAAGTTATCGGCAGATGGAACCACAGAGCAAGGCAGAGGATGAAGTCACCTGGCACCTGGAAGTGCAGATGCTAAAGATTCTACCAACAGTTTTGTTCTGTAAGACTCAAGGTTAAGATTAGAGAGATATTTGACTTCTCATTGTTGCTACAGAACCCTTTGTCAAGTACCCTGTGACCCTAAACCCCTCTCCTGTTGATGTTCTTCAGCCTCTGTACTATTCAGGAGAACCTGTCTATTTCCAAGGAGCTTAAGGCGCGCTTCCATCATTACAGTGACAAGAGGCGACGAGGCAACATCGGAAGAGGGGAGAAGAACAGAAGAGAAGAAGGTGACGTCACAGAAGACCGCGCCGGCTGCCTGTTAGAAATTGAGCTAACACACAAACATAGCAGGCAGCCAGCGCTGAAGAAGAAGGCACCGGACAGCTGCAGAAGAACCGGGGTTCGCCGAGTCAACAGCGGAAGAGGGGAGAAGATGGAAGAAGACCCCCGGAGAGCGGAGAAGCCCCCCCCCGGAGAGCGGAAGAAGAAACCCCCCCCGGAGAGTGGAAGAAGACCCCCGGAGAGTGGAAGAAGAAGCCCCCCCTGGTAATAGAGCTAATAAAGAAGACAGGGGGGGCATCCGGAGCAGAATAATAAATTATTTTAAAAAGCCTTGTGTTGTGTGTTTACTAACTTACTTTTTGCCTCCAGGTGAATGGGTAGGGGTACGATGTACCCCATATCCATTCACTTAGGGTGGGGGGCCGGTATCTGGGGGCCCCCTTATTTGAGGGGACTCCCAGATTCCGATAAGCCCCCGCCCGCAGACCCCGACAACCAACGGCAAGGGTTGTCGGGAAGAGGTCCTGTCCTCATCAACATGGGGACAGGGTGCTCTGGGGTGGGGGGGCCCGCAGTGCGCCCCCCTGCCCCAGAGCACCCAACCCCCCCATGTTGAGGGCATGCGGCCTGGCACGGCTCAGGAGGGGGGGGGCGCTCGCTCGTCCCCACTCCCTTCCTGACCGGCCAGGTAGCGTGCTTTGGATACGGGTCTGGTATGGATTGTAGGGGGACCCCCTACGTCGATTTTTCGGCGGAGGGGGGGTCTCCTTACAACCCATACCAGACCTAAGGGCCTGGTATGCTCCTGGGGGGGGAACCCATGCCGGTTTGGATTTTACAAATTGCCGTGGAGTTCTCCCTCGGGAATGCATACCAAATGCCGTCACTTGAATGGGCCTTTACAAGGTGTGACTAACTTTACACTTTGTAAAAGCAGCCCTAGTTTTACACTTGGCAAACTAACACTTACGGCGAAAAAACTAAGCACAAAAGCTTTGAGGATCGCCCTAAGTGCTAATTTGCATACCAGAAGAGGCATTTCGACTCAAAATGCCCCCAGTGGCGGATGCGGTACTGCATCCTAAGATCCGGCAGTGTAAGTCCCTTACAGATGTCGGATCTTCTGCCTAACTTAGGAAAACTGCTTCTGAGGATCAGTTCCAAAGTTAGAACCAGAGATACGACGGCTTACGCCGGAGTATCTCTTTTGTGGATATGGCCCTGTATATATAATATAAAACTGCATGTAGGGCACTGGACAAAACACTAGGGACAAAAGGGAGGTGAAATTATTTAATACAGTAATGTAATCTGTACCCCACATTAGAGATACAACTTTTTTTCGGAAGGGAGTTTAACAAGACACGTGGCCACTCATTAAAATTAGAAGAAAATAGGTTTAATCTTAAACTACGTAGAGGGTTCTTTACTGTAAGAGCGGTAAGGATGTCGAATTCAGGCAGTGGTATCAGCAGGGGCATCAATGGTTTCAAAAAACTATTAGGCCATGTACACACGATCGAACATGTCTGCTGAAACTGGTCCGCGGACCAGTTTCAGCGGACTGATCTGACCGTGTGTACTGCCTAGCAGACAGGTTTTTCCAGCAGACAAGTTTTAAAGCATGCTTTAAAACTTGTCGGCTGGAAACCCGTCCGTCCGACATGTCCGCTGGTTAGTACACCTAACCAGCGGACAGATATCTCCCGCATGCGTCGAATGGATTCGACGCATGCGTGGAAGTATTTTACTTCCTGGTTTGGTGACGTGGCGGCGTCAATGTCACCGCCACGTCACCGCGCTGTCTGTCCACGGGGATTTTGGTTTGATTGTGTGTACAGCCATCAGACCGAAATCTCCGAGCGAACATGTCCGATGAAAACGGTCCGTGGACCGTTTTCATCGGACATGTTCGATGGTGTGTACGAGGCCTTAGATAAGCACCTGAACGACCACAACATACAGGCATATACAATGTAATACTGACATATAATCACACACATAGGTTGGGTTTGATGGACTTGCGTCTTTTTTCAAACTTGCCTACTATGTATACTATGTAAATTTGCAGCACAATAGCTTGCTATCTGGGATCCCATAGAGAAAGCACAATTCACACAACAGCACACAATAGCAGTCCTTATCTTAGGACTGACTGCCCCCTCTAATGCGTTTCACCCAATAGGGCTTAAGTCGGGTACAAATGAGACATTGGCTGGTTAAAAAGAAAAACGTCCGACATTCTGCCCGTGTTTATGTTGGTTTGTCCAACAGAAGCCAGTCTTTTGGCCCGGCTTCTGTCAGACAAGCATGCTGGAAAACCGGCAGCCAGACGACTCCCGATCAGCGCTCTCAGCCAATGGCAGAGAGTGCTGATCAGAGTGTTCTAGGGGGGCTATCCCCCAGTCAGAACACAACAGCTCAGCAGGGGAGATCGATGCACTAATGTCAAATGGTTAGTACAGCGTCTCCGACCGGAGCTGACAGTTGAACTGTAGTGTGTACCAGGCTTTAGTAATAGAGATCCCCACCACTAAGCCCTATTGCGTGAAATTAGTTAGAGGGGGCGGTCCTAAGGCATTGACTGCTATTGTGCGGATTGTGGTCGTTCTATAGAATAAATTTGGACTTTAGTAATGTCATTGGTGTGTGATGGTCTTTCATTCCAACAGACCACCCATGGTGTGAATTTTGGCTGGTTCATCAAAAACCACGTGAAATCCACATGACCAGCTTTTGTATAAATGGTCTTTAGGTGTTTTTATTTAAACATTTGTGAAATACAACATACAATAAAAAACCTTGTAGTAAATAAAATGCATGTATGATTAAATGACTTTTAGGCCCCGTACACACGAGAGGATCGATCCGCTGAAATTGATCCGCGGATCGGTTTCAGCGGATAGATCCGCTGGTGTGTACGATCTAGCGGATATTTATCCGCGGATATATTTCGGGCCGACCGATTTCCAGCGGATAAAAAATTCTTAGCATGCTAAGAAATCTATCCGCTGGAATCGGCTCCATCGGATCGATCCGGTGGTCTGTACAGACCCCCCCGGATCGATCCGTCCGAACCCATCCCTCGCATGCGTCGTAATGATTCGACGCATGCGTGGATATCCTTATATGACAGCGTTGCGTACGTCGCCGCGTCATCATCGCGGCGACGGCGCGACGCGTCACCGCGGACGGAATTCCGCTGGGATTTTGATCTCCTGGTTAGTACAACCAGGAGATCAAAATCCGCCAGAGGATTTATCCGCGGATACGGTCCGGAGGCCCATTTCCGCGGATAAATCCTCTCGTGTGTACCCGGCATAAGTGACTGATACACATTATTACACAATGACATGTCTGAAGTTTAAATAAAATAGGGAGCTCATTTCAATCAAGACTCCCCAATACAAAACAGTCTCTGTTTTTTTTTAGCCTGTATTTTTGTTCACATATGTTGTATCCGCAGTGCACACATTGGTGGAAACATCATTAGAAGCCAATGCCAAACACTCTAATTACACAGTCTGCTCTGCATCCAGGCTTCACGCTGACTACAATGTAAACACTTTCCACCTAAAACCTAAACATGTCTTGCCGTGAAAACCCAGTTCCATAAATATCAATTAGTGCATGTGTTTCATTTTCCAGGCAGCGCTCTTGTCGGTTCTGTTCCCATCACTTTCTCCTGCTCTGTCAGGCCATACCTACGTCACTGGCCCAACTTTCCGCTGCTTTAACGGGTTTACCATTCAGTGGTTCATTTATTGTAACTTACAGCTATACTCCACACAAAGAACATACGGGGGGAGTACATCTCTCGGTTTCTGCTCCATCATCTTCTGCTTTCATTTAAAGTGGAACTATACTCACCTCCACTCAAGTGATGCTCTGTCCAAAAGCTCCCTGCCAACCACTGATATCTTCTTCCTGGGCTTCTAGGTTCTGTTATTTTGTCTGGCATGACTCCTGTGCATACACGGCACTTCTTTTATCTCGGCAGATACTACAAATGTACCATGCAAACAAGCAGGTAAGATTCGTCAATACAGAACATGGCGGGTCTCTTCTGTATTAAAAAGACTGCCCACAGAGGTGGCTCTAGGCCAGTGGTTCTCAACCTGGGGGTCGGGACCCCCTCGGGAGTCAAAAGATGATTGGTCAGGGGTCACCAAATTCTGGGCTGTTCCTGAAGCCCGCACCTCTTTTGCAGCCACCCAACAGGGCTGTCCCTGGAGCCCACAGCTGCCCACTCAGCCTCTTTGCAGCCGCCCATTCAGTTCACAACATCCCAACTCTCCCACCCCCACTCATCCCAACTCCCCACCCCCAAGGAGTAGGGGAAGGAATAAAAATAGAGAATATGTGGAAAGGAAAAGAGGGGGAACAACAAATAAAAAGGGAGAGAAAGATTAAGAGAAAGAGCAAAAAAAACGGCTAGATTGAGGGATGGGGAAAAAAAAGAAAGAATAAATTAGGATAGAGAGATAAAAGGGAAAGAAAGGAGAACAAAGAGTGGTACATACTAAAATGTACCATAAGGGGTTTTAATACTTCATAAATGTAAGGGTTAGGGGCGCAAATTACTTGTTTTGCCTTGGGTGCTCACATTCCACGCTACGAAAATTTTTACTTCTAGCGGTCCCCACAACTTGGGAAATTTTATCAAGGGGTCACGGCACTAGAACGGTTGAGAACCACTGCTCTAGGCTTTGTGAGGCCTTAGGCAAAACTTGACATGGGGCCCCCACTCACACCCATGATGGGAAAAATAATTCAAGGACAAGAGCCTCTTCCCCACAAACCTGGCCGGTGGTTATGGGGGTCTGTGGGCAGGGGGCTTAGCTTAACAAGGTGGCCCCAGATCCTGCTCTTTAATAGCTAAGGGGCGGGGACCACACGGTGATGTCACCGGGTGAACCCTCCCTTGTGACGTCATTGACTGAGGGCGAGCTTGGTCATTGACGTCACAAGGGGTGGTGTCACCGATATTTACTGGTTGTTAAGGACACTGGCGGCCCCGCTCCTAAATCAGGGCTCGTAACACTGCCTGGGCACATCAGCGTTAAGGTCCCCTGTTGCTCAAAACTGGGGTAATGCATTGGGTAAGTTAGGTGGCCATTAGGCCCCTGTGAGTGTGAGGCCTTGGGCTACTGCCTAATTTGCCTAATTAAAGAGCCGCCTCTGACTGCCCATATTGGACACAAACCTGGGTTCCTAGTATAGGCAACTGGGTCAAAAAAGTGCAAGATATGGAGTCGGAAGAAGGGTTAGGGACCTGTAAAGGTGAATAGGAAAGGCAAAATATGGGCAGCCTGGCAACATTATACCTCAAGGTCATTAATCCAGTCGGACCTTATTGCAGATTCACCCTCTCCCCCTTATAGAGGAGGGAATAGATCTTCTACTTGAACTTGAGTTTATTTATTGATATTGCGAGCAGCTGGTTAGTGCTTGTTTGGAGTGACTATTTGTATTGGTTTTCACAGTTCAAAAGTCCGATGTGAGCTTTTGAACCAAAATTCCGACCGTGTGTATGCTCCATCGGACTTTTGCTGTCGGAATTCCTGCCAACAAAAAATAGAGAGCTGGTTCTCAAATTTTCCAACGGAAAAACTTCCTATTGGAAAAATCTGATCGTCTGTAGCAATTCCGACGCGCACGCATGCTCGGAAGCAATGAACTTCATTTTCTCGGCTCGTCGTAGTGTTGTACATCATCACGTTCTTGATGGTCGAAAGAAAGTTCAGAGAATCGAGAGCAGTGATCAGTGTCATGTCACACGTAGCTTAGCCCCCACACAGTTAGAACACATCCCTAGGACACACTTAACCCCTTCAGCGCCCCCTATTGGTTAACCCCCTCACTGCCAGTCAAATTTACACAGTAATCAGTGTATTTTTAAAGCACTGATCGCTGTATAAATGTGAATGGGCCATAAATATCACCAAAAGTGTCCGATATGTCCGCCATAATGTCGCAGTCACGATAAAAATCGCTGATCGCCTCCATTACTAGTAAAAAAAATATATTAATAAAAATGCCATAAAACTATCACCTATTTTGTAGACACTATGGGCCAGATTCATGTAGAATTGCGGCAGCGTAGCGTAAATCCGTCCGGCGCGAGCCCGCCTAATTCAAATGGGGCGTGTATCATTTAAATTAGCCGAACGTACTGCGCATGCTCCGTTTTGAAATTTCCTGCCGTGCTTTGCGCGAAATGACGTCGCACCGACGTAATCTTTTGAACGGCGACGTGCGTTACGTCATTTCCTATTCACGGACGACTTACGCAAAAAAAAAAATAATTAAATTCGATGCGGGAACGACGCCCATACTTTAACATGGCTGGTCTAAATATAAGCCATGAAATAGCAGCCGTAACTTTACGCCGGGAAAAGCCGACTAGCGACGACGTAAGAGAATGCGACGACCGCATGTACCTTCATGGATCGCCGTAAACAGCTAATTAGCATACCCGACGCGGAAAACGACGCAAACTCCACCCAGCGGGCGCCGAAGTATTACACATACGATCCGAAGGCGTACGAAGCCGTACGCCTGTCGGATCGAAGCCAGAAGCCGTTGGATCTTGGTTTGAGAATTCAAACTAAAGATACGACGTGGCAAATTTGAAAGTACGCCGGAGTATCAGCAGATACTCCGGCGTACTTTTTCTGTGAATCTGGCCCTATAACCTTTGAGCAACTTTGCCTAAACTGAGGGAAAAAAAAAAATTTATATATATTTTTTGGGGATATTTATTATAGCAAAAAGTTAAAAATATTGTCGCTTTTTTTTTGTTTATAGCGCAAAAAATAAAAACCGCAGAGATGATTAAATACCACCAAAAGAAAGATCTATTTGTGGGGGAAAAAGGACATCAATTTTGTTTGGGAGCCACGTCAACGACCGTGCAATTGTCAGTTAAAGCGGCGCAGTGCCGAATCGCAAAAAGTGCTCTGGTCTTTGGGCAGCCAAATGGTCTGGGGGGCTGAAGTGGTTAAGGGAGGGACATTTTTTGTACCAGAATAATGGTGATTAAAGTCAGCTCACAGGACAGATAATCTGATAATTTACATTTCAAATGTAGGTTTGGATAGGATTTGTAGATGTGAGACATTTCTGTATTTGAGTGACAGCAAGAAGCAATACAGCAATAATCTTCCAGCAGTGTCATGTTATATCGTCCAGGGGTGGAGTGGTGGCACCTTATATCTTCCAGTGATTACATCTTATATCTTCCAACAGTGGAACTTCATATCTTTCAGCAATGACACTTTATAGCTTCCAGTAATGGTCCAAGATCAGCTCAAGGTTGAGGGGCAAGAGAGGCAGCTGACCAGGGCCCAGTGTTTTCATGTGAAGGCACTAAGTGGCGAGCTGCACCCTCCTCATCACTGTCTGTAGAGATACTCCAACTGGCAGTAGATGTGCACCCAGCACCAATCACTGTCTTCCCCCAGCTGTTCCCAGAGCTTGCCCAAGGCTAGGATGAGGAAGTTCAGAGGGAAGGCTCTGCCTCCTGAATCTCGACCTGCTTTGCCTCCCAACCTATTCACTGGATTGCCTTGTCCTGGTATTGAGTGGCACTTTATAACTTCCAGTGTTGACACATTATAAGGATGGATGTTTTAGCAGCACTTCACTTCTCAGGCTGAATTCTTCATTCCTGTATGCTCCATCACTAGTATGCAGCCCAAGAGTCACAGACTGGCAACTTCCTTTTGAGGATTTGGCTTTGTGTCTAATTTCTTTAACCACTTCAGCCCTGGAGGATTTGGCTGCCCAATGACCGGGCCATTTTTTGTGATTCCGGTGTGCGTCGTTTAACTGAAAATTGCGCGGTTGTGCGACGTGGCACCCAAACAAAATGTACCCCTTTTTTTCCCACAAATAGAGCTTTCTTTTGGTAGTATTTGATCACCTCTGCGGTTTTTATTTTTTGCACTATAAACAAAAAAAAGCGAAAATTTTGAAAAAAAAGCAATATTTTTTACGTTCTGCTATAATAAATATCCCCAAAAAATAAATAAAAAAAATGTTTTTTTTCCTCAGTTTAGGCCGATACATATGTTTCTATATGTTATTGGTTAAAAAATCGCAATAAACATATATTAATTGGTTTGTGCAAAAGTTATAGCGTCTACAAAATAGGGGATAGTTTTATGGCATTTTTATTATTATTTTATTTTACTAGTAATGGCGGTGATCTGCGATTTTTAGCGTGACTGCGATATTGCGGTGGACACATTGGACACTTTTGACACTATTTGACACTATTTTGGGACCATTGTCATTTATACAGCAATCAGTGCTATAAAAATGCACTGATTACTGTGTAAATGACACTGACAGGGAAGGAGTTAACCACTGGGGGGCGAGGAAGGGGTTAAGTGTGTCATAGGGAGTGATTCTAACTGAGGGGGCTGGGCTACCAGTGACATGACAGTGATCACTGCTCCCATGACAAGGAGCAATAGATCACTGTCCTGTCACTAGACAGGGAAATGCCCTGTTCTGCCGTTTTGTGACATGATCGCGAGTCCCGCCGGCACGGTCACGGTCAGCGTGCGCCTGCTGGCGGCAGATTTAAAGCAATGTACCTGTACGTTGCTTTGCCTGGCCGTGCCATTCTGCCGACGTATATGTATGTGAGGCAGATGGCAAGTGGTTAAAGCAGATCTATACTCAAATTGTAAGGGGTCATTATTCAAGTTCTGATTCATCAAATTAATAAATGGCAAAAAAAGCTAGAATGTTTTTTCTTTGTAGAAGAACACAGTGCCCTGGGCTCCGCATGTCACATGATCAATTGCTGGCAAATCGGCCACGTGTTCTGTATTGGATAAGAATCTTGCCGTTTAGGCAGAGCCATTGATTAGCTGGCTGTGATGAATGCCATCTTCCCAGACCTCTCAGACAAATAACATTACATAGGCATGTGCAGAATGAAAACATTTGTTTTTCTTGTTTTGTTTGAATTCGTTATTTACATAAATTTGTTTAGTTAACTGTTGTTTAACCCTTTCATGCCTATGCCTATGTATGACATTTGGTGTTTACAAGTTAAAATCCATATTTTTGGCTAGAAAATTACTTAGAACCCCCAAACATTATATATATATTTTTAGCAGAGAATCTAGAGAATAAAATGGCGATTGTTGCAATATTTTATGTCATACGGTATTTGTGCGGCGGTGTTTTAAACACAACTTTTTGGGAAAAATTTACTTTCATGAATTTTAAAAAAATGAAAAAGTAAAATTAGCCCAATTTTTTTGCATAATGTGAAAGATGATGTTATGCCGAGTAAATAGATACCAAGCATGACACGCTTTATAATTGCACGCACTCGTGGAATGGCGACAAACTACGGTAACTAAAAATCTCCATAGGCGACGCTTTAAACTTTTTTTACGGTTACCAGGTTAGAGTTACAGAGTAGGCCTAGTGCTATAATTATTGCTCTCGCTCTTACGATCGCGGCGATACCTCACATGTGTTATTTGAACACCGTTTTCATATGCGGGCGCGACTTCCGTATGCGCTTTCTTTACTGCGCAAGCTCGCGGGGAGGGGGGCGCTTTAAAAAAAAAAATTTTTTGTTTTCTTATTTATTTATTTATTTTTTCTAATATTATTTTTTTTTTTTTTTTTTTTTTTACATTTTGATCACTTTTATTGCTGTCACAAGGAATGTAAACATCCCTTGTGACAGCAATAGGTGGTGACAGGTACTCTTTATGGAGGGATCGGGGGTCTAAAAGACCCCCGAGCCCTCCTTTGCACTTCAAAGTATTCAGATCGCCGAAAACGGCGATTCTGAATACTGTGTACTTTTTTAAATCCGGCGCCATTGGCATCTGAGAAACCCGGAAGTGACGTCATGACGCCGCTTCCGTGGTTTCAATGCGGACACTGAATCAGAGTTTTCAGAGCGCGCCGAGACGCTGGAGGCGCCGGATCGTGGATCGGGTCTCCCGGTGGGACGGGAGGCCCGGTCAGAGCGGCGAGAGGCGGCGGGAGGGGGGGGATGTCCCCTCCCGCTCCTCCGGCATAACAACCGAGCGGCTTTTAGCCGCATCGGTTGTTATGTTTGGAAAGCCGATCGCCCGCTCTAAACAACGGTACCGGGATGATGCCTGCGGCTGCAGGCATCATCCCGGTATAACCCCTGAAAGCCGAGGACGCATATATGCGTACGCTCGGCGTGAAAGGGTTAATTTCCATTTGAAGTCAGATTTATTCTATTTGAATTTTGGAAGATGGTTATATTCTTTCTATTCTATTCCATTCTATTGTATTTTCTATTTTTTTTTTTTTGTTTTCTATTATATTCTGTTCATTTCTCTTCTCAGAAAACTGTTATATTCGTTCTATTCTATTCATTTCTATTCTATTTGAATTCAAATTTATTCTATTCAAGATTCAAATTTCGGAAGATGGTTATATTCTTTCTATTCTATTGTTTTTTTCTATTCTAGTCTTTTCGATTCTAATCAATTATATTCTTTATTTTCTATTCTAATCTATCTATCATTTTCTATTCTATTTGAATTAGAATTTTGGTAAATGGTTATATTTTTTAATTTTCTATGCAAATTAAAATGAATTCTATTTGAAATTCGAATTCCAGAAAATTGTTATATTCTTCTATTTTTTTGTATTCTATACTAGTTTGTATTCTATTCTATTCCTTTATTTTCTATTCTATTTTATTCTGTTCTTTGTTTTTCTATTTGATTTTGTTTTGTTTTACTCTATTTACTTTATTTTCTACAGTATGCTATCCCTTTTTTTTCTGTTCTATTTTTTTACATTTTTTTATTTTGTATTCTGTTCTGTTTTACTCTATTATATTCTATTATTTTCTATTACATTCTATCCTTTTCTATTCTAGTAATTTATTTTATTCCAGTTAATTCTTTTCAGAAATCCAAATTAGATTAGAAAATGATTCAAATTCAATTTTAAAACAATTTGAATTTAAATTTTGTCCAAAATTTTGATTTTTTTTTTCGGATTTGTTTAAATTCGTTACTATTGTAATTTGGAAATTCGGATACATACAAATCTCTGAATAACAAAAAAATTGTCCAAATTTTAATTTAAACATGGCAGCAGGAGGTATTGCCTTCCGAATGCCTGCAGACCTTTTTCACCATCCTCAGAAATAAATAGCATCATAAAAAAATAGATTTCAATGCCTCTGTTGTGAAATTTGAAGATTCATTTCTTCACAATGCCTATAGCTACACAGGTGAATGAGGGTGTGTTTTAAAGTGCTTTTTCTGTTTATTTAGAATGTGTAAAAAGTAAACTTTACTGTGAATAGTCTGGGCACAGGTTCACATTATGTTTACATGCAGCTATGCCACTTATTTTTTACTGCTTGCTAAATGAAAGTCAGCTCTGCACAGCCCTGTCAACATATCAACAAAGAACAGCCACAAGCTCCTACTAACCTCCCTTTTACCCGATCTTCCACATCGGGAGAACTGCTTCCAATTAGGAAGATTGGTAACAGATTCAGTACAGCCATTAAGAAGTAGATGAATTTATCCTTGTATTAAGACAAATCTGTCTCACACTGCGATAAGCTCGAGCCATTCTCCTTCAGTCACACAAACCCATTTGATGTGTGCGATAAATTTAACATTATTAATGAACTGTGAGGTTTTTCTATCTTGAACCGAATGACTATTCCGGTAAATGTATGTGTTTTCAGTTAAAGCAGAGGGGGGAGTGAATGTATATGTAGCGGTTTTCCAGAGAGTGACACAAATCCATACATTAAATAAATGGCTGCTATCAGAACGAGTTGTTTTTGTGTGTGGGAATCCGGGAGGAGGGGGTGAGTGTCTACCACGCTGTGCCAATATTTCCTTTACTACAGAACTGTATATATCCTGCCCACATGTATATATTCTTAGGCGTCCTTCAAGTATGACCATTACTGTAAAGTTTATTCACTTTTATGAAGCAGTACACTGGCCATAAAACAAGGACCCCTCCTATCGGGAACATCTGAAATGGGAAATCTTTAAGAGGGATCTCTGGGACATGTACAGTGAGGGAGAAAAGTATTTGATCCCCTGCTGATTTTGTACGTTTGCCCACTGACAAAGAAATGATCAGTCTATAATTTTAATGGTAGGTGAGAGAATAAATAACAACACAAATATCCAGAAAACGCATTTAAAAAAAAGTTATACATTGATTTGCATTTTAATGAGTAAAATAATAATAAAATGATGTCCTATCAATCAGCAAGATTTCTGGCTCCTAAGTGTCTTCTATACAGATACAGTAACTATCTGAGATTAGGAGCACAGGGATTGCTCCTATTCTCAGCTTGTTACCTGTATAACAGACACCTGTCCATCAATCAATCAGATTCCAAACTCCCCACCATGGCCAAGACCAAAGAACTGTGCAAGGATGTCAGTGGCCAAAATTGTACAGCCATGGCCAAAAGTTTTGAGAATGACACAAATACAAATTTTCACAAAGTCTGCTGCTTCAGTTTTTGAGATGGGAAATTGCATATACTCCAGAATGTTATGAAGAGTGATCAGACAAATTGCAATTAATTGCAAAGTTCCTCTTTGCCATGAAAATTAACGTAATCCCATAAAAAAAAATTCCACTGCATTTGTGAAGAAGGCTTCAGGGTGCCCAAGAAAGTCCAGCAAGCGCCAGGACCGTCTCCTAAAGAGGATTTAGCTGCGGGATCGAAGTGCCACCCGTGCAGAGCTTGCTCAGGAATGGCAGCAGGCAGGTGTGAGCGCCTCTGCACGCACAGTGAGGCGAAGACTTTTGGAAGATGGCCTGGTGTGAAGAAGGGCAGCAAAGAAGCGACTTCTCTCCAAAAAAAACATCAGGGACAGATTGATCTTCTGCAGAAAATATGGTGAATGGACTGCTGAGGACTGGGGCAAAGTCATATTCTCCAATGAAGCCTCTTTCCGATTGTTTGGGGCATCAGGAAAAAGGCTTGTCCGGAGAAGAAAAGGTGAGCGCTACCATCAGTCCTGTGTCATGCCAACAGTAAAGCATCCTGAGACCATTCATGTGTGGGGTTGCTTCTCATCCAAGGGAGTGGGCTCACTCACAATTTTGCCCAAAAACACAGCCATGAATAAAGAATGGTACCAAAACACCCTCCAACAGCAACTTCTTCCAACAACAGTTTGGTGAAGAACAATGCATTTTCCAGCACGATGGAGCACCGTGCCATAAGGCAAAAGTGATAACCAAGTGGCTCGGGGACCAAAACGTTGACATTTTGGGTCCATGGCCTGGAAACTCCCCAGATCTTAATCCCATTGAGAACTTGTAGTCAATCCTGAAGAGGCGGGTGGACAAACAAAAACCCACTAATTCTGACAAACTCCAAGAAGTGATTATGAAAGAATGGGTTGCTATCAGTCAGGAATTGGCCCAGAAGTTGATTGAGAGCATGCCCAGTCGAATTGCAGAGGTCCTGAAAAAGAAAGGCCAACATTGCAAATACTGACTCTTTGCATAAATGTCATGTAATTGTCGATAAAAGCCTTTGAAACGTATGAAGTGCGTGTAATTATATTTCACTACATCACAGAAACAACTGAAACAAAGATCTAAAAGCAGTTTAGCAGCAAACTTTGTGAAAACTAATATTTGTGATTTGTGTCATTCCCAAAACTTTTGGCCACAACTGTAGACCTACTTAAGGCTGGAATGGGCTACAAGACCATCGCCAAGCAGCTTGGTGAGAGGGTTGGTGCGAAAAAAATTACATGGGAGAATCATATCAATGATCTCAAGGCAGCTGGGACCATAGTCACCAAGAAAACAATTGGTAACACACTACGCCATGAAGGACTGAAATCCTGCAGCGCCCGCTGCTCAAGAAAGCCCATGTACAGGCCCGTCTGAAGTTTGCTAATGAGCATCTGAATGATTCGGAGGAGAACTGGGTGAAAGTGTTATGGGCAGATCAGACCAAAATCCAACTAAACTTTCCGTGTTTGAAGGAGGAGGAATGCTGTCTTTGACCCCAAGAACACAATCCCCACCATCAAACATGGAGGTGGAAACATTATTCTTTGGCTGTGTTTTTCTACTAAGGGGACAGGACAACTTCACTGCATCAAAGGGATGATGGGCGGGGCCATGTACCATCAAATCTTGGGTGAGAACCTCCTTCCCTCAGCCAGGGCATTGAAAATGGGTCGTGGATGGGTATTCCAGCATGACAATGAGCCAAAACACATGGCCAAGGCAACAAAGGAGTGTCTCAAGAAGAAACACATTAGGTCCTGGAGTGGCCTGGACCTTAATCCTATAGAAAATATGTGGAGGGAGCTGAAGGTTCGAGTTACCAAATGTCAGCCTCGAAACCTTAAAGCGGTGGTTCTGCGGGAAAAACGTTTTTTTTCTTTTTTACTATGATTCTGCCGCTGTTACTATAGCAAATGTTACACTCACCAGTCCTATGTTTGCAGCCATGATCATTCCGTTTTAGATAAAAAGGATGTTTTATAAAACGGATGGATGGACGTTTCCATCTTGTGTGTGGGCACTCCTGAAGCCCACCACTCTTTACTTCCGGGATGCGGTGAATGCTGTCCCAGCATTCACCGCTCTATCCCGTGCATGTGCAGTGTTGACGGCGAGCCGCGCCGTCAACACTGCACAGTTGCCATCGCAACGGCCGGCGGCATGATAATGACCTGCCCCGTTGTAAAGAGACATAGCACAGCGCATCTCCTATGATTAGCGCTGGTCTGGGGAGAAAGAACATACACGCCCACTCCCCGCGGTGGATTTTGATGGACAGCTCAGATAAGGCAGCATAAATAGGGTAAGGATCGAGATAAAAAAAAAAAAAGGATTATTTACAGACTATGGCTAGCAGTTTGATTGGGCAAAAGTGTAAATTTAGGGTGAACCTCCGCTTTAATGACTTGGAGAGGATCTGCAAAGAGCAATGGGACAAAATCCCCCCTTAAATGTGTGTAAACATGGTGGCCAACTACAAGAAACGTCTCACCTGCCCTTTATCAAAATTGTCACTCTTTTTTGTTTATAGCGCAATAAATAAAAACTACAGAGGTGATCAAATATCACCAAAAGAAAGTGCTATTTTTTGGAAAAAGGGACATCAATTTTGTTTGGGTACAGCATCACACAACCGCGCAATTGGCAGTTAAAGCAACGCAGTGCTGTATCGCAAAAAATGGCCTGGTCAGGAAGGGGGTAAATCCTTCCGGGACTAAAGTGATTCAAGATATGCTAGTCACTAGATCAAATATTGCAAAGTAACATGTCCTTAGTCATTTGATCATATACTGTAAATACTCAGTTACAGCATTGCTGCATGTGGATTAGACCATGCTAACACTTGCCGTCCAACTGTAGTAGCAATCACTGCAACAAAAAAACTAGCATAGCCTAATTTCTATGTTGTGCTGTGTCTTCCAATTGCTCTGCCTTTTCCTTTCAGCTCAGAATTAAGATGTCTCTTTGCCGGACTTGTGTTTCCCATGACACCATCTCTGACAATGAGCTTGAGGCCACGTCAGAAAGAAAACAATTCTTCTAGCCGAATGGAGATATTATAGCCTTCTCATAGGAACCGAGGAACATGGCTTAATGTGGACAGGATGACAGATGCACATCGGCTTTTCAGGACGGGGGGCACGGACAGAATGTTAAATGTAGCGTGCCATAGACACTAAAGTGGGCAGCCGAGTTTCAGTAATTTTATGTAAACTTTTATTTTCCCAGCCAGATTCTACAGCTCCTACTTGCTCTTAGAGTGTTTACAAGGCGACACCAAACCAAGGGTAAGAACTGCCACTTTATATTTGGGGGGTGGGGGGGATTTTGCTCACATACACAAGCTAGAGAAATACAGTGGCTGTACTAATTTGTAGTAACGTGTCACTTTTTTGCTGAAAGTTACCAAAAAGTACCCTACACCTTTCCTTCCTCATCTCACCCATGCTATAGAGTACAGACTGCATGTGGATGCATACCCTAAGGCCCCGTACACACGTCCGAGGAACTCGACGGGCCAAACACATCGAGTTCCTCGTCGAGTTCAGTGTTGAAGCCGCCGAAGATCACGGCGGGCCGACTTTCCTCATTGAACAACGAGGAAATAGAGAACATGTTCTCTATTTGGCCCGACGAGTTCCTCGTCGGCTTCATCGCTGTAAAGTGTACACACGACCGAGTTTCTCGGCAGAATCCAGCTCCGATCGAGTTTCTGGCTGAATTCTGCCGAGAAACTCGGTCGTGTGTACGGGACCTTAGGCTATATTCAGATCTATATGTCTCAGGAGCACACGTAAAGTCGCATGCTTTCCCGAAAGGCAGATAAACGCTTCCATTTAGCAGACATGTGACAGTGCCATTAATTGTTAATGGCACCCCCATATATCTGCAAATTTACGTTTTTTCTGGTACAATAATTTTTATTGAAAGATGCACAAATGCAGATCAACAGGTCACCCACGAAGGGGGATCTGATACGAAACAGAATTACACAGAACATCAATAAATTAACCCAAAACATTATTTTGTAGAGTAGGTGTTCAGAGTACGACTCCACAGCACAGGCCCATTTTGCGCATTTTTAAGCTAAACACAAATTTATTGTTGTTATTATAAGGTGCAATTGTAATAGAGAGGGCCAGAAGTAGTGATAAGACTATGGGGTTGATTTACTAAAGGAAAATAGACCAGGGCTGATCCTGGGCAGGTGCTCAGGGTGCACCACACCCAGGCACCGCAGAGGGGGGGGGGGGCACCAAGGTACCAGGGCATCGTCAGTCCAGATCTTGTCTGTAATTTCTGATCATCTTTTGTATCATGTCTGCAATCTCTGGCCATCTCCTGTCGTATGTCTGCAGTCTCTGACCATCTCCTGTAGTATGTCTGCAGTCTCTGGCCATCTCTTGTATCATGTCTTCAAGTCTCTAACCATCTCCTGTAGTATGTCTGGGGGGTCTTTCTAACAGACTCTAAGGCCGCGTACACACGGTCGGTCCATCCGATGAGAATGGTCCGAAGGACTGTTTTCATCGGTTAACCGATGAAGCAGACTGATGGTCTGATGTGCCTTCACACCATCAGTTAAAAAAAACGATCGAGTCCAACGCAGTGACGTAAAACACAACGACGTGCAGAGAAAAATGAAGTTCAATGCTTCCAAGCATGCGTCGACTTGATTCTGAGCATGCGCGCGTTTGGAACCGATGCTTTTGCGTACTAACCATCGATTTTGACCTATCGGTTAGGCGTCCGTCGGTTGAATTTTAAAGCAAGTTCAACATTTTTGGACCGAAGGATAACTGACCGATGGGGCCCACACACGGTCGGTTTGGACAGATGAAACTGAACTTCAGTCCGTTTTCATTGGTTTGGTCCGATCGTGTGTACAGGGCCTTACAGAGACCCTCTCTGTGTATGTTAGAGGGACCCCTCTCCAGGTCCCATTAGAATACTTTGCTTCTCTTTCTGTACTTTGTTTATTGTTAAGAGATCATGGGAGGATCCCAGGGCAACAAAGACTCCTTAGTGGAGCATCTCTGTGTTTGAGTCGTTGCCATAGAAACATTTGTAAAGTGGTTCCGACGGTCGCATACATCGCGTCACGAGTAGCCTGAAAGAAGCCGAACGTCGGTGCGGCTCTATATGGCGCCTGCGCACCGACGCTCGGCTACTTTCGGAAAATCATGACGCGCTGTATGCGACCGGCAGAAGCCTGTCAATCAAATAGGAACGCCCAGTCCCGCAGCCCATACCTGGAAGCAGCGGAGAAGATCTATCTCTAAAACGGTAAGTACTGCTTCGATTTTAAAAAGACCACCCGATTCCCCTTGACAAAACGAGCATCAATCTAATGTTAAAAATTAACTTTGTGGGTGAACCTCCACTTTAACTGATAATTGCGCGGTCGTGGGACGTGGCTTCCAAACAATACTTGATGTCCTTTTTTTCCCTACAAATAGAGCTTTCTTTTGGTGGTATTTGATCACCTCTACGGTTTTTATTTTTTGCGCTAGAAACAAAAATAGAGCGACAATTAAAAAAAAAAAAGCAATATTTTTTTTCTTTTTTCCATAATAAATATCCCCAAAAATATATAAAAAAACATTTTGTTTCCTCAATTTAGGCCGATACGTATTCTTCTACATATTTTTGGTAAACAAAATCGCAATGAGCGTTTATTAATTGTTTTTCGCAAAAGTTACAGTGTCTACAAAATAGAGGATAGTTTTATGGCATTTTTATTAATATTTTTTTTTTTACTAGCAAAGGCAGTGATTAGTGATTTGTATCATGACTGCGACACTATGGTGGCACATTGGACACTTTTGACGCTTTTTTGGGACCATTATCATTTATACAGTGTGCAGTGCTATAAAAATGCACTGAGTACTGTGTAAATGACCCTGGCAGTGAAGGGGTTAACCAGTAGGGGGCGGGAAGGGGTTAAGTGTGTCCTAGGGAGTCATTCTAACTGTGTGGGGGCTGAGCTTACTGTGACACGACACTAATCACTGCTCCCGATTTAAGCGAGCAGACGATCAGTGTCGTGTCAATAGGCAGAACAGGGAGATGCCTTGTTTACATAGGCATACCCCCATTCTGCAGCTCCGTGACACGGTCATGGAGCTCACGGCAGGGGCGCGTGCCCACACGGCATCAAATTTAAAGGGACGTACCTATGCTCCCATTTGCCTGTCCGTGCCATTCTGCTGACGTAAAAGTGCGTGCGCTGATCGGCAAGTGGTTAATGGACCTCCCTGGTCTTTTTACTTCGCAATACTCAACTTTCTATCAAAAAATATAAAAATGCACTCTTGAAACACCCCACCAACCAGATCCCATTGGCTAGCCAGGATAACTGAGATCCATGATCTTGGATCTAAAGAGCTTCTTCTGCTCACCACTGGGAGGGGGGCCTGGGGCGTTGGTGTTCAGGACCCTCCCATATTCCTCCTCCATAATCTTTCCCCTCCTCCTCATCCCTCCATTTTTTTATTCTCTTTTATTCTCTTCCATGCATCTACCTATCTCCTCTCGGCTTTCTCTGGTTTAGGTCCTTAAAGCGGAGTTCCGGCCACAATTTCACTTTTTAAATATAAATACCCCTGTAATACACAAGCTTAATGTATTCTGGTAAAATTGGCCTGTAAACTAAGGTCCGTTTTGTTAGGTTGTTACAGCATTTAGACACTTTATAAAAATAGAAATTGACTGGGGCCATCTTAAGTGTGGGCATCATGAAGCCAGACTGTATGACTTCCTGGATTTCAGCCTTGAAGATCTCGCACATGCTCAGTGCTGCACAAGCAGTGTCAGATCAGGTTTCAGCACCTGTGCTGTCCAAGTCACATGATTCTTTGAGACTGGGGAGTGCACAGACTCCTGGAAAGTTACACGCACTACATTCCCAGGAGTCTGTGCGGTGAAGCTTAAGCACCTAGGTGCAGGAAGTGGGAAGATGAACTATTCTGCCTAGCAACAACACTTTGAAGGCATCAAAAAAAAAAAAAAAATTTCGTAAAGGACTAATGACATTTTTTTAAAACTACTGATGTAATGTTATATTTATGGGTGGAACTCCACTTTAAGTTTATTAGTGTAATAAAAATGTAAGGTATGCTATTGCCTGCTGACGACTGCAGCATGAGTCCAAAATAATGCCCTCTATGCTGATTGTACTAAAGAATAGACGTGTACTTAGGGGTGTGATATGTAGGCCTTATGTATACCTTACAGTGTAATGTTTGAATGGTAAAGACTCGTACACACGACCGTCGGGAAAACTGCTATGAGAGCTTTTGGCTGGGAAAACTCGGCCCTGTGTATGCTCCATCGCAGTTTTCCCGGCAAGAGAACTGCTGGGAAAAAAAAGAGAACCAGCTCTCTTTTTTCCCGCCGGGATTCCCGGCGGTTTTTAACCCAGCAGTTTTCCTATGGGAAACACTGTGATAGAGCATACACACAGCCGGGATTCCCGACCAAAGCTCTCATGGCAGTTTTCCTGTCATGTAGGGGGAAAAAGTTACCGAGCAGGTTCTTGGTTTTCCCCTCGGGTTTCCTGGCGGTAGAAAGTCCGCCGGGAAACTCGTACGTGTGTACGAGGCTTTATGGATGTGATTTTTCATTTGTTTTCTGGAATAGTGATACAGTTTATATTATAAATAAAGAATTTGAGAAAAAGTTGTCTGTTAAGGGATTTACTTTTAGGTTAGTGAATGAGAAACAGCTCTGCGGACTTCCACCATCTACTGATTTTACACCTTGGCTTTCAGACCCTTCCTGAAGGTACCAGGAACATCACTGGGCCCTCTCCTGGGATCCTGGAGAAAGCTGAGGTTCACAAATCCCCCAAGAAAGCCCTTCTGTATTGTGCAGGAGTGCATTCTTGTGGAATTTTTGATCCTCTGCATTTCCAGAAGGTCCAGGGACAGCACATTCTTCGAAGGGGGGGCTAGCTTATAAAATATGCTGTTTCCTCTTTCTGGGCCAGATTCACAAAAAATTGCGGCCGTGTAACGTAACCCGTTTACGTTACACCGCCGCAAGTTTTCAGTGTAAGTGCCCGATCCTCAAAGCACTTACCTGGAAACTTGCGGTAGTGTAACGTAAAGTCGTCCGGCGCAAGCCCCCCCTATTCAAATGGGGCGGGCACCATTTAAATTAGGCGCGCTCCCGCGCCGGACGTACTGCGCATGCTCCGTCTTCAAATTCCCACCGTGCTTTGCGTGCAGTGACGTCATTTTTTCGAACGGCGACGTGTGTACCGTCCATTCGTATTCCCGGACGTCTTACGCGGAAAAAATAAAATTTGAAATTCGACCCGGGAACGACGGACATACTTTAACATGGCTCGACTAAAGTTAAGCCATGTTAAAGCAGGTGTAAATTTGCGACAGGAAAAAATTACTAGCGACGACGTAACGACAGGAAAAAACTTTGTGGATCGCCGTAACTGCTCATTTGCATACCCGACGCTGGATTACGACGCGGTGATTACGACGCGGCGGCCGAGGTATTGCATCGTAAGATCCGACGGTGTAAGTCAATTGCACCTGTCGGATCTTAGGGCTATCTATGCGTAACTGATTCTATGAATCAGCCGCATAGATAAGACAGGAGATACGACGGTGTATCAGGAGATACAGCGTCGTATCTCCTCTGTGAATCTGGCCCTTTGTGTTCAATTGTGTTTTTTACCTGTTTTTGTTATTAGTATTATTATATAATAGTAGAATAGAGTCTGAGGTGGGTAGAAATAGTCATGCAGAGTACTTCTTCAAACCTTGCATGTACCAGACAGTACCTTGGAGCACATGCCAGCACTCTTCTAACGCCCTCAACTTGACTGGGCAGATGGTGGCATGAGAACTCAGGTGCAAAGCTCTCATTGCCTCGAGTCCTTTAAAGACAGAAGAATCCAACTAGCTAGCCTCTACTGAAAGCTGAAACATGGGCTCTGTATGAAATGACCCTGTACAGTTGTTGAGATCTACATTGTTTTCCCCATTCAATCCCAATTAGAGCCGTACAATATACATGTCTTTGACAATGAAGAAAGGACGTACTTGCCTATAGAGATAGCTCTGCAATTCTTTTCTAAACAAAATGGTCAAAAGAAGCCAGATGCTGAAAAATAAAGCAGAAAATTTGTCACAATACAGACAAGCAGGACAGACACTTCACTTCTCATTACCAAATTCCCAGAAGCACTTCACTCTCTGAAACTTCAGACTCCGAGTCTCCCAGCATGTTAAGCACTCAAGTGCTGCGTATTGGCCAAGCACATCCAAGAAGAGAATGAAGGGATTTCACCTCAGAAGAAAATAGTATAGTTTTCAAGACTCTCATGGAGAACCTTGGCGGCTTTTCATTAATCCCAAATATTTCTTTACACATTCCGCCGTCCCCTCCCTGCAATTCTTTTTTTGCTGACAGGCTACAGCTAATCTGGTATTTGGCACATGATTATGTATTTGCCACACAAATTTAAAGCGGCTCAGAGGTGGAAGAATGGCTTAATAAAAGTTCCCGCTAGAATAGGCTTCTCTATGTTCATGTCAGGCCATTGATTGGAGAGAAAAAAATGTCATCAGTGTTTACACGGGGAAGCAGAGAAAATTAAATGTACAGGAAAAAAAAAAAAAAAGATCTTTACTTTCTCACTACGATGCTATTTACTCTAAAACACTTCAGGATTCAGATTAACGTGTTGGAGTGTATAAGTTCACGTGAGGTCCTGAGACTGTCTCTTGGGGATAGCTGCCATGACAAAGAATAAAAGCTACGAATAGAACTCTAGACTATAAGGGACTCCTAGAAACAAAGAAAATATACTGCACTAAACTAAATATTCAAATGAATACATTTCTTGACAGATTTGAAAGTACATGTCCTTAAAGGGGTTTTCCAACTTTTTTTTAAGTTTATTAAAAGTCAGCAGCTACAAAAAGTGTAGCTGCTGGCTTTTAATAAACAGACACTTACCTGCTCCACGGCTCCAGCGACGCACCGGCCGGGGCTCCGCTCCTCGCCCCCCCTCGCTGGCCGGCGTCTTCATGCTTAGTGTGGGCACCCGGCAGTGACAGCTTTCGGCTTCACGGCCGGGCACCCACTGCGCATGCGGGAGCTGCAGTGCGCATGCGTGAGCGGCGCGGCGCCGTCCGATTGGACAGGCGCTCGCCTACAGGGAGGGGCTGTGAAAAGGCGATTAAGCTAATCGCCTTTCCAGCCCCTTGGCGGAAGGAGGGAGTGGGACAGGAAGTCCCCTTCTCCTGAAGCCCCCACTCCCCCCCCAAAAAAAATGACATGCCAAATGTGGCATGTAAGGGGGTGAGGAGTGGGTTAAGCGGAAGTTCCATTTTTAGGTGGAACTCCACTTTAACACAGGTGGTACAGGGTAAAGGATAGCAATACTTTTATATGGTTATCCTGTAGCCCCCCACAGTACCCCACAAAGGCTTATACTCGCCTGACCACTCTCCTGCCTGACCCACCACTGCACTTCTAATGGATGGCTTCTTCTTTCTTCAGTGCACTCGTTACTGCACAGCTCCCAACTGTCCCTGATTTCGAGGGACTGTCCCTGATTTGGAGCACTGTCCCTCTGTCCCTCATTCCTCCTCATTTGTCCCTCATTTTGATCTGATCTGTATAGTTGTATATAAAATGCACTTTTTAACTATCAAAAAGTGTTTCCAAGTGCTAAACCATTCATCCAATTTCTAAATTGCTGTATTTCTAAATTCCAAGAGCCAATATAAAGGAATAGTAGTGGTAAAAAAAAGCACATTTGTGGGTTTAACCAATCTTGTTTTTTTTGTACAATTCTCCTTTAAGGGGGCGTGGCAAGGGGTGTGTCCTATGCCTGCATACTTTTGCTGATAGGTGTCCCTCATTCCCATCTCAAAAAGTTGGGAGGTATGTTACTGTGCAAAGGCCAATCCATGATAAACAGCCATTCTAAAGGAATGTAGGTCATGCAGTATAAATTTGGCAAGACAGATCAATATAAGATCTTAGGGGGTGCTGAGGGGATTGGGATAACCTAATTGATCACTATACAAAAGTTAAGATATTTTTTAATACCATTTTGTTGCCCCCTCGGGCCCGTAATTGTGCCCTGGATAGGGCACAGAGGTCATTTGTTGTTATTCCCTTTTTGGCCACTAGATGTCCCCACAGCCAGGAGTCAAGGCAGAGTGTGGCCCAGATTCTTAGAGGAGATACGACGGCGTATCTCCAGATACGCCGTCGTATCTCTGCGTCCGGCCGGTTGTATCTATGCGCCTGATTCTTAGAATCAGTTACGCATAGATATCTGTTAGATCCGACAGGCGTAAGTCTCTTACGCCGTCGGATCGTAACTGCATTTTTAAGCTGACCGCTAGGGGCGTGTATGCTGATTTCCGCGGCAAAATATGTAAATCAGCAAGATACGCAAATTCCCGAACGTACGCGCGGCCGACGCAGTAAATTTACGCCGTTTATGTTAGGCTTTTCCCGGCGTATAGTTGCCCCTGCTATATGGTGGCATAAGTGCGGCGTCAATCACGTCGGGTCACAGTACATTTACATAAAACATGCCCCCCTGATTTGAATTAGGCGGGCTTACGCCGGCCGAATTACGCTACGCCGCCGCAACTTACGGAGCAAGTGCTTTGAGAATACAGCACTTGCCTTGTAAGTTGCGGAGGCATAACGTAAATCAGATACGTTACGCCCGCACAAATTTACGTGGATGTACGAGAATCTGGCCCTTAGTTTTATTTTTTTATACTTGCTGTGTCATTCTACTGTCTTGAGGCTAATTTCCCCTTGCTGTGCCATTTTACCACCCCTGAGGATCATCCCCCTTTGCTGTGCCTCATTGTTGCCCTATGGATTGTTTCCCCTGGCAGTACTATATTTCCACTTCATGGACTGTTAACCATTGCTGTGCCTATTACCACCCCAAGGTCATTTGTTTATATTCTTTTTTTGGCCAGTAGACAGGAGTCAAGGGAGATGTAGGAGTAATTTTTAACACTCGTTGTGTCATTTACCTGCTTTGAGGATCGTTTCTCCTTGCTGTACCATATTACCACCCTGAGGATCATTCCCCCTTTGCTTCATTGTTGCCTTGTGGATTGTTTCCCTTTGCTTTACCATATTTGCACTCCATGGGGTGGTAACCCTTGCACTTACCACCCAGAGGATCACCCCCCCTTGCTGTGCCAATACCATATAGCTATCCATAAACGACTTATTTGTGCTGGGCCCATTGCTACTCCTGGAACTGTTTTTCTGTGCTATGCCATATTGTTACCACACAAACTGTCTCTCTGTGCTGTGTCCTATTGCCCCCCCCTCCTGCACACCCACGTTCATCAATAAATGCCTGCATGTCGGGTTCCATGTGATTTGCCTCCAAGTGCTCCCTCTGCGCACCTAGTTAATCACATTGGGGGTGGTTTTTTGTGAACCTGAAAGTGCTCTGCTATGATCACCTCCAGGTTCAGGGCTGTCAAATTCTGTCCAGTGATAACCAACAACATAATCAAATCAAGTACTGTTAGTACTCAATGTGTTAGGGAAACAGTGCCATGGAGGTGTATAAAAAGGATTCATGTCTCCCCTATCAGCCCCCTTGTAATAAAATAAAGGTAAAGTAATACATAAATAAACATTAATTAAATAAAGTTGCATGAATATTTTAGAGACCAACACCCTTGTTTCTACACGTTTATCCACGACAATTGTTTCATACATATTGGGTGAGAGAGGAATAATTTTGGGGTACTTTTTTATGGTAAACTCTAAACTGATGCGATGTTAATGTTTTTAAATCATTGTCTATTTTCAGCATTTTCATTATCAAAGTGTAGGCAGGAGTAGTCTATTTTATCCACTGGGGTGGTGCTCATCCACAAGAGCAATATATAGTTACATAGTTACATAGTTAGTCAGGCTGAAAAAAGACACAAGTCCATCCAGGTCAACCATAAAAAAATTCAAAATAATAACAATAATAATATCATACAATCTCATATACCCAACTCTATACCCACAGTTGATCAAGAGGAAGGCGAAAAACCCCAGCAGAGCATGATCCAATTTGCTACAGCAGGGGAAAAAAAATCCTTCCTGATCCCCCGAGAGCAATCGGATATTTTCAGAATCAACTTTATACAGGTGGAGGAGGTAAGCCGAGAGGAAGCTGGTTCTTCTATGGTCTCCTCGGTCACAGAGAGGCAGCATCCCATTGGATTCTGGCCCCCATGTTACTTTGGAGGCCATGTTGTGTCAGGCAGAGTCTATTTAAAACAGGGCCAGGATACATGAACAGGATACCCATCTGTCATGGACAGTGCTTAGCGGGGAGAGGTTCCAGATGAAAAGGGAAAGTGCAGTGATACGCCATCCTTTCTGGAAGCCTCCTTACTTAAGCATGAACAGGTACGGACATTCTGCTATTATTCATAACTGTTACATCCTGTGAGTGCTTTTGATCGGGTTGCATTCCTACCAGGGTTGTTGTGTATTGCTGAACTTCAATTTCAATACAGTTCCATTTTCTGTAACTGGAGTATTTTCTGCCGCCACATACACTGGACCCACCCACACATTGATGTGTGCAACTTTAAGGCTTGGCATATTTCCTTTCTGATTACACAACACAGTCTTGTCTTTTACATTTTTCACAAAAATCTGAATCAAATTGTGTTTGCATGCAATAAAATTACTTTTAGTATATTTTAGGGCTGTGGAAATTAACTTTTAATTAATCGATTAATCTTCAATTTTTTTGATCGATCAAAATTATTTTGATTTGTACTCACCTCTCTGCCAGCTTCAGGGAGTTTCGTTGGACATCCGGTGACGTAAAGGCCACCGGTGGGGCTTGCCGTGTCCATCTGAAGCGCTCCTTTGCTGTGCCTTCATATCTGCATGTCGGTGGGACCTTACTATCTGCCACACGCAAGGGCTGTTACACTTCCCTCTATCAACCTGGGATTCTACAACCATGCACTGGGAGTTGTGATAGTTCCCTTCACAGGACATCTACATGCCGACGGACTGATGTTAACTTCTTCTCATCTGGATTCAGCAGTGGCATCGTTGTACACATTTTTATACCAGTATCATGCTTAGCTACATGTTTTTATGACTGCTTTTGTTACCATTTGGTATTACTCGCACCAAATTTTACATTTTATGTAGCTACATCAATTTTATCTCCAGTGCAATATTTATTTTGTTACCTACTTGAAGACTATAAAAGTTTTAATGCTATTCTCATTGAGCGCTGCCTTTGTGTGTTTTTTGTATCCTGCTATCCATTTTTCCAGTGGTTGGTAGCTGCATTGGGAATCAGCCTGCACGGAGGAGATCAGCTAAAAGTAGTTGGATCTGTATGTGCGTTATAATTAATCGAAATTAGTCGATTAATCGATTTTAAAAAAAAAACGACTAATCGAACACAAAAATTTTGATCAGTAACAGCCCTAGTATATTTTTACTAAGAATGTATGTTTCCAAAAACAGTTGTGCAAATTGTTTCCCTCCTTTCATGCTCGTCTCCATAGCTTCCCCAAAGTCTCTGTCCATATTTACGCTTTCACTAAAAACACCTCTCTTTAGGGAATCCTGAAAAAAAATTACATTTTATTTTCTCCATCAGCTTATTGCCTTTTGTATCATTTGTCCCTCCTTGAAGATTGTTAGCTCTCAGAAGCAGGGACTTTTTATTATTTTTGTATTGAGTTGTAATGCAACTGTACTGTCTGACAAATGTAAAGTACTGTGCAAATGGTTGGAGCTGTACAAATCCTGTAAAATAATATTAACAGCTGTGTAACATAAAAAATTTTCAACAACATCCATCATTCTATTCCACGTGTTCTCTTCTTTCAGAAAATATATCATATTTTGGGGTGTTTAGGTGGCACATTTAACAATGGGGTTAATTCATAAAAAGATATCACATGAGATATTTGCGTCACATTAGACATTTAACCTAAATATCTCATGCGATATGAAAAAGGTCAATTCACTTGTGTGATTCAATTGTAGTATTTGCTGCAAAAATGAAGAAAAGCTCCGTAAATATCGCATAAACCAATCTAAAAGTAAAAATAATATTTTTGTTAAAAAATGTGGTAAATAAATGGTGGTCTAGCCACATGGTATTTAACAAACTAGCTGGTTGTTAGGGAGTCAGCACCCGCCGGCATCCTAGCAACAATGACTTATCTGCTGTCCGCAGGGAATCCCCAGAATGTAAACAAAAAAGCTGATATTAAAATAAAAAAAAACGCATGCGGTCTTCCACCCAGTTCAAACCAGGCCCTTCAGGCCTGGGGGGGTGTACTGCATGCCATTATTTTTATCAATTTTGTTACTGTTGTATTTTTGTATTTACATCCTGCTGTCAGAGAGGAATCCTGCTGACAGCAGATGAGTCGTAGTTGTTAGGAAACTGTCAGGTACCGGCTCCTTAAGAACCAGAATCTCTGACCTGAACTGTCAAATTTAGCAGTGGTATTCCTACATTCACGCTGCAGCCCATCTGTGGTAACATAACGTGCAAAAACACATGTATCATGCAGTGTTTAACCACTTTAGGACCAGCCGCCACAGTTTTACTGCAGCAGGTTGGCTTCCCTGGGCAAAGTGACGTTACCATACGTCGTTTCGCCTTTTGGCCACTAGGGGGCGCCGAAGCTGAAGGTAACGTTGCTTTGCCCAGAGGAGAGGAAACCGATCGTGTGTTCATACTGAATATGAACACAATCTGTCATCTCTCCTAGTCAGTCCGATCCCCCCACAGTTAGAACACACACTAGGGAACACAGTTTACCCCTTGATCACCCCCTAGTGTTAACCTCTTCCCTGCCAGTGACATTGCATTTTTGGTCAAAGGAAGAGCTGCACTGTTGTAGGCTAAAATGTGACACTAGTAACAATGAAGTGCTAGATAAATATCAATTAAAATTATGAAACACCGACTGAGTGAAAAAAATCTGTAAATGGGTCTGTGAGACCTCAATAAGATAACAAGAAGGGGTTAAATCCTAAATTAGGTAGAAACCTGAAAATTATCAAGTGAATAAACACCAGTCCGTGTGAACAAACAAAAAAAAAAACCCTTAGGAATAACCATTAACAAAAGCGTCAAAGGTAAAATAATGTGAATATAATAAAAAATATTAATGCAGAGTGTCCATTTAAACTTAAATATCCCCAGTGTTCAACGAATCCAATAGTCCAGGAAAAGGTGCTGACAGGATAGTGCCTCCACCAAACAATAACACTGCCGCTTACCAGATGGATGTGATCTCTAATTATAGGAGCTCAATATGCGCATATGGTTGATATCCCAGTGTGGTTCAATATTGCATAGAAGATGTCTCAAACAGCGTAGCATTTCAGGATGCACCACATAAAAAAAAGGAAGGGACTGGCATAGCGTAAAACCCTTAAAAATCGAATAAGTAACATAAAAATGCACACTTACATCGAAGAAGTGAGATAAGGCATAAAAAATACAATCAAGCCGGCCGGCTCTTCGATTCAGCAACCCGTATCTTCCGGGTCTGGCGCACAACGCGGTGACGTCAGAACGTCGTTCTTCCCAACGTTTTGTCACTAGAGGGACATGGTCACAGGATACGGGCAGCGTTCTGATTCACTGTGGGATACGTGTTTGGGTACAGCGTCGCAACTACCACGTATTTGTCAGTTAAAGAGACGCAGTGCCGAATCGCAAAAAATGGCCACATTATTGAGCAGCCAAATCTTCCGGGGCTGAAGTGGTTAACATGCATTTTTTTGTGAATTGCACATTCATGATTTACATATCGTGTAAAAATATATTGCGCTAAACTACAAAACGTTCGTGGTAAAGAAATAAAATGAACTACAACGTGTAAGGCCGTCAACACAACAATAGAAAATTGTAAACAGAATAAAAAGGAAAGTGCAGCGCCAACTAAAACCAGGTTTGCCCTGCTGAGCACAACCCTGTAGTGTGTTCGTGGGTGAATCTAGATAACACACTCCATCATGCTGTGTACACAAAAGTGAATCAAACCGAAGGTCCAACCCATGAAGGTATTTAGTATACCCTCACAAACCTCTACGGTCAATACAGTAAAGACTATTCACAGTGCATAAAAATTATAAAGTGAATATAAGTGCATCAACCCAGCAGTGAAATAGACCTGAAAAGACCTTGACGGTCCAACAGGATGTGCAAATATAGCAACAGATGTCAAAAAAACATAATAATCATTCGGTGAAAAATAAAAATCTGTTATTCTATATTGGAATAAGGTGCATAGTCCTATTGAATACACAAGGATGTTCCTATATTCTCATAGATGAAAAAACGCTCTCCTCTCTGATATATGGTGTCTCATCCTCAGATAGGTGATCCTTATAGTAACAGTATATGCGCTTACCAAATGCTGTAGACCCACAGCTCACCATACGGTGGGGGGTCCTCAAGGCTTGTGTAGGCCGATTGCCCTACCAGGTTATCCTCCCGGACAGTCCAGATGGTGTTCCAAACAGGACCTTTTGCAGCGATCAAACCAGATGGTGTTCCAAACAAGACCTTCTGCAGCGATCAGACCAGGAATATTTGATTTAAATATCGCATGAGTTATTTTAACTCAAATAATAATGCCTTTCTTAACTCTGGCCCCCCTTGTACACACGATCAGTTTTCCTGTCTGAAAAAGTCAGATGAGAGCTTTTGGTCAGGAATCCTGACCGTGTGTATGCTCCATTGAACTTTTTCCAACAGGAAGACGGCCAAAAAGAGCAGGCAAAAGATAGAGAGCTGGTTCTCTTTTTTCCCATGGGGATTCCCGACTGACTTTTTCCCGTCGGAAATCCCGACTGTGTGTACGGGGCATTTACCCAAATTCATGTTGAAAAAAATAATGCAATGTTTTTTGGATGGGGGGGGGGGGTGTGAGGGTAAAATTGGGACGTTAGGAAATCATAAGTAATACATAGTGCTTTAGCAAACTTAATGCCATCCAGTTATGGTTTACATCCGCTTAATTTATTTAAGTGGTAGTTCTTGCATATAATAACTAAACAACCAACATCAAAATTCACCTTGTAACTGTCTCTGCATCAAAAATTATATTATTGAATAATAATAATCTGTCTGTATTAGATTTTTCATAGTAAAGGTGGAGAGAGACATAAAAGAAAACAGTTAAATTAACCTGAATTAGCTTTTTCCGGGATCGGCGTGCTCCAATGCAAGGCAAAGTAACATTTTACTAGAGATGATCAGCGCCTCCACAAAAGAATAAAACCAGTTTTTATTGGAATCCAATAAAAACCTTACAACCGCTGTAAGAAAAAACTACGCTATATTCAGATAATGCATTTTCTCATAAAGGTTTCTTTCAATCCAACCTTCAGGTCAAAATGCGTTGTTTGCACATATAGTAGTATTTTCTTGCAACGGCTGTGATGCTTTTTTAATGGATTTCAATAAATGCTGATTTTATCCATAGCCAGGGAAACATATTTTTTTGCGGAAGCATTATCTAGGAAACACTGGTTCATTTCAAGGAAACCAGTTTATATTATTGTACCATAAAAGGTTTCAGCATGATGCATTATTTGAGCTTTAACACATGTTGAACAGGCCCATTGAAATCTTTAGTAACTGTACTTTAGGGAATACTGTTTAAAAGTTCCTCAATACATAAATATGGGACATGTTAAAAAATATACTGTATACTAATAGGCAAAAGCACACATGCAATAACACACACTATTATACTCATTACTACATGCACAGTAGGTGTGAGAAGAGACTCAGGGGTCTATTTATCATTGTTTTCATTCAAGATTCACTCAACCAATTTTAAAGCATAAAGTCTCTTTCATATGGCCTTCCTAACTGAAAAGCGATTCTCGATGAAGGCGGCCAAACAGCGATTTTGCATGGGGATACCGTGCCACAACCGTAAGCCAAGTGCTTGGCTTCAATGATTGGGGGAATTTGAGAGGTAATGCCACCTGCCAAACTTGAAATGCCGAGTTACTTTTGCTATGGCCATGAAGCAAATTTAATGGCCAGAGCACGTGTAAAAACCTCTCTGGCTGCTTAAAGTGGTTCTAAAGCCACAAGGTTTTTCACCTAATGCATTCTATGCATTAAAGTGTTACTAAACCCACAACAGTAAAATTAGTCTGTATATGCAGTAAAGCATTCTTGTTATGCTCACTGTTGAACCTAAGGGGTTAATCCTCTACATTGTGTAAAAAGGCTCTTTGATCCTGTATCTCTGATCATCTTCTCCTTCCACTGTTCCCAATATATTTCCTGACAATACAGAGCCAGGAGACAAGCTGCACATGCTCAGTTTGGTGTGTTTTAGAGAGTTTTAGGTAGATTCACAGACAATTGCCTAAACTTGCGGCGGCGTAGCTTAGCGTGTTTAGGCTACGCCACCGTAAGTTAGCTAGGCAAGTACATGATTCTCAATGTACTTGCCTGCTATGTTACGGCGGCGTAGCCTAAAGCGGGCGGACCAGTTTCAGCGGACAGATCCGGTCGTGTGTCCGGGGCCTTAAACATAAGTCGGCGTAGATTCTGAGTTAGGTCGGCTTATCTACTGATAAGCCGGCCTAACTCTTTCTGAATCTACCTATTTTTTTTTTGGGAGGGTACATGTGATCATCACATGTCCAGATAGAGGGTCAGGGGACCTTCATCCTGATACGACAGTTAGTGCAGAATGAAAACTCTTCCTACACGTTTTAACCAGACACTCACAAGACTGCTATATACTTCTGGAGAGAAAAAGTATTTATCAGTTTATATTTATTAAAATAATTGCATTTTCATGTTCTGTGTACTGTGGGAGACAAGATATAGTAAATGCAGGCTCCAGCGTTTAGTAACACTTTAAGGTAAAAGACCTTCTGTGCTGCAGGAGCCCCTCCTTATTCTTACCTGAGTCTGGTCCACTCCAGCAAGTTGCATGAGAACAGTGGCTCCCCCTGCTGTCTCCCTCCTCATTGGGAAGATTGATAGCAGCAGCAGCCATTGGTTCCCGCTGCTGTCAATCAAATGCTTTAACGAGGGAGCGGGGCGTGGCCAAGTCGCTCGATTTGTGTCAATAAACCCAGACTGGGCGGCTCGGGAGCGAGCACGCATGGGTGCCCCCACATAAAGTGGAGGGGCCTAGAGCGCTGGCGTGGGACCCCAGAAAAGGGGCATCAGACCTGCTCTGTGAAAAACCATTGCACAGAACAGGTAAGCATAACAGGTTTGTTATTTTACTTTAAAAAAATCCGAAAGGTTTCATGTCACTTAAAGCTTTAGTGGGCTGCCAAGGGACCATAAAAATCAAAATCAACCATTTATTTGTACTGCCCCTTTGCTGCCTTTGTGAATGTGACTGTACAAAATGTGTGAATCTTGGGTGAAAATATTGATAAACGGACCCCTGAGGCCCCGTACACACGACCAGTTTCCTCGGCAGAATTCAGCTTCCGACCGAGTTTCTGGCTGAATTCTGCCGAGAAACCCGGCCGTGTGTACACTTTCGGCCGAGGAAGCCGACGAGGACCTCGGCGAGGAAATAGAGAACATGTTCTCTATTTCCTCATTGTTCTATGGGAGAACTCGGCCCGCCGAGGTCCTCGGCGGCTCCAGGACTGAACTGGCCGAGGAACTCGATGTGTTTGGCACGTCGAGTTCCTCGGCCGTGTGTTACGGGGCCTTAGACTGTCATGCCGCGTACACACGATCATTTTTCGGCATTAAAAAAAACGTTGTTTTTCCAACTTCATCATTAAAAACGACGTTGCCCACACACCATCGTTTTTAAAAAATGATGAACAAAGCGCGGTGACGTACAACACTTACGACGGCACTCTAAAGGGGAAGTTCTATTTGCCTTTTGGCTGCTTTAGCTGATTCCGTGTTCGTAAAAGACGATTCACGCTTTTATGTCTTTTACAGCGTGATGAATGTGCTATCTCCATTATGAACGGTAGTTTTACCAGAACGAGCGCTCCCGTCTCATAACTTGCTTCTGAGCATGCGCGGGTTTAAAACGTCGTTTTTGCCCACACACGATCATTTTTTACAACCCGAAAACAAAATTTTTTAAAACGATGTTAAAAAATGCAGCATGTTCGAATTTTTTTTTTGTCGTTTTTCAGAAGCCGAAAAATGATGTGTAGCCCACACTCGATCATTTTAAATGACGTTTTTAAAAACGTAGATTTTTTTTCATGCCGAAAAATGATCGTGTACGCGGCATAAGCTCTTCTTGGGGCTGATAATGATGAAACGTTAGGCCTGCAGACATAAATAAAAGCCTGTGAATTGGGTTTCAATCCCTCCTCAGTATAATAAACTGCTTTCAATGCTTTCTGTGCCGCGCTTTTGGAGATTTTCCATCATTTCCTTTCCTGGTGACTAATGTCACTGGGACATAAAAGGAAAAATAAAATCCTGACGGAGGTTCTAGCCCTTCTCCATGCTAAAAAAAAAATGGCAGCAGCTTCTGACTTAAAAACAATATCCTGTCTTTCAAGTAGATCTGAGTTCACTTCATTTAGTAAGTTTACAAATCAAAAAATAAAATGAGAACAGAAACGACTGCTCGTTTGTAGAAAAAAAAACTGCCATCGCTCTTAACTATGACAAGTTTCTTTTGTTCCCAAACAAGCAGCTATTGACTCCAACATCTGCCCTCCTTTGCTGCTGTAATAAAACGTCTCAAATCCCAAGCCACCCTCCTCTTGCAGGTAATAAATCACAGATCCAATATTTATGAATTCTGAAAATTCTGAATTATATACTCTGGTTGTTTTACATTATTCTAAAAAGCGTCATTATGAATGTGAAAACATGTACTGTCAGGCTGATGAATAGCGCTGGTAACCACATGCCGGAGCTGCTACTGAGCGGGAATATTTGGTGAGTCGCCTCCTAGTAACACTGCGGAGAGAGATTAGTAATTAGTACTACTGGGATTTCACAGCTGGGACTTCTGCGTAAAGGCAAATACAGGCTAACGATGGAACGAGGGTACCTTATTTCCTAAGTCTGACTTACATTCCGCTGGCTGGGTTTCAGGATAAGCTCACTTTTACCTGTTTTCAGATCTAGAAAGAGGGAAATTGCAAATGCCAAGATTGGGTTTGTTTTCGTTAAGGGCTTCTGTTAAATGTTTTGGGGAAAGGAATGATTTTGTATATGGCTTCCTGCCCAAAATCAGGCCAACGAACGGAAGGCGTGAGATGGTGGTATCCCCATCATAATTGGAATTTTCCTCAAATTGGGCTAAACCCAGATTGTTTTTGAGTATACAATAATATTCAATTCACCACCAAGCAAATTGGTTTTCTTTGTGAGCTGGTGGGGTGATCTTTAGAACCTCTTGCCAGTGCAAGTGTTGGTGCCATTTAAGGAGCATGTTCTCCACCTCTTACTCTACAACAAGAATGAAATGAGGGAAGCACAAGGAAATAACTGTCCTATCATAGTACCTTGGCATCCAGGTGTTTTGTACCCCCTCCATTTTTTTTGCTTAGCTTTTCTGCTAGGTGATACCTTTTATTGGCTAACCTAAGGTATTAAAGATGGAGGATTTCTGGAGAACTTAGATCCCCTTTTCAGACTTTATACATTTATGAAATTATATGGAATTTATGTTAATTTTTGGTTTTTAACCACTTACCCCCCGGAACATATTGCTGCCTAAAGACCAGAGTACTTTTTGCGATTCGGGACTGCGTCGCTTTAACAGACAATTGCGCGGTCGTGCGACGTGGCTCCCAAACAAAATTGGCGTCCTTTTTTTCCCACAAATAGAGCTTTCTTTTGGTGGTATTTGATCACCTCTGCGTTTTTTATTTTTTGCGCTATAAACAAAAATAGAGTGACAATTTTGAAAAAAATGAATATTTTTTACTTTTTGCTGTAATAAATATCCCCCAAAAATATATAAAAAAACTTTTTTTTTCCTCAGTTTAGGCCGATACGTATTCTTCTACATATTTTTCGTAAAAAAAATCGCAATAAGCGTTTATTGATTGGTTTGCGCAAAAGTTATAGCGTTTACAAAATAGGGGGTATTTTTATGGCATTTTTATTAATATTTTTTTTACTAGTAATGGCGGCGATCAGCGATTTTTTTTTCGGTATTGCGACATTATGGCGGACACTTCGGACATTTTTGACACATTTTTGGGACCATTGGCATTTTTATAGCGATCAGTGCTATAAAAATGCATTAGATTACTATAAAAATGCCACTGGCAGTGAAGGGGTTAACACTAGGGGGCGGGGAAGGGGTTAAGTATGCCTGGGTGTGTTCTTACTGTGGGGGGGGGGTGGCCTCACTAGGGGAAACACTGATTTTCTGTTCATACATTGTATGAACAGAAAATCAGCATTTCCCCTGCTGACAGGAACGAGAGCTGTGTGTTTACACACACAGCTCCCGTTCCCCGCTCTGTACCGAGCGATCGCGTGTGCCCGGCGGCGATCGCGCCCGCCGGGCACACGCACGGGAGTCGGGGGCGAGCGGGGAGCGCGCGCGCGCGCCTCCGGCGGCGCGCACGCGCCCCCTAGTGGCGGCTATACGATAGGACGTATAGCTACGGGCTCTCGCCCAGGAGAGCCGACCTGCCGCCGTATAATGACGGTGCGCGGTCGGCTACTAGTTAAAAAACAGGCATCAAATAGACCTGCTTTATTCGGTATATAGAAATTTTCCAATAGTTCACTCTGAGGCCTCGTACACATGATAGGTTTACCAGAGGACAACGGCCTGAAGGACCGTTTTCATCGGTCAAAACCAATCGTGTGTGGGCCCCATAGGTTATGAGGCATGCTCAGAATCAAGTCGACGCATTCTTGGAAGCATTGAACTTCGTTTTTTTCAGCACGTCGTTGTGTTTTACGTCACTGCGTTCTGACACGATCGGTTATTTAACCTATGGTGTGTAGGCGTGACGGACCATCAGTTAGCTTCATCGGTTAACTTAGAACAACGGTCCTTCAGACCGTTGTCCTCTGGTTAACCTATCGTGTGTACGAGGCTTAACCAGCCCTGTTAATACTGATGCAAACCTGTCCTAATGATGACCAATTTCTATCAAGTTCTCACTAAGAATTAAGAGTTAAGAATTTTAATATATTTGATGTAGTAAATATTTTCAATTTTAAACCCAAGTATTTTGTAGTTCATACTGTACCATGAAAGTCCTAAGTGGCTCATTAACCACTTAAGCCCCGGACCTTTAGGCAGCTAAATGCCCAGGCCAGGTTTTGCGATTCGGCAATGCGTCGCTTTAACAGACAATTGCGCGGTCGTGCGACGTGGCTCCCAAACAAAGTTAGTGTCCTTTTTTCCCCACAAATAGAGATTTCTTTTGGTGGTATTTGATCACCTCTGCGGTTTTTATTTTTTGCACTATAAACAAAAATAGAGCGACAATTTTGAAAAAAATGCAATATTTTTAAATTTTTGCTATAATAAATATCCCCACAAAAACATATATATAAAAAAAATTTCCTCAGCTTAGGCCGATACGTATTCTTCTACCTATTTTTGGTAAAAAAATCGCAATAAGCGTTTATCGATTGGTTTGCGCAAAATTTATAGCGTTTACAAAATAGGGGATAGTTTTATTGCATTTTTATTAATTTTTTTTTTTTTACTACTATTGGCGGCGATCAGCCATTTTTTTCGTGACTGCGACATTATGGCGGACACTTCGGACAATTTTGACACATTTTTGGGACCATTGTCATTTTCACAGCAAAAAATGCATTTAAATTGCATTGTTTATTGTGAAAATGACAGTTGCAGTTTGGGAGTTAACCACAGGGGGTGCTGTAGGAGTTAGGGTTCACCTAGTGTGTGTTTACAACTGTAGGGGGGGTGTGGCTGTAGGACTGACGTCATCGATCGAGTCTCCCTTATAAAAAGGATCACTCGATCGATACGCCGCCACAGTGAAGCACGGGGAAGCCGTGTTTACATACGGCTCTCCCCGTTCTTCAGCTCCGGGGAGCGATCGCGACGAAGTGGCTAAAAACAAATAGCCGCCCCGTTGTCCTGGATCACTCCCCGAGGGAATCCGCCGCCGCACGCAGCGGGGGGGCCCCGATCGGACCCCCCGCTCGCTAGAAGGCAGGGACGTATATATACGCCCATCTGCCTGTCCGTGCCATTTTGCGGACGTAAATAGTCGTGCGGCGGGCGTTAAGGGGTTAAAATGTTCTTTTGTGTGCCATTAACATTTATATGTGTGTGGCACATTCCATAATAACATTAAAAAATGTATGATAAAACAGCAAAATTGGCCAACATCAGGACAATTTTAATGAGCAAGACTAGGCATATATTTACTAAAGACAAAGAGAAGGAACACAAATTGTTTCTGGACAGCCGCACTCTGAACAAGTTGTAGCCTTTATTTTAAAAAAGGACAGCACTACAAGTCACAGCAACATAAAATAAAACCTAACTGCTGACGCGTTTCGCACTGAAACTAGTGCTTAGTCATAGCTGTATTTTATTTTATGTTGCTGTGACTTGTAGTGCTGTCCTTTTTTTTTTAATAAAGGCTACAACTTGTTCAGAGTCCAGAAACAAAATTTGTTCCTGCTTTGCTAAGTGCATTGCCTGCACCGGAGTTGTCTGCAACGGAGGATATTCATCTGGGTTCCCACCTGGAGCGGCTACTCCCTTTTCCCTTGCTATAAAGACAACGAGTACAGGCTTATACTTTACTACAAGAATTTAGATACTTTAGAGCCAGGATTTCCAAACTATGGCCCTCAGGACTGTTCATTGTAAAACTCTAAAATTCATGACCAGACATGACCAGGCATTATGGCAATTGTAGTTCCTGAACAACTGGAGGGCCAAGGATTGGAGACCCCTGCTGTAGAGGATTTAGCAGTGTAAAATTGGCCAGTAGCAGGACAGTTTTAAGCTGTGATAATAGGCCAAACTGTTCAAAAAATTAAGAGTAAAAGAAAGTGCTTTACTACACGATTTAGGAGACTTGAGAAAAAACAATATACAGTAATTAGCCAACAGTAGGATCATTTTACAGAGCAAGGTTAGGCCTACATTTACTAGCGACAAAGAGCACAGGCTGGGGTTTCATGACACAGAATTAGGATACCACAGAGTAGGGATAAGCCAAACATACCTGAGTTTGGTTTGAGGCAGAGTAAAACAAAAAAACTAAAGTTTTTGCTGAATCTGCACCCCACTGAAGTTAATGGTAGCCAAATGTTAAAAAAATGATAATGACCAATTCTAGGCTAATAGACAGGGTATTGTGAAACAAATGACATTAGGGGTTGGGCCCTGCCCTAAGGGACATGTACCAAATCAAAACAATTTTGTAAAAATGTAATTGTGCAGGTATATAAGTGATTTTTATAATGCTTTAAGGCAAACATTAAAAATGCAGCATTCCTTTAAATAACATGCCTAGTAGGTGCCTGCCTTCCTCCCTACACGTGTGCACGAAATCCCATATGCAAAAGTTGTATTCTGAGGGTGAACATGAAAACTCATACGAAAGTAAGTAGAGTGTGTGTATAGGCTACCCCCCCCCCCCCATCCTAGTTATGCATTGAATGTGCCCTTGCGCTTGTCCTGGGGGATCCAAGGTGTAGTGTTAATACATAGGTGAATTCATGCAGTGTAGGGAGTATTTTTATCTGTTAAGTAAATTCTGGTGTTTTAAGGTAATCAAAACAATTCTTACAGATCTATTGTTCTCCCTCATCCTCCATAGGAAGCAGTTCATATACCGTGAAATGCATTGAGTCAACAGGACTGACCCCTTGGGTGTTAAAGCTGGACATATTCATTCTTCTAATAACATATATGGCTTCATAATTGTTTTTAAATGATTGGTCCAGGGATCTACTAAATAAGTAGGGATTACATAATTCCAATTGGGTCTTTTTTAACATTATTTAAAATATTTAAAAAAACAAAGAGTGCCGCCCCCCCCCCCCCCCCAAAAAAAAAAACATACCAGACCTTTATCCAAGCATGCAGCCAGACTGTCCAGGAAAGTTGGGCATGAGAATAGCTCACCCCCCTCCTGAACTATACCAGGCCACAAATTCTCATCATGGGAGGGGTACCTGTCCCCAGGTTTATGAGTTTATGAGGACAAGGGCCTCTTCTCCACCCAGATACTGGCCCCCTTCTGCATGTGAATGAGTAATGGGTACATACTACTACTCATTCACACACAAAAATAAACTCTGAATATAGACACAGTTTTGGAGAGCCCTTTATTGAAAAAAAGTCCCAAAATGTACATCCTTTGTTAATGACATTGCCAAGCTATGCAGATGAATGCATGATGAATGATGCCTGCCAAAATAAATAAATCCTGCTGACCAAAAGCTATGTCCAGTCCCACTGTGCCAATAGGGCCAGGGTCTCATAGATTACATCATTGGCCAAATATGGCCATGAGGCCATATTGAGTCAGTAATGTCATGCTAACACTGCCCCTTTATTTAAATGGAAGGGGGTCCTGACCAATGAATGAATGGGGCTATGTGCTGTGACTGGTTGCTAAGAACGGAGTGGATGCCAGCAGCTGCTGCTTTCTTAGAACCCATTGACAAATAGGCTAAAAGTTTGACATTTGGACATATGCTTGAACAAGCAAAGTTTGGTCTGGACTTCTGTTTGAACAGAACCTTGATCTCATCAATACTGCAGGTGATAGGGCACCTATTTGCCCTTATAATTTTGCTGGCCATAGTTCAAAGGTCATGCAGTTTATTACGGTTTTGAAAAATTCACCTGCACATAAATTCATGAAACTTGAACCTGCATAATTCACCTAGAACCAGAGACAAACCCGAACCTCATCCCTTGTAGTCACTAAAGATACCCTATACATTCTCTTTAAGGTTAATTAGATGGCGCACAGATTTCAAATTTGTCAGGAAACAAGACAGTGACCCTGTGAAGATGTACTGTTTTTGTAAAAAAAATATATATATATATATATTGATAATATACACAGTATGCGGTATATAAACCATGTGCAAATATTTTAGGCAGGTATGAAAAAATGCTGTAAATGAGGAATGTGTTCAGAAATAGAAGTATTAATAGTTTATTTCTATCAATTAAAAAAATTAACAGTAAATAAACAAAAGAGAAATCCAAATCAAATCAATATTTGGTGTGACCTCCCTTTGCCTTCAAGACCACTTCAGTTCTTCTAGGTACACTTGCACACAGGTTTTGAAGGAACTCGGCAAGTAGGTTGTTCCAAACATCTTGGAGAATTAACCACAGATCTCCTGTGGATGTAAGCTGCCTCAAATCCTTCTGTCTCTTCATGTAATCCCAGACAGACTCAATGATGTTGAGATCAGGGCTTTGTGAGGGCCAAACCCTCACTTCCAGGGCTTGTGCTTCTTCTTAACACTGAAGATAGTTCTTACGAACAGAATCAATTTGGGGCCAATCACATGCCCCCCATGATGGTATGGTATGATGGATAAGTATTTCTGTATTTCTCAGCATTGAGGACACCATTGATCCTGAAAAAAACTCAAACAGAAATGCAGAACCAAGATTGTAAGAAACATCTGTCATGCTTCACAGTTTGCATGTCCACATGCCTGCAACTTTGCTTGTTCACATGCCTGCGGTCATTCATTATTGTACTGCCCTTTAGCCCATCTGCAAACAGACTGCCTCCTGCTACAGCCAAATATTTCAAACTTTAACTAACTATCAGTCCAGAGCACCTGCTGCCATTTTTCTGCACCCCAGTTTCTATGCTTTTGGCCATAAGTGAGTCGCTTAGCCTTGTTTCTATGTTGGAGGTATGGCTTTATGGCCACATCTCTTCCACTAAGACCACTTCTGGCCAGACTTCTTCAGACAGTAGGTAGGACCACTTCTGGCCAGACAGTAGGGTTTACCTGTGTCCCACTGGTTTCCATCAGTTCTATGCTGCTGGCAAACAGTTTTACACCTTCTGATGTCGAAGGGAAGTAAACATGATGGGCCAGATTCACATAGAACTTACGTGACGTATCTGTTGATACGCAGCGTAAGTTCTAGGATGCACCGTCGTATCTATGCGCCGTATTCACAGTACAAGATACGCCTGAATTTTGGCTTCCTACAACCGACGTAAGTCTCCTACGCCGTCGTATCTTGGGTGCATATTTACGCTGGCCGCTAGGGGTGCTTCCGTTGATTTACGCGTTGAATATGTAAATTACCTAGATACGCCGGTTCACGAACGTACTTGCGCCCGTCGCAGTAAGCAACGCCGTTTACGTAAGGTGTACGTCCGGCGTAAGTTTACCCCTCATAAAGCAGGGGTAAGTCATGTTAAGGTATGGGTGTGGGAACAGCGTCGTATTTTACGTTGTTAACGTAAGTCATACATGAATGGGGCTGGGCGTAAGTTACGTTCACGTCGTACGCATTGAGCCGTCGTATCTTAGGGAGTATATGCGCCGTTCGATCGGCCATTCATTTACATGGGGTCACAGTTAATTTCAATACATCACGCCCACTACCTGCCTACTTTGAATTAGGCAGGCTTACGCCGGCCCATTTACGTTACGCTGGCGTAAATATGGGAGCGAGTGCTTTGTGAATACTCAGCTTGCCTCTCAATGTTATGTCGGTGTAGCGCATATGAGATGCGCTACGCCGGCACAAAGATACGCCGATGTACCTGAATCTGGTCCGATGTGTCTTTCATCTGCTTCATTAGGTTTCCTTGGCCAACTGCTCTGTCTATGATCTTTGACTTGGCCAGTTTCTTTGTGCTTCTTCCAAAGAACTTTGATTTGATTTAGATTTTTTCTTCTGCTCACTCACTTTGCATTTTTGTAAATTGATAAAAATAAACACATAAATTATCTATTCTTGAAAGCATTCTCATTTTACATGTAATGTTTATATAGATATTTTTTTGTTTCGTTCTTCAGAAATATTTGCAAAGAAAATAATTCTAAACCTTATTATTTAACCCTCAATATACACCCTCCAGAGCCCACCGATTTAGGAAGTGAATCTGTTCCATCTTTTTAGAGCTAAGCAGCAATGCTGCAAGACATAAATCTCTATATTCAGAGAGGGAAAGAGAGATTTACGAGCTGCATTTCAAACCTTGTGATAGATTTAATTTTCTGTGACTAAATCAGCATTTCCCCTATGGAATATACCTGTGTACATATGCCGTTTCTGAAATTTCTATGACCCATTGAAATACAACTGGCCTTTATTAAGCCCAATGGGCATATCATACGCCAAACAACTGCCTCATTTATGTACTTGAGATGCAGTTGAATACAAGGGACAGTAGCTGACTGTACAGCGGGCAAGCACAAGCTTCTAGATGGTATATTTTGTTTTATATTACAAAACACATGTGTAATTCACAAGGTAGGACACTCCACCTGTATTTTACCTAAAATCATGACAGCAGCACAAAGAGTCTCAGTTTATGTTATTCTGGTAGTGGAAAGTAAGATACGCTTTGACGCAGTTGATTTTTCCCTCTACGTTTTGCTCCTTTACCCTTTAATCATCTCATTGGAAAAAAAAAATGAGAGGAAGACCATAGACCATAGTTAAAGTCCAGTCGAAACCTTGTATTTTAACTGAAATGCAGTCATGATGCATATACAGTAATACATTTGCTGGTCTTTTTTGTTTTAACTCCCATAGTAATAAAACCATTGACAAGTAGGGTTTTTGAAAAAGTATTCATACCGCTTGAAATTTTCCATATTTTGTCATGTTACAACCGAAAATGTGAAAGTATTTTATTGGGATTTATGTAATAAACCAACACAAAGTGGCACATACTGTATATACTCGAGTATAAACCGACACAAATATAAGCCGAGGCACCTAATTTTACCACAAAAAAAAATGGGAAAACGTATTGACTTTTCCATCTGCATGCCTCACTGTGCCTCACTTTGCCTCACTGTGTCCATGTGCATGCCTCACTGTGTCCATGCCTCACTGTGCCCATGCCTTACTGTGCCCATGACTAGACTGATGTTTAACATTGGAGTCTATTGAAGGGGTGCCCAGCTTTGAAAAATCGGTGCTCCCCAGCCGTAGGTCCCCTAGACAACAAACTTTGCACACTGGTAGAGGAAGAGTGGGGCCAGGGGACCTACGGCTGGCCGGTACCGGGTCCCCAAAGTCCGGGAGATCAGGCGCAAAAAGGTGACTCGAGTATAAGCCGAGGGGGGTATTTTCAGCACAAAAAAATTTGCTGAAAAACTGGGCTTATACTCGAGTATATACAGTAATTGTGAAAAGAGAGGAAATTGATAAATTGTTTTCAATTTCTTTAACAAATAAATATCTGAAAAGTGTGACTTGCGTTTGCATTCAGACCCCTTTACTCTTACCATAAATAAAATCTAATGGAATCAATTGTCTTCAGATGTCACAGAATTAGTAAATAGAGTTCACCTGTGTGTAATTTAATCTCAGTATAAATATAGCTGTTCTGTAAAGCCTTCAGAGGTTTGTTAGAGAACCTTAGTGAAAAAACAGCATCATGCAGGTCAAGGAACACACCAGACAGGTCAGAGATATAGTCCTGAAGAAGATTAAAGCAGGGTTAGGTTATATAAAAAGTTTTGAACATCTCACTGAGCCTTTGTAAAAAGAAAGCCATAAGAAGTCCCATTTGCAGTTTGTGGGAAGCCATGTGAGGGACGCAGCAAATATTTGGAAAAAGATGCTCTGGGAAGATAAGATAATTGAACTTTTTGGCCTAAAAGCAAAACGCTATGTATGGCGTAAATTTAACACTGCACATCACCACTGTGAAACATGTTGGTGCAGCATCATGTTGTGGGAATGCTTTTCTTCAGCAGGGACAATGAAGCTGGACAGAGTTGATGGGAAGATGAATGGAGCCAAATACAGTGCAATCTTAATTGAAAACCTGTTTGAGTCTGCAAAAGACTTGAGACTGGGACGGAGGTTTACCTTCCAGCACCACAACGACCCTAAACATACAGCCAGAGCTATAATGGAATGGTTTTTATTCAAAGCATATTCATGTGTTAGAATGTCCCAATCAAAGTCCAGACCTAAATCCAACTGAGAATCTGTGGCAAGACTTGAAAATTGCTGTTCATAGACGCTTTCCTTACAATCTGACAGAGCTTTAGCTATTTTGCAAAGAAGAATGGGAAAAAAATTCACCCTCTAGATGTGCAAAGCTGGTAGAGACATCCCCAAAAAGACTTGCAGCTGTAATTGCAGTGAATGGTGGTTCTACAAAGTATTGAGGGGGGGCTGAATACAAATGCACGCCACACTTTTCAGATATTTTTTGGTATAAATTGTTGAAGCCATTTATCATTTTCCTTCCACTTCACAATTATGTGCCACTTTGTGTTGGTCTGTCATATAAAATCCCAATAAAATACATTTACGTTTTTGGTTGTAACATGATAAAAAGTGGATAATTTTAAGCGGTATGAATACTTTTTCAAGGCACTGTATGTAAATGTTTTTGGGGCTGTCATATACATTTTGTTCATAGATCTGGGGTAAAGCTATGTAAAAGTAGAACCCCAGCCAGAATATTTTCTCTAGTTTTTTAATAGAGTTTTTATTGCTCATTGGAAGAAAACCACCTATCCGGTCTAAAGAGGCAACACTTATCTGTCCCTCCATCCTTTTCGGTACTATTCCACACAGACTCACCTCTCAGGGATCCAGTGCCGGTTTTCTATGGACTGAATGAAGCCCAGTGTCATTCCACCCACTTCCTGCAAACTCAAGGTGTTAAGAACCCAACCTGAACTCTGAGGAGAATGTAGCAGAGTTCTGCACCACTTCATTATGTGGCACCCATTGGAAACTGCCCAACTCTACAGAAAGAAGAGGGTGAACTCTGATGTCACTAGGATGGACTAAAGTTACTTTTAAAAAAGGTACAGTGTGTATGAAGATTGATTTTTAAAGTGGGGGTGAACGGAGCAAGGTTGGAGAATCCCGAGACCAGAGTTGGTCCTTAAATGGTTTCATTTATCTCTTCCATTTTCAAGTTTTCAATCTAATCTTTTCTAATGGATCTTTCTATGACAAGCAACAAAGTAATTTGATGTTTAGTGGTCTCTTGTAGCACACCCAGACTGGTTACCTGGGGGTGAGGGTTAGAGACAAAAGGGGCCAAGCAAATGTTTCTTTAAATTGTTTTCTATTTTTTTTTAGACAGCACATGGAATACTTGCAGATATTGAAAAGTGGCCCTTGTGCTGTGAGATATATGAAATAATCTGTCCTCTGGTGCCCTCCCATACCCTGCAGCTCCAGAAGACTATGGCTGAGCGATATGGGAGGTATGGTAATACAGCCGAGGGACCTGTCACAGGCATGCCCACTTGACCATGCTAACTCTTTTCGCCCCATTCATAGAAGCCATACTACAACTTCCTTCCCTGAAAAGCTCTCTGTGAATGGATGAGACAGACTTTTCGTTCATTCATTTGCCCTCCATTCATAGATCGCTTTCCAATCGTGGAAGCTATAGTACAGCTTCTATGAATTGAGAAGGAGGGTGGAAAGGGCGGGCATAGTTAGCACTCTTAATGAGTGCCTGTGACAGGTTCCTCGGTTCTATTAACCTCTGCACCACCAGAAGATTACGGCTGTCTGATATGGGAGGGGGCAGAGGATGGAGGATTTCAACTATGACAACTATCACCAGCAAAAAGGATACTTCAGATTAAGCCCCCTTTCACATCGGGGCGATTTGACATGCAATTTGACATGTTTTGAGGTACCATTAACATTATATTGGCACCCACATGCAGATCGCAAGGGCAGTGCGTGCAAGCGCACCATGGGAAGCATGCAGAGAGCGCACTGATGTGAACCGGCCCTAAGATGGCTTTTATCAAAGTAAAACTGGCAGAAACAGTAACATTCAGATCCACTTCAAACAACAAGGCACGGTTAACAGCAAATAATTTCTAGCAAAACTTTTAACATGTATGCAAAAAAAAAAAAAAATTATCCCAGTAGACAGATGGCTTATGCCACGAATACACGATCATTTTTCGGCATTAAAAAAACTTAGTTTTTTAAAAATGTAATTTAAAATGATCGTGTGTGGGCTTCACATCATTTTTCGGGTTCTGAAAAATGACAAAATAAAAAGTTCGAACATGCTGCATTTTTTAACAACGTTTTAAACAATTGGCTAGATTCACGTACGGCGGCTTAACTTTCTGTGGGCGTAGCGTATGTTATTTACGCTACGCCGCCGCAATTTAGATGGGCAAGTGCAGTATTCACAAAGCACTTGCTCCGTAAGTTGCGGCGGCGTAGCATAAATTGGCCGGCGTAAGCCCGCCTAATTCAAATGTGGAAGAGGTGGGCGTGTTTTATGTAAATTAATCGTGACCTCACGTAAATGACGCTTCGAACGAACGGCGCATGCGCCGTCCATGAAAGTATCCCAGTGCGCATGCTCCAAATCACGTCGCAAAAAGTCAATGCTTTCGACGTGAACGTAACTTACGCCCAGCCCCATTCACGGACGAGTTACGCAAACGACGTAAAACGTGAAAAATTCTACGGCTGTCCGACGTCCATACTTAACATTGGCTGCGCCATGTTTTTGGTGGTTTATCTTTACGCCTGAAAACGCCTTACGTAAACGGCGTATCTTTACTGCAATGGCCGTGCGTATATTCGTGAATAGGCGTATCTTGCTGATTTACAGTCTAGGCGTAAATCAACGTACACGCCCCTAGCGGCCAGCGTAAATAAACAGCTAATATACGACGGCGTAGGAGACTTACGCCGGTCGTATCTTAGCAACATTTAGGCGTATCTCAATTTGAGCATACGCTTAAATATACGACGGCACGGATTCGGACTTACGACGGCGTATCTACTGATACGCCTGTCGTAAGTCTACCTGAATCTAGCCCAATGTCTTTTTTCGAGTTGTAAAAAATGATCGTGTGTGGGCTAAAACGACGTTAAAAACCCACGCATGCTCAGAAGCAAGTTATGAGACGGGAGTGCTCGTTCTGGTAAAACTACCGTTCATAATGGAGTAAGCACATTCATCACGCTGTAACAGACAGAAAAGCGCGAATCGTCTTTTACTAACACGGAATCAGCTAAAGCAGCCCCAAGGGTGGCGTCATCTGAATGGAACTTCCCCTTTATAGTGCCGTAGTACGTGTTGTACGTCACCGCGCTTTGCTCGAGCATTTTTTTAAAACGTCGTTTTAATGATGAAGTTGGAAAAACATATAGGTAGATTCAAGTACATCTGCCTAAACTTGCGGCGGCGTAGCTTAGCCTGTTTAGGCTACGCCGCCGTAAATTAGCTAGGCTAGTAATGATTCTCAATATACTTGCCTGCTAATATACGGCGGCGTAGCCTAAAGCGGGTGGGCGGGCGTAAGGGCGCCGAATTCAAATGTGTTGGAGGGGGCGTGTTTGATGGTAATGAGGCTTGACCTCGCGTTTTTTACATTTTTATTTTTAACTGCGCATGCGCCGAGCGCCTACATCTCCCAGTGTGCATTGCGGCTACGTACGCTGCACGGGCCTATTGATTTCGACGTGGACGTAAACGACGTAAATCCCGATTCGCGGACGACTTACGCAAACGACGTACAAAATTCGAATCTCGCGGCGGGAACGGCGGCCATACTTTAACATTGTTATTCCACCTAATAGCTGGAATAACTTTAGGCCTGCTAATGCCTTACGGAAACGGCGTAAATCGACTGCGGCGGCCGGGCGTACGTTCGTGAATCGGCGTATCCCCTCATTTACATATTCTACGCCGACCGCAATGGAAGCGCCACCTAGCGGCCATCCAAAATATTGCAATCTTAGATAGGTCGGCGCAAGCCGTCGTATCCTAGATATGTTTAAGCATATCTCTGTTTGAGCATACGCTTAAACATAAGTCGGCGTAGATTCTGAGTTAGGTCGGCTTATCTACTGATAAGCCGGCCTAACTCTACCTGAATCTACCTATTAGTTTTTTCTACATCCCGAAAACGTCGTTTTTTTTTTCATGCCGAAAAATTATCGTGTGTACGTAAGAGTACTATATAGAATGGATGACTCTATATAGAGTGGTCAACAAGTGTAAATGTACAGAATCCACATTTCCTGAGTCTAGTATGATTTTATACTAAGCTCTGAATTCTGAAGCATTTTTCTCTATATGAAAGAAAAAGGTATTTTCACACAAGGGCTCTTAAACTAAGTAAAGCACAATATGACTCCATTGCCGAGACTATTTTTAGACAATAGACCAGAATTTCATATTCCCTTACAAGATCAGATCATTAGTAGGGAAAACATATGGCTCTGTCTGCGTTGAGAAATGCAGCTCTATTTTATTTTGTAGCTTACAATTTACTTTTCTATTCCACTTTGATACAGGAAATCTATTGGAGAACTGATGTGTGATGCATTTTATTAATCACGGCTATGATTTATCGACAAGAATGTTTTTATTTTGAAGAGAACAGCACTGAAATTTGTCTTAAACAGAGTGGGGGTATACATACATTTCCATTAGCTGAAACATTTTCAGCTATTTTTCCTGTCTTTGGTAGTCCAATAAAATCTAGTCCATGGTAGCCTATTGGCAGTTTCTGGGGTTTAACAAAAGTTCCTGGTAGTCAGATTAAAGCAGAATAGAGCCCTGGCAACATAGCAATTTGGCCTCTCACCATCCCTTAAACTGACATTGATAAGAACTGATATGGAGAAGGCCTTCTTTGCAATTTCTGTACTGGCATTGCCCACTCTGCCACCGACTGCCTACAGGTGCCCCCTCCCTTTTGAAGCGGCAAACAGGTACAAAGATTTGACCAAGTGCTCCATTTCCCTGGTTTATTGTGGGAGCATAAACAGTTGTAAATGGGCCTCCGAGACATCCACTAAGCCCTAGGCTCTTGCTTTGACTGTCTTTGGGATGATCCAGCTCTACCAGTAGCCTGTAGAATGTAGACTGTGACACACAGTAAACTGCAAGCTTCTAGTGGAAATATAAAGCAAGTTCCTGATAACCATTGTAAAGAAATAGGAAGCCATCCAATGGCTAGAAGAAACCCTACTGCATGTCCTTGGTAGCTAATGAAATATGAACAGCAGATGCCCCAAGAATTGTGGAAAGAACGCTTTATGGACAAAATATTTGTGGACACGACACCTGACCTTCACTCCTATATGATTTTGTTGGACATTCTATTTGAAAGCCATGGGCATTAATATAAAGTTGTTCTATCCCCCCCACCTTAATGGCTTTACCAGCCTCCACTCCCATAGGGAATTTTTTTTACAAGATTTTGGAGCGTGTCTGTGGGATTTTGTTTCCATTCGGTAAAAAAAAACAATTGCAAGGTCAAACACCGATGTTGGATGCAAACAACTGTCTCACAATTCTGAGTCATCCCAAAAGTGTGGGTGGTTGAGGTCAGAGCTGTCTGCAGACCACTCAAGATCCTTCAAACCAAACTCATAAGATCATGTCTTTATGTAACTGGCATTGTACACTTGAAGTGGTTGTAAACCCTCACATATTCTCAGTGAAGTGACTGGCCTCAGGTGATACACATAGATTAAACAAATCCTCCTACATATGTTGTACCTGTTTATCTGAAAGACAAAATTCCCAGCTCAACTCACAAACTAGTCTGCTTACCAACTAAATTAAGGCCCCTTCCACGCGGGGACAGATCCGTTGCAGCAGTCCGCCAACTCAGCGGAAGATCTCTATGTTGATCCCTGCTGAGCCGGCGGATAACAGTTCCCTCTCTGCTCACTCAGCGGGGAGGGGTTTGTCGAGCGCAGCTGCTTTTTTATGGATCAGATCTCACTCGATCTGATCCGCCAAGAAGGATGTCGACGTATCGCCATACGTCTGATTTTAGAGGATCGGATCGGAAGTCAGCGGACATAGTCACCCTTGATTTTTGACGCTCCATAGAGTTGTATGGGGCCCCCGTTCAAGTCCGCGGAAAAAACTGAACCGTCTGCCCGTGTGAAAGGGACCTTTAAGTATGCGTTAAAAACAGGGGTTTAGTTGGCACACATTTCCAAACCCCTGCATAAGCTGCAAGGCCTCTTCACAGCACCCTGCAGTCCTAACTCCTGTAAATTTATGAGCACCTCCACAGTGGAAGCACATGCATTCTAATGGATAAATAGGGGGCAGGTGGGCCTGGAGGTAGCTCAATCCTTAAAGGCACAGGGGCACACTGGACACCCAGGGCCGGATTTCCCACAAGGCCAACAAGGCCAGGCCTCGGGGGCGGCACTGTGTGCAGGGGCCGCGCCGCACGGTGGAGGAGACAAGTAATGTTTCAGCTGTGCGGCGGCGGAGAGAGATTACATCTTCTCTCATTACCCGCACTGCTGTTCCAGCTTCCGCCCTTACTTACAGGCTGTGCGACACAGAAGAGAGAGAATGACGTCATCTCTCACCGCCCACCCTCACTCGAGTCTCATGTGCCTCTGTTTCACGGTTCACCTGCAGCTAGTTTCCCCGCACGGGAGAGGAGAGGCTGACAGCGTTGTACCTGGCTGCAAGTACTCTGCAATGCTGGGGGGGGGGCTAGATTTTACATGCAATTAGTGACAAACTCCTACTTTTTGGGTGGCCAGGTAACTGTGGCAATCCCCATTCTGCTAGGAGGCAGTATGGCAAGATACATTCCCATCTGGTGGCAGGCAGCATGGCAAGTGACATCCCCATCTGGTGGCAGGCAGTGTGGCAAGTGACATCCCCATCTGGTGGATGCAGCATGGCAAGAGACATCCCCATCTGGTGGCAGGCAGCGTGGCAAGTGACATCCCCATCTGGTGGCAGGCAGCGTGGCAAGTGACATCCCCATCTGGTGGCAGGCAGCGTGGCAAGTGACATCCCCATCTGGTGGCAGGCAGCATGGCAAGTGACATCCCCATCTGGTGGCAGGCAGCATGGCAAGTGACATCCCCATCTGGTGGCAGGCAGCGTGGCAAGTGACACCCCCATCTGGTGGCTGACAGACGCGAGTGAGGAAAAGCCGATTACCAGCTTTTCCTGTTTACATCGTGATCAGCCGTGATTGGACACGGCTGATCACGTGGTAAAGAGTCTCCGTGAGAGACTCTTTACCTTGATCGGTGTTGCGGGGTGTCAGACTGACACCCCGCAACAACGATCGCCGCAATGCGCACCCCCGGGGGAGCGCAGCGGCTCAAAATCCTGAGGACGTCATATGACGTCCACTCAGGATTCTACAACCACTTTACCGACGTCAATATGTCATTTGTGGGCGGCAAGTGGTTAAATGCCACGCTTGGTTTCTTAGATTATATTTTTTAGGGACATTAATTTGTTTATGCACTAATTGTAATGAAAATGTTATATGTTATATATAAATGTTATATTTAATTGTATATAAATGCAATTGTGGGTGGCATTACACTATATTTGTTTTTGGCTTATAATGCCAGTATTTTAATGACAATTAGGTAGATTCAGTAAGAGTTAGGCCGACTTATCAGTAGATAAGCCGACCTAACTCAGAATCTACGCCGACTTATGTTTAAGCGTATGCTCAAACAGAGATACGCTTAAACATATCTAAGATACGACGGCTTGCGCCGTCCTATCTTAGAATGCAATATTTTGGATGGCCGCTAGGTGGCGCTTCCATTGCGGTCGGCGTAGAATATGTAAGTGAGGAGATACGCCGATTCAGGAACGTACGCCCGGCCGACGCAGTACTTTTACGCCGTTTACGTAAGAGATAGGCCGCGTAAAGTTAGAGCTAGGCCCTACTGGAATAGTAATGTCAAGTATGGCCGCCGTTCCCGCGTCGAAATTCAAATTTTTTACGTCGTTTGCGTATGTTGGGACTCTACTTTTTGTCCCTTCCTAGGTATTTATACATGTACTAAATTACCATTTAGCGCATCCTGTTTTATTATATTCACAGATATACCCAGGCCATACTTGCTCCTGATGAGTGGAAGTTATCCACGAAATGCGTCGAGATTTTTATTGATGTTCTGTCACAGTAACTATATTCTACTATGTATTCTCTACCTCCGAGAATCATGAATCAATGAATTTTATATCTTGCTTACCAACAGCATGTTCATCATGTTTTTCAGACATTTTGTCTGTATGTATTTTTACTGTATACCATTACAACAAGTTGGAGACAGCAATGCATATGATGTTACACCATAGGTTTATTTATGCTTTATGCTATGTAATTTATGATTTACCAATCATGCCTATTATCATTTGTACAGTACCCATTGCTATATATGTTCATTGCTCGGTATGCTTTGCTGTATCCATTAAATGTCATTTTAATTCACTAATTGATTCATTTTTCGGTGGTGTGTTTCATTTTAAAGTCCCACAATTCCTGTTTCCTGCCTTTCCGATCATCCTTGCCCCTCCCCCTTTTTCCCTTCCCCATGTATGCTATCCTTCTTACAATAAATAGGGCTAGAGGTCATGGCATAGCTTACCAGCCGCCGTCTCACTCATAGTCCCATGACTATTTTGTTACCCAGATTTACACACGTCTTTTCCCTTTCCCTCCTTGTGTCCCTTCTCCCTTCCTTGCTATATCAAACTACCAGGGATGGAGTCATTGGCTTATTTATAGCCACTGCCTCATTGAAAGTCCCAAAACATACCAAACCTCCAATGTCGTTTGCGTAAGTCGTCCGTGAATCGGGATTTACGTTGTTTACGTCCACGTCAAAATCAATAGGCTCGTGCGGCGTACTTAGCCGCAATGCACACTGGGAAATGTAGGCGCCCGGCGCATGCGCAGTTCGTTAAATTCCTTAAGCTACGCCGCCGCAAAGTTACGCGAACGTACCTGAATCTACCTACATAAAAACAATAGCTATTATTGACAATCCAGTGTCTTGAAAATTACTTGAAAATTTCTACTTTCATGATGTGAGTGCTGCCTGTCTACTGCCCATCCCTTTCCATGACTTCCTGGATTCCCTGCATGCTTTTCAGCTTCTCCTCTGCTGTTTCAAGAGAAAGCTCACCGACGGCTGAAAAAAACAATACTGTGTTATTGCTGAAATCTTCAGCCATAATCCCTGTAAACCACTTGCAAACCTCAACGTATATATACATAGTGCAGTCAGCAAGTGGTTAATAAATAAGGAGGGTTCAATTGGGCTTTAAATAGGCCTATCATAAGAAAAAAAAGGAGACCTTCTTCTGAAAATGTCAGTTGCTTGGCTGTCACGTTGACCCTCTGGCTTCAATTCTTCCCAAGTCACTGACCTGGGCCAAGTATAAGATAAAAGATAGAAACGTTGGAGAAAAAGTAAGATGTCTTTATCTATTCTGGGTCAGTGACTCAAATTATTAACGCAGGAGTGTTAGGGTGACACCAAAGCAACTCAAACTTTCAGAAGCAAAGGTTAGAAATCTCACCCTCCATGTTTTTCTCATGACAGGTTTCCTTTAAATCATTTTAGAACAAGACCTTTACCTTACAAAGTTACTATTCATGAGGTGTAACTGTGTCTATAGTGGTCTCTGGTGCAATGCTACGTTTTTCCACATCTCCCGGCCCACACAGAGACTTCTGTCCAGGATCATATCTCTGTGAACTTTCCTTTCTGAGTGTGAAAACAGGATAAAAAAAAAAAGGATTCACAGCGGGTTACAAATGAGGGATTCCCAGTCACATCACATACATAACATCTCTTTATGCAATATACCATATACACATGACTGGTGTACTGCTAGCTTGGTTGCTGGCCTAACCACCTTACCACCCCTGCATATATTGCTATCTAGATTAAACACATAACACCTTCTGGATTAAATGGCCAACAAAGGCCCCTTTATTAAATCCAAAAGATATAAAAATAACTTATAAAATAACCATTTTAATAAAAATATAAATATATATATATATATATCTCTTTAAAGCGGTTGTAAACCCTTATTTTTCACTTTTACCTACAGGTAAGCCTATAATACGGCTTACCTGTAGGTATAAAGAATATCTCCTAAACCTGTACGGTTTAGGAGATATTCCCCTCGCAATGCGCCGCTGATTGCAGCGGCGCATGAGCAGAGGGAATCCACGGCGAAAGATCCGGCAGCCGCCGGACCTTGGCGATTTTAAATCTCCCGCGCGCACGCGCGGGAGTGACGTCATCGCCGCTCCAGCCAGTCACAGCGCTCGAGCGGCGATACCCGGAAGACACGCCGGAGCAAGGTGACATCTCGCTCGGCGTGAACCAGGTAAGTGCTACACACCTCGTTCCGAGGTAAGTATTTCATAATCAGCTATTATGCGGTGCATACTAGCTGATTATGCCTTTTGCCTTGCAGGTTTAAAAAAAAAAAAAAAATTATATATGCGGTTTACAACCGCTTTAATAAATATATATATATTAACAGATAAACATTTAACCCAAGCAAAATAACTTTTTTCTGCTGTGTCAGAGGTTCCTGAGAGAAGGTAAGACCAAATGTTATATCATCGGCTGTCCATCATCACCATCGTATCCTGATATGTAACCTCTGAGGGTATAAATAAATAAACACTTAACCCCCCCTGGCGGTATTCCCGAGTCTGACTCGGGGTGAGATTTTTGTGCTAGGATCGGTAACCCGGAGTCAGACTCGGGCTCGCCTCGCTGGATCCACAGACAGTGTTTACTTACCTTGTCCCTGGATCCAGCGATGCCACCGCGCTGTGTAAGCGAGCGGGACCTCACTCGATTCACACAGCGTCCTCCTGTGCCGCCGATCTCCGTTCCCTGCGACGTTACGACGCACGGGAGCGGAGAACGGCGCCAAATTCAAAAACGTAAACAAAAACATTACATACAGTATACTGTAATCTTATAGATTACAGTACTGTATGTAAAAAATACACACCCCCCTTGTCCCGAGTGGTCTGCCCAGTGTCCTACATCTTCTTTTATATAATAAAAACGGTTCTTTCTTTCTGCAAACTGTATATTGTCCATAGCAACCAAAAGTGTCTTTTTATGTCAAAAATGGTTATAGAGCAGCTAGAAAACAGCGATAATAAATTATAATCACTTGCAGAATTGTGCGATAGCGATTTGTGGGGAAATTCGTCATAAAAAAATAAAAGTAATGACAGCGACAATTCTGCAACTGAGCAAATTTCAGTGATTTTGAGTTGATTACATTATTGAATAATTTTTATTATAATTATATTATTATTTTTTATAATTATTTATAATTATTTATTATATTATAATTTATAATTTTGTTTTTAAAAAAATTTCATACCCGGGATGCCTACAAGACTCTTGTTTGGTCAGATTTAAGTGAGTTATTCCTAAGAATTGCAGGCCTACAGTATAAAACGCCAAATTTCCTTGCAAATAATGGTACCGCTTTCAGCACCTTTTTTCTGAAAGAATCATACCGCCAGGGAGGTTAAAGGGGCGTACCATCATCCAGGGTATATAGAATTAAAGTTTGGTTCTGAGGTCCCCAAACCACAGAGCCAAATATGGGGGAGTTTTTTGGGCCATTATTGGACTATCACGGTACTAGTAGCATAGATAGACAGTGTACAAAGTAACAGGTAAATGGTAAAAAAACATTTTTATTGGGTGCAGTATCAATAAAGACACAAGGGGGGTACAGAATTAAAAAACAAAATAAACAATATACGACTAACATAGCACCAGTATAGTAGTCCCCAGGAGGGGGAGAAGCATAGTGGGTTGAAAGTCATATCAGGCCTTGCGGCTTCACTGGCTGTTTGCTACTGCGCATGTGTGATTCTCACGCCGCTGTATGAATGGGTGGCTGCTCTCTGGGATACACACAGTTCACAGAAGGCAGCGGGCACCATTCCTCAGAAGACTACGTGAGGATGAAGACCAGCCGCAGACTAGAAAGAGGCAGATTAGTAAGATCCGCCTAGCAACCGCAATTTCTCGTAAGTAAAAATAATTTGTTCCAAAAAATTGTTTTTCAATTTTTTTGTAGAATTTTGTTTTTTTTAGGGTGGACCTCCACTTTAACTACTTAACCCCCGGACCATATTGCTGCCCAAAGACCAGAGTACTTTTTGCGATTCTGGACTGCGTCGCTTTAACAGACAATTGCGCGGTCGTGCGACGTGGCTCCCAAACAAAATTGGCATCCTTTTTTTCCCACAAATAGAGCTTTCTTTTGGTGGTATTTGATCACCTCTGCGTTTTTTATTTTTTGCGCTATAAACAAAAATAGAGCGACAATTTTGAAAATTTTTTATATTTTTTACTTTTTGCTGTAATAAATATCCCCCAAAAATATATAAAAAAACATTTTTTTTCCTCAGTTTAGGCCGATACGTATTCTTCTACATATTTTTCGTAAAAAAAAATCGCAATAAGCGTTTATTGATTGGTTTGCGCAAAAGTTATAGCGTTTACAAAATAGGGGGTATTTTTATGTCATTTTTATTAATATATTTTTTTTCGGTATTGCGACATTATGGCGGACACTTCAGACACTTTTGACACATTTTTGGGACCATTGGCATTTTTATAGCAATCAGTACTATAAAAATGCATTGGATTACTATAAAAATGCCACTGGCAGTGAAGGGGTTAACACTAGGGGGCGGGGAAGGGGTTAAGTATGTCCCTTGTGTGTTCTTACTGTGGGGGGGGGGGGGGGTGGCCTCACTAGGGGAAACACTGATCTTCTGTTCATACATTGTATGAACAGAAGATCAGCGTTTCCCCCGCTGACAGGACCGGGAGCTGTGTGTTTACACACACAGCTCCCGGTCCCCGCTCTGTACCGAGCGATCGCGTGTGCCCGGCGGCGATCGCGCCCGCCAGGCACACGCACGGGAGTCGGGGGCGAGCGGGGGGTGCGCGCGCGCGCGCCACTAGTAGAACGACGGTGCGCGGTCGGCTAGTGGTTAAGTAATGCCCTTTTATAATCAACTGTCGGCTGGACACCTGTTTAATTAATAGACTCACCTGTTTAGCTTTGCTCCTAAGGCCCTTTTCACATGGACGTGTCCGTGTGCGTGCTCCGCTTTGCTCAGCGGGGTTCGCTCTATCGATCCCTGTTGAGCAGGCAGATGACAGGTCTGTCTCTGCACACTGTGCATGGACCAACCTGTCAGAGCGCCACTCTCCTCTATGGGGGATCGGAACCGCAGAGTCCGTTGTCATCCGATCTGCCAGACGGATGGAAAAGTAGGGTTTTCCTCCGTCACACTTTGGTGGATCGGAGCAGGTAGTATGTCAGCAGGCATGTCACCGCTGCCATCCATGGCTCCATAGAGGTGCACGGAGCGGCCGTTCAGGTCCGCCTAAACGGTCCGCCCGTGTGAAAGGGGCCTTAGGCTTTCATCAGGGTGTAAAAGTATTTTTATTATTAAAGCATTTTATATTTATATATATATATATATATATATATATATATATATATACATATATATACTAATATATATATATATATATATATATATATATATATATATATATATATATATATATATATATACACTATATACACACACAGTGCCTTGAAAAAGTATTCATACCCCTTAAAGTTTTCCACATTTTGTCATGTTGCAACCAAAAAAATTTAAATGTATTTTATTGGGATTTTATAGACCAACACAAAGTGGCACATAATTGTGAAGTGGAGGGAAAATTATAAATGGTTCTATTGTTTTTTTACAAATAAATATGTGAAAAGTGTGGTGTACATTTGTATTCAGCCCCCCGAGTCAATACTTTGTAGAACCACTTTTTGCTGCAATTACAGCTGTAAAGCCCTGTACACACGATCTGTTCTGGACTGTTTTCATCGGTCGATAGAAAAAAACGATCGTCTGTGTGGAAGTCCATCAGTCAAAAATCCATGCATGCTCAGAATCAAGTCGACGCATGCTCGGAAGCATTGAACTTCATTTTTCTCAGCACGTCGTAGAGTTTTACGTCACCGCGTTTGGACACGGTCAGATTTTTGATCGATGGTGTGTAGGCAAGACAGTTTCATCGGATATCTGCCGAAAAAATCCATCGAATTTGATTCCATCAGATATCCGATCATGTGTACAGGGCTTAAGTCTTTTTAGGGATGTCTCTACCAGCTTTCCACATCTAGAGAGTAAAATGCTTGCCCATTCTCCTTTGCAAAATAGCTCAAGCTCTGTCAGATTGGATGAAGAGCGTCTGTGAACAGCAATGTCTTGCCACAGATTCTCAACAGGATTTAGGTCTGAACTTTGACTGGGCAATTCTAAAACATGAATATGCTTTGAGCTAAACCATTCCATTGTAGCTCTGGGTGTATGTTTAGAGTTGTTGTCCTGCTGGAAGGTGAACCTTCCCCAATCTCAAGTCTTTTGCACACTCAATCAGGTTTTCGTCTAATGCCTCGTACACACGACCGGTTTTCCCGATGAGAAAACTGCAATTTTTTTTATTTGTTGGGAAAACAGGTCATGTGTATGCTCCATAGAAGTTTTCCCGACGAGAAAACTGCCCGCAAAAAAATTAGAACCTGCTCTATTTTTTCCCGTTGTGTTTCCCGTCAGTCTTTTTCGTCTTTTCTCGTCTCGAAAAGCGCTCGTGTGTACAGGGCATAAGATTGCACTGTATTTGGCTCCATCCATCTTCCCATCAACTCTCACCAGCTTCCCTGTCCCTGCTGAAGAAAAGCATTCCCACAACACAATTCTGTCACCACCATGTTTCACGGTGGGGATGGTGTGTTCAGGGTGATGTGCAGTGTTAGTTTTCTGCCACACATAGCATTTTGCTTCTAGGCCAAAAAGTACAATTTTGGTCTCATTTGACCAGAGCACCTTCTTCCACATGTTTTCTGTGTCCCCCACATGGCTTCTCGCCAACTGCAAACAGGAATTCTTTTGGCTTTCTTTCAAACAATGGCTTCATTCTTGCCACTCTTCCATAAAGGGCAGATTTGTGGAGTGCACGACTAATAGTTGTCCTGTGGACAGATTCTCCCACCTGAGCTGTGGATCTCTGCAGATCCTCCAGCATTACCATGGGCCTCCTGGCTGCTTCTCTGATTAATGTTCTCCTTGCCTGGACTGTCAGTTTAGGTGGACGGCTATGTCTTGGTAGGTTTGCAGTTGTGCCATACTCTTTCCATTTTTGGATGATGGCTGTGAGATGTTCAAAGCTTGGGATATTTTTCTATAACCTATCCCTGCTTTAAACATCTTCACAACTTCATCCCTGACCTGTCTTGTTTGTTTCTTGGCCTTCATGATGCTGTTTGTTTACTAAGGTTCTCTAACAAACCTCTAAGAGCTTCACAGAACAGCTGTATTTATACTGAGATTAAATTACACACAGGTGGACTCTATTTACTAATTAGGTGACTTCTGAAAGCAATTGATTGCACTAGATTTTAGTTTCAGAGGGGTATCAGAGGAAAGTGGGCTAAATACAAATTCACACCACACTTTTCAGGTATTTGTTTGCAATTATGTGCCACTTTGTGTTGGTCTATCACATAAAATCCATTTAGGTTTTTGGTGGTAACATGGCAAAATGTGGAACATTTCAAGGGGTATGAATACTTTTTCAAGGCACTGTATATATGTTTTCTTTTCTACATAAGTATTAAAGAGTTGGGCTACATTTACCCTAACATCTGTCACTGCTGCTAAAAAAAAAAAAAATAATAAAACTATCCCCTATTTTGTAAACGCTATAAATAGGTAGAAGAATACGTATCGGCCTACAGTAAACTGAGGGAAAAAAAATGTATATATGTTTTTGGGGGATATTTATTATAGCAAAAAGTAAAAAATATTGCATTTTTTTCAAAATTGTCGCTCTATTTTTGTTTATAGCGCAAAAAATAAAAACCGCAGAGGTGATCAAATACCACCAAAAGAAAGCTCTGTTTGTGGGGGGAAAAAAGGACGCCAATTTTGTTTGGGAGCCACGTCGCACGACCACGCAATTGTCTGTTAAAGCGACGCAGTGCCGAATTGTAAAAACCCCTTGGGTCATTTAGCAGCATATTGGTCCGGTCCTTAAGTGGTTAAGAGGCATTCTCTTAAAATAAGGGACCATTGAGCGCTAGCTCGATGAGTCTGTAAGCTGCTTTGTGGATTCTAGCTGCAGTAAAGCTTAAATTAGACATTTCTAGCACATTTGCAGCATTTGATGGGTAATATAGGCAGCCTACTTGGTAGCTTGTTGGAATTTGTTTTTAACATCTTAACATTCATAGTAAGACGATGCAATAAAAATATAAAAAATTAAATAATAACTAACATCTAAAGCTGTGACGGCTTACTCCAAGGATCTTTGCAAAGACAAAGATGCATTTTTCGCAGGGAACTCCCCCATGTTCCCACACTGCAATGGCACAAACTTATTGACTCTCCCTATAACAGCAGTTCAAACACATCCCCTCAATAGCACTTTGTTCCCTCTACCTTTCTGTTTGCCTACTTCAGCCCGTGCTAGAAACCACTGTCCCTTTTCACTGAGCTCATTTTTCATACACAATGTGATCCCCTGTCCGAAAACCTTAGATGTGTTTGACTTACAGAGTGTCATTGATGGTCGATGAAAAGGATCTTTGTCGCCTTTTAAGTGATGTTTTTCAACCACCTAAAACTTATGCTGAGATTCAGTTTAAAATATCCATATACTGAAAAATGCTCGCAAACATGAGAACGACATCACCAATGAACACGGATGTATGAAATTTGGCTGGCGTCCACCTTGACTCTTGTGTGAAAACGTAGGACAAGGCTCTTTTTCAATGTATATTTTTTTTTCCTTCATTCATAAAGCTGTTTACTATAGTATGACCTTCAAAGTCTTGCCAAGGTCGCCCATTGTAATTAATCATCCTTTGTTTCTGCTAGACTATTTGTTTGTTAATTGAACAATACCACACAAACCATTAATCTCAATGCTTGGCGTACAATAAAATTAGGGAAAGGAGTTGTAAACGAGTTTATTGGTTTTTTTTTCCGCTTTTGTAGAACTACACATATCATTAACAGCAACTCAGAGCAAAAAACGAATCAGCCAGTGAATGGCTAATTCAACAAAAAAAAAAAAAACACTACATCTGTACCGGGCTCACATAGTCCACTTCATTTTTTTTAAGTAACATTTTTATTATTTTTACATCATAAAAACATGAACAACATTTTATAGTGTAGCATGTACCCCCTCAGGAGCCGCTGTTGATGACAGGTCCTCTGTTCTGCCACGACTCTGTTAACTGTTTGGTCCCCTCTGACACACTTGTTTGTAGACTAAGGCCTCGTACACACGACCGAGGAACTCATCAGAAAAGATACATTGTTTTCCTCGACGAGTTCCTTGATAGGTTTGTCGAGGAACTCGACAAGCTTGCTTTGCGTACACACGGTCAAGACAAAATCTCCTCGTTCTCAAACGCGGTGACACACAACATGTACAATGGCAGGGGAAGTTCGATTCCACTGGCACAACCCTGGGGGCTGCTTTTGCTAATCTCATGTTACTGCGTGTTAAGTAAAAGTTTGGTAAGAGACGATTTGCACTTTTCAGTCTGTTACAGCGTGACAAATGTGCTATCTCCATTACAAATGCTACTTTTACTCCCATATCATACTTTATTCTGAGCATGCGCGGGTTTCTTAGGCCTTGTACACACGGTCGTTCCAAACCGATGAGAATGGTCCGACGGACCATTTTCATCGGTTCACCGCTGAAGTGGCCTGATGGTCTGATGTGCGTACACACACCATCAGTTCAAAAACCGATCGGGTCAGAACGCGGTGACGTAAAACACACAACGTGCTGAAAAAAACTAAGTTCAATGCTTCCAAGCATGCGTCGACTTGATTCTGAGCATGCGCGGGTTTTGAACCGATGCTTTTGTGTACTAACCATTGGTTTGGACCTATCGGGCAGCGGTCCATCGGTTCGATTTTAAAGCAAGTTCTAAAATTTTTGACCGAAGGACAACGGACCGATGGGCCGTACACACGGTCGGTTTGGACCGATGAAACTGGACTTCAGGCCGTTTTCATCGGTTTGGACCGACCGTGTGTACGCGGCCTTAGCATACACACGCTCGAGTTTCTCGTCGAAAACCAGCTCGACGAGGAACACGACGAGGAAATTGAGACTCCCGTCGAGGAAAAAGAGAACCTGTTCTCTTTTTTCTCGTCGAGTTCCACGACAGTTTTCCTCGATAAAAAACGTACACACAGCCGTTTTCCTCTGCAAAAAAGCTCTCCCACCAAGTTTCTTGATGGATTCTGTCGAGTTTCTTGGTCGTGTGGCCTGAGTGCTGTTTACACCTATGGATTTAAGGGTTAGCAGGTAAATCAATACAATGTAATCAGGCAATTCAATGCAACAAGGTGTAAATCAGCCATTAGCCATCAAATAATTGCACAGACATAAAAGGAACTATGATAAAAAAAAAATGTCAACAAACCACCGATTTGCACCTAAAGGAACTATAGCAAGGCCAACTTGAATTGTAACCAGATAACTAGAGTTTCTAAACAACGTCAACCATTTTCAGAAATAGAAAAGGGCCTGGTATAAACTTTGTGCATACAACCCCAAAAGCAAGTGGTTATACGCATTCCTAGTATGCGGGTAATCCTGGCGGTGGTAGAGAGTATCTGGCACCTAGTAATTTAAGTTGGCTTTCATTGGGGCGCTTCTTTAGGTGGTGCACTGCCCCTTTAACAATTAGAGTGGATGATAGGAGAAAGGTTGCTAAGTAGGAGAAGTCTCTAATTGGGCTAACAGTGTGTGGTGTGCATTTAAGACCACTTTCTGGCAGGCGACTAGTCTGGTCCCAATGGTTTGGTGAACAGAAGGTCCCGCTTTCTCACACAGCTGCAATCCTGAAAACAGAGTGGTTCTTTCTCAGGCTCTGTAGGTGTGTAGACAGATAGTGGTTTCTGATGCCTCAGCGGGAAGTTAGAGGTTAACTGCATTCCCAGGTTTTTCATGCCAGGTTTTTTGGGTCCAACCCTCCAGTCCTGTGTGCAATAAAGGGGTTGGGTCCCATGGTTCCTGGTGCGTGAAAAGGGAGCCTGTGGGCCACAATTTGGAGACCAAAGCACTAAAGGATAGAGAGGTCCAGGCCATAGTGTTGTCCTGTCACAAGGTAATAGTGTTGTGATAGTGTCCTTTCAATCTACAAAAATGTAAATGAACCCCTCCATAGTAAACGGCCTATTTGCATTTAGTAAATCAACTTTAAGGCTCCATGTACACTGGGCTTTTAAAAGGGTCTGTTCTCTTGGAAATAAAAAACGTTCATATAGAGCATTCTTTGTACAATGTCTAGACGAGTTTAGAAGAGCTTTACGTTTTTTCTGCCAGTGAGCTCCAATCAGAAACGTGAACCAAAGAGATTTTTTAGTTCTTTGGTTCACATATATAAACTTTGCACGTTTTTATTTTTATTTTGCACATTGTATAATTGCAGGATTTTTCTTGCATGCAGTGTTCCTCATTTTTTTCACGTTATTTATTGCACCTTATTAAACACTCGCAGGATTTTTTGCAGGATTTTCTGACTGCAGGATTTTTTTGCATGCAGTGTTCTCATGTTTTTCATTAACTTTGGTATATTTGCACTAAGTTCTTGTTCAGGATCTTACTATTGCACTTTTGTTGCACAGACACTATTGGTATATTTATATATTTTTTTATTTTTTTATATATATTTATTCACGTTCACTATTGCACTTTAATTCAGAGATCAGACAGGCCCATGAATTCTAATTAGCGCCAATTCTACAATCTCAATCACTTCATCTATTTAATCCACTTAAGCTTCGTACACACGGCCGAGTTTCTCTGCAAAAACCAGCAAGAAACTTGCTGGCTTTTTTTTTTTCCCAGAGACAACCGGTCGTGTGTACACTTTTCAACGAGGAAACCGCCGAGGATCTCGTCGGGCCAAAAAGAAAGCATGTCTTCTTTTTCCCCAACGGCAATGGGAAAATTTGTTTTGCCGAGATCCTTGGCGGCTTCACAAGGAACTCGACGAGCAAAACAATGTGTTTTGCCCGTCGAGTTCCTCGGACATGTGTACAAGGCTTTAGGTGGAATAATTAAGTAGAGGCAGCTTCTTATTTATTCACCTCAAGACGCGAAACACCCCTAGCTGTAGGCATCTTCATTGGTATTTGAGGTCCATTGCGCGGATTCACATTTTAACCTATACTCTTCGCCCCAAGCCCACCCTTTTTTAAGACAATTAGAGCCTCTAATCATGTGCTTTTAAAAAAAGATAGAAATCCATGCGTCCGACACGCTGCATGGAGATTAGGGACCGGTGCATGAATTAGGGGGGCAGCGCCACTACTGCCAGCTAAGCAGCCGCTACTGCCAGATAAGAAAATACTATCAGTGCAGCTGGTTTTCACTGGCCAAAAATGCAAACTGAACTACTGTAGGTCTCCATGCTTGAGAGGTTTGGAACATATCTCCCCAGCTGTCATGCTCCGACAAAATTCAGTTATAGCCAGATTACGTTTAATAAATACAATTGATGCCAAATTCAGATGGCAATCAAATTTACAGTGTTTGGTACTGCAGGCTGTTGTTATTCTGTGCTAAAATGTGGTTATTTCTGCTCATTCTAATTTACATTTTTTTTTTTTAGATTGCCCTATTTATTTATTTTTTACAAATATGTACAGGCTAGAATGTACTAATAAGAAAGCCCAGCATGAGCTCTAAACGTGGCAGATGTTCTTGCAGACTGAAGATGTGGATGGGTCTACAGAAGATGAAGAAGAAATGTGCCACCATCTATGTATTTTAGCTGATTCATTCATTCATATGTGTGTGTGTGTGTAATCTGAGAATCTGCAATGCAGATTTGTATTTGCAGTAGCATACTAGCAATCCGGAATGCAGCAGTACCAGATTTACATAGGTCGATTCAGGTACATTGGATTATCTTTAGGGTGGCGTAGCCTAGCCTGTTTAGGCTACACCGCCGTAAATTAGTTAGGCTAGTAATGATTCTAAATCAACTTACCTGCTAATTTACGGCGGCGTAGCCTCAAACGAGCGGGCATAAGGGCGCCTAATTCAAATGACTTGGAGGGGGGCGTGTTGTATGGAAATGAGGCTTGACCTCACGTTTTTTGACGGATTCTTACACTGCGCATGCGCCGGGCGCCTACATTTCCCAGGGCGCATTGCGGCTAAGTACGCCATACGGGCCTATTGATTTCGACGTGGACGTAAAGGACGTAACTCCCGATTCGCGGACGACTTACGCAAACGACGTAAAAAATTCGAACCTCGCGGCGGGAACAGCGGCCATACTTTAACATTGTTATTCCACCTCATAGGTGGAATAACTTTAAGCCGCCTAAGGCCTTACGGAAACGACGAAATTCGACTGCGGCGGGCTTGCGTACGTTCGGGAATCGGCGTAAAAGCTCATTTACATAATCTACGCCGGCCGCAATGGAAGCGCCACCTAGCGGCCATCCGAAAAATTGCAAGCTAAGATAGAACGGCGCAAGCCGGCCTATCTTAGCTTTGTTTAAGCGTATCTCTGTTTGAGCATACGCTTAAACATACGGCGGCGTAGATTCGGAGTTAGGTCGGCTTATCTACTGATAAGTCGGCCTAACTCTACCTGAATCTACCTAACAGTCATCACCTATTGGCTGAGAGAAAAAAAAATGTTTTTATATTTGTATGAAGCACTTTATACCTGACAATTTTTTTCTCAAAATTCTACATTTTCATTAATTACACCTGTAAATAATACATACTGTAAATAATAAAAATATAGGTTAAAATTGTATTATAACTAATTCATTCAGCCAGCAAGGAGTATGCTAGTTGAAATACTACAAGCAAGCAAATATACTGTCAAAATAAAGTTCAGGTAAGTGTAATACTATTGGTCAGAATAAATGCTCAATTAAAGTTAAAAAAAAAAAATTTTAAAAACATTTTTAGAATTATGATAAATATTTCTGTAAATATACAGGTGCATCTCATATAATTAGAACATCATCAAAAAATTCATTTCAGTAATTCAATTCAAAAAGTTTAATATAGATGCGTTACACAGAGTGATATATTTCAAGCATTACTTTTTTTTAATATTGATGATTATGACTACAGCTAGTGAAAACCCCAAATTCAGTGTCTCAGAAAAATTGAATATTACATAAGACCAATAAAAAAATAAAAGATTTTTAATACAGAAATGCTGGCTTACTGAAAAGTATGTCCAGTATTGTATGTACTCCAAACTTGTTGGGGGCTCCTTTTGCATAATTACTGCATCAATGTGACTATTCAGGATGTCTGCATATAGCAGATCTATAGGAAGTGATTTCAAGATGTGATATCATATAAATGGATGCATAATGCATCAAAATGCAATAAACCACAAGTCAACACTATGGAAAATATGTACAACATTTTTATTTTTTTTAGAATGTAAGTAACATAAAAGATTTCATGCTATCATTATGGGGGTCTCACTGAAATGCTCAATCCGACGCCTATTGAACTGCACAGTTACCGGTATATTTAGATACTTTACAGGAAATAATGAATATGAAGGCTATTAGTACAGTGTCTAGCTTTAGTTGGTTTTTAAAGCAGAGCTTCTAATATGCACAGTTGCAATATTTTCTGGATAGAATAAGTATTTCACTAACTGATTTCTGTTGTTATATAAAAGTGCTCATTAATTCCCATTTAAAAAATCTGCCTAGGTCTCTTGCCATCCATAACACGCATGGATTGCCACATGCCCCGCAAAAATTAGGCAAACTAGATGAAAAACATTAAGGGCCAGATTCTCAAAGGAGATACAACGGCATATCTCCAGACACGCCATCGTATCTCTGAGTCTGAGCCGTCGTATCTATGCGCCTGATTCTTAGAATCAGTTACGCATAGATTTCTATTAGATCCGACCGGCGTAAGAACTGCATATTTACGCTGGCCGCTAGGGGCGTGTATGCTGATTTACGCCTAGAAATATGTAAATCAGCTAGATACGCGAATTCACGAACGTACGCCCGGCCGACGCAGTACAGATACGCCGTTTACGTTAGGCTTTTCCAGGCGTAAAGTTACCCCTGCTATATGGTGGCGTACATGCGGCATACCAATGTTAAGTATGGATGTCGTTCCTGTGTCGAATTTTGAAAAATTGACATCGTTTGCGTAAGTCGTCCGTGAATGGGGCTGGACGTCATTTACGTTCACGTCGAAACCAATACGTCCTTGCGGCGTACTTTGGAGCAATGCACACTGGGATATTCCACGGACGGCGCATCATGGTTAATTTACATAACACACGCCCACCTCTTCACAATTTGAATTAGGCGGGCTTACGACAGCCTATTTACGATATGCCGCCGCAACTTTCTTTTGAGAATACGGCACTTGCCTGTAAAAGTTGCGGAGGCATAACGTAAATAGGATACGTTACGCCCGCACAAAGTTACGCGCATTCTACGTGAATCCGGGCCTAAGTACTTATAGGTAGTTTTGAAATCTGAATTTGATAAAAACTTTAATTCGACTGGAATTTCTACAGTTAGAATTTGATTGGGGTTTTCTACTTTAAATTTCGAGTACCATTGAAGTCATAAGGGAACCAGTTTTGATGGTCAATTTTGGAACTCTGAAGGGCTGTTAGACAAGCTAACCCAAAAGGCACAGGGAGCCTCCCAGCTCGACAAAATAAAGTTTTCTTGTTATTTTTTTTGTTTTGTTTTTTGGTGTAGTTTTTTTTTATTTTGGATATTTTAGACAATAAACACCCCTCCCCATGTGAATAAGGTATAAAAATATCACCTTTTTGTTTTTGTTTTGTTTTTTTAGTAAAAATTGTTATTATTTGATCTTTTTTAGATAATAGGAAAAAAAGGGAAAATAGCAACTTTAAAAAAAGGAGAAACACAGCACATAATTTAATTTGAGTAGTTTACTGTTATATGTTAAAAACATCAAATGCACCGATTTAACCCTTTCATGACTAAGCCTATTTCTGACATTTGGTGTTTACAAGTTAAAATTCTTATTTTTTGCTAGAAAATTACTTAGAACCCCCAAACATTATATATATATATTTTTAGCAGAGAATCTAGAGAATAAAATGACAATTGTTGCAATATTTTATGTCACGCGGTATTTGTGCAGCGGTGTTTTAAACGCAACTTTTTGGGGAAAAGACACTTTCATGAATTAAAAATAAATTAAACAGTAAAGTTAGCCCAATTTTTTGTATAATGTGCAAGATTATGTTACGCCGACGAAATAGATACCAAACATGTCACGCTTTATCATTGCACGCACTCGTGGAATGGCGACAAACTACGGTACCTATAAATCTCCATAGGCGATGCTTTTTTTACGGTTAACAGGTTAAAGTTGCAGAGGAGGTCTAGTGCTAGAATTGTTGCTCTCACTCTGACGATCGCGGCGATACCTCACATGTGTGATTTGAACACTGTTTACATATGCGGGCACGACTTCCGTATGCGTTTTCTTTGCTGTGCAAGCTCGCGGGGACGGGGGCACTTTGAAAAGAAAATCTTATTTCCTTTTATAATATTAAATTGTGTTTTTTTTGTTTTTTTTTATTGATCACTTTTATTGCTGTCACAAGGAATGTAAACATCCCTTGTGACAGTAATAGGTGGTGACAGGTACTCTTTATGGAGGGATCGGAGGTCTAAAAGACCCCAAATCCCTCCTTTACACTTCAAAGTATTCAGATTGCCCAAAACAGCGATTCTGAATACTGTATATTTTTTTAAATCCGACGTTGTGATGTCGCTTCCATGTTTCCATTCAGGAGACTTAATCGAAGACGTTTACAGCTTCGTTCCATCGTGTGGCTAGGCGCCGGAGGTGGCGCATCGTGGATCGGGTCTCCCGGTGGGACGGAAGGCCCAGTAAGAGCGGCGGAGGTGGCGGCATGTCCCCTCCCGCTCCTCCGGTATAACAACCAAGCGTCTTTTACCAGCATCTGTTGTTATGCCTTGATAGCCAATCGCCCGCTCTAAACAACGGTACCGGGATGATGCCTGCAGTTGCATGCATCATCCTAGTATAACCCCTGAAAGCCGAGGCCGCATATGTGCATACGCTCGGCGGCAAGGGGTTAAGAAACGTATGGTGTATTGTCTTTAAAAAAAAAAACTAATGTCTAAAATGACACTCAAAACAAGAGATCACTCAATGAGAGGGTTACCATGCCATCTGAGCATCAATATTTTGCAGAGCAGCTCCATAGGGTATCCAAAATGGTCATCCTTTGACTTCAAAGTAATTTGGGTTCGAAATCTGAGTTGTCTAAAACATTTCTTTTTTTTTTTTTCAAGTTGAAAGACATATGGTAGATCTGCTCATCATTATAGGTGATAATTTATTTAAAACGTTGGGGGTAGATTCACATACAATTGGACAGGCGCAGCGTATCAGAGATACGCTACGCCGCCGTATCTTACCTGGCGTAAATTTGAATCCAGGAAGAATTTGCACCGTAAGTTACGGCGGCGTAGGGCCATATTCTCGTATAATTCCGGCGGGCGGCGCGTAAGCCATTTACACTCCGCCGCCCCAACCTACAGGAGCAAGTGCTGTATTCCCCAAACACTTGCTCCGTAGTTTGGGGCGGCGGAGTGTATTTGGCCCGGCGTATCCCCGCGTATCTCCAAGGGGGCGGCTTCTATTTAAATTAAGCGCGCCCCCGATTCTAACGAACTGCGCATGCGCCAGGCCAGTGCGCATGCTCCAGTTCTCGGCGTAAAATGTCAATGACGCCGACGTGTGCGTCATTGACGTAAAGTCGTATTCAAGAACGACTTAGTAAAACGACGTACCCGACGGGAAAACATGACGCGGACCCGACGCCATACTTAACATGGCCTACGTGGGACTGGCGTAAGGTTACCCCTCATATAGCAGGGGTAACCTTACGCCTACGCAAACGACGTTAGCGACGGTTACGCAACGCAAATTCGTCCAGGAATCGGCGTATCAGGCTCATTTGCATAAACAAATGAGACCTGAACGTAAACGCCACCTAGCGGCCGGCGGAGTAATTACATTTAACCACTTAAGGACCACCCCATGTACATATACGTCCACAATATGGCACGTACAGGCACATGGGCGTATAGGTACGTCCTCGCCTATTAGCGGGTGGGGGGTCCGATCGGGACCCCCCCCGCTACATGCGGAGGTCGGGTCCGCTCGGGGAGCGATCCGGGACCACGGCGCGGCTATTTGTTTATAGCCGCTCCGTCGCGATCGCTCCCCGGAGCTGAAGAACGAGGAGAGCCGTGTGTAAACACGGCTTCCCCGTCCTTCACTATGGCGGCGCATCGATCGCGTCATTCCCTTTATAGGGAAGACACGATCGATGACGTCATTCCTACAGCCACACCCCCAAACAGTTGTAAACACATACTAGGTGCACCCTAACTCCTACAGCGCCACCTGTGGTTAACTCCCAAACTGCAACTGTCATTTTCACAATAAAGAATGCAATTTAAATGCATTTTTTGCTGTGAAAATGACAATGGTCCCAAAAATGTGTCAAAATTGTCCGAAGTGTCCGCCATAATGTCGCAGTCACGAAAAAAATTGCTGATCGCCGCCATTAGTAGTAAAAAAAAAATAAAAAATAAAAATGCAATAAAACTATCCCCTATTTTGTAAACACTATAAATTTTGCGCAAACCAATCGATAAACGCTTATTGCGATTTTTTTTACTAAAAATAGGTAGAAGAATACGTATCGGCCTAAACTGAGGAAAAAAAATGTTTTTATATATGTTTTTGGGGGATATTTATTACAGCAAAAAGTAAAAAATATTGCTTTTTTTTCAAAATTGTCGCTCTATTTTTGTTTATAGCGCAAAAACTAAAAACCGCAGATGTGATCAAATACCACCAAAAGAAAGCTCTATTTGTGGGGAAAAAAGGACGCCAATTTTGTTTGGGAGCCACGTCGCACGACCGCGCAATTGTCTGTTAAAGCGACGCAGTCCCGAACTGTAAAACCACCTTGGGTCTTTAGGCTGCATATTGGTCCGGGGCTTAAGTGGTTAAGATCCAACAGTGTAAGTGACTTACACATGTCAGATCTTCAGTGTATCTATGCAAAAATGATTCTAAGAATCACTCGCATAGATACACTGGCCAAAAAAGAGAGATACGATGGAGTATCCTGAGATACTCCATCGTAACTTTACTCAGAATATGGCCTGTAGTGTTTTTCTGGCGGCGTATTTGAAATTGGGCGGGTTGGGGGCGGGTTTCATTTAAATGAAGCGCGTCCCCGCACCGAATGAAATGCGCATGCGTCGTTCCTAAATTTCCTGCCGTGCATTGCGCAACGACGTCATTTTTTTAACTTAGACGTGACTTACGTCCATCCCTATTCACGGACGACTTACGCAAAAAAAAAAATTCAAATTTAGACGCGGGAACGACGGCCATACTTTAACATGGCAAGTCTATCTATACGCCACAAAATAGCAGCTTTAACTATACGCCGGAAAAAGCCGACTACAGACGACGTAAGAGAATGCGACGACCGCGCGTACATTCGTGGATCGTCGGGAAAAAGCTCATTTGCATACCCAACGCGGAAAACGACGCAAACTCCACCCAGCGGACGCCGAAGTATTGCATCTGCGATCCAAAGGCGTACAAAGCCGTACGCCTATCGGATCTTACCCAGATGCCGTCGTATCTTGGTTTGAGGATTCAAACTAAAGATACGATGCAGGAAATTTGAAAGTATGCCGGCGTATCAGTAGATACGCCGGCGTACTTGCTCTGTGAATCGGCCCCTTGACATTTATTTTACCACTTTTTGCTCAATGGTTTTCTGACAGAATTAGCCATACGTTTTGCTATCTCATCTATGGTTCCTCCTGTAGTTGAGATACATTTCCATTCAGTGACCTCATTCACCTGTTCAGTTCCTGGCAAGGCTGATAAATTAAGTGATTATAGAGCACTTAGTTAAATCAAACCTACTTCATCATTTCAGTTGGAGATAAAAGATTTGTCTATTGTTTTCCATTGTCTATCATTTCTTTGTAGGCAGAATACCCATGAGCACTCTATTGTTACTGTATGTTCTATACTTTCCAATGACAAAAGAATGTGTTGTCTATTTATGTGGCTGGGAAAAAAAACATGCAGTATGTAAATTATATAGAGGAGAATTATGAGCCAAGGTAATATAAGACAAATTTACTAATTTGCATTATTTAAATCATATTTATATGAACTCCCTGACCATCCAACCCCCTTTAAGTAATACATTCAAAAATAAAAAGAAGGCTTAGCAGTTTAATTTATCAATGCGTTATTAGCTCCTGGGATGTTTCTAGCTTATTAAGCATGACATTCTCATTTTAAAACCTAACTCATAAAACATTTTTGCTGAGTTAACCTCTTCCCTCCCAGAATTTGTATATTAATGTTCCTCAATATGATGCCCTATAACGAAAACATGCAAATATAGAACCACAGCCAACAATTTGTGCAGTTGCTGGATATCAATCCCGGCTGCCAGTAGAAGATGAAACCCACACTGACAATTTGGAACCAATTAGAATGGTTCCCGGGGCCGTCATTAGCATGGGGCAAAAGGGGCAGCTGCTCATTGTTGTGAGCAGGGCCGATCCGCCCTATAGGCTCACTATGCAAGCCGCTTAGGGCCCCGCAAAGCTGCGGAGGGCCCCCCCCAATTACTAGAGGCCCTGCCTGGTGAAAAGTAATTTTTGGCCCCCCTCACCCACCTTCTCAACTCGCTGGCTGCATGGGATAAGAGGTAAGAAGTCGGAACCCCTCGCTTCTCACTTTAATGTAAGATGTAATGACAGCAGAACACCCCCCCGCTTTAACTTTAATGTGACATGTCACTTTCGGTAGCCGCACCCCCCCCCTCCCCACAACATTAATGTGTCATGTCATTTTGCTTAGGGCCCCAGGGAGGTCAGGATCGGCACTGGTTGTGAGGCCCAAAACAACTACCTCTTGAGCCCTGCACTGCCCCCAGATAGTTGATAGGTGGATTCAGGAGGGCCCAAGAGTATGTTTGCCCAGGGTCCAATCAATAATAAAGACGGCCCTGGTGTTTCCCAATCATGACATCACTATGTCAACCCTGACAAAATGATCACATGTAAGCCAAAGGCCCCACTGATAACAAAAAATAAAACCAACAAATTAACCCTGCCACCTACAGGCAGATGTGTTCCTCTGCAGTGCTGTTTATTTAACCACTTGCCAACCAGCCGGCATCATTATACTGCGGTAGGTCAACATGATCCCTGGATCCCCTGTAGCTTTACGTCGGCTCTTTTAAGCAGGATAGCGTGTGCACGCGCCCGCTGCACTGCGGGGGTGCAGATGCTCATTACCGGTGGTAGCGATGACCGCCGGCCACGCGCGATTGCGGGCAAGAGAGGCAGAACAGGGACGTGTGTGTGTAAACACACACATCCCAGTTCTGTGCGGAGAGGCAGATTGTGAGTTCCTAGAAGCTAGGAACCACGATCTGTCATCTCCTATAGTCAGTCCCCAACCCCCACAGTTAGAACACACACTAGGGAGCACACGTAACCCCTTGATCACCCCCTAGTGCATTTTTATAGCACTTATCGCTGTATAATTGCCAATGGTCCCAAAAATGTGTCAAAAGTGTCCGATGTGTCTGCCATAATGTTGCAGTCCTGATAAAAATCCAGATCGTTGCCATTACTAGTAAAAAAAAATAATAATAATAAAAATGCCATAAATCTATCCCCTATATTGTAGACGTTATGACTTTTGCGCAAAACCAATCAATATACGCTTATTGCGATTTTTATAACCAAAAATATGTAGAATACATATCGGCCTAAACTAAGGAAAAAAATTGCTTTTGTGTATTTATTATAGCAAAAAGTACAAACTATTGTGTTTTTTTTTAAATTGTTGCTCTTTTTTTTGTTTATAGCACAAAAAATAAAAACCGTAGAGATGATCAAATACCACCAAAAGAAAGTTCTATTTGTGGGAAAAAAGGGACGTAAATTTTGTTTGGGTACAGCGTCGCACGGCCGCGAAAATGGTCAGTTAAAGCGACGCAGTGTCGTATCGCAAAAAATGCCCTGGTCATTGAGCAGCCAAATCTTCCAGGGCTGAAGTGGTTAAAGGGGAACTAATCTATCTGAGCACCACAAAATGAAAACGCTATTTCATTCTATATTCAAAGCAAACTCACCACTGGAGACTGGCAACATCCCACTTGCCCATTTTTTAAGCTTTCACCACATTAATTTCAGGGACAACCTGTTTACTCGCTGTTTAATATATGCCATCCTCTTTCAGGTGCCTTAGCAACAAGACAATGACACTGTGGTTAGAATTTTATGGCTAACAAAAAATTGGGATAGTGGTGCTGCAGATATTGGGGCAGATCCACAAAGGTATTCCGCCGGCGTATCTCTTGATACGCTGCGTAATTTCAAATTTTGTGCGTCGTATCTTTGTTTTGCGACAGGCGTACGTCTTAGTACGCCGTCGGATCTAAGCTGCAATTCTCCGGCGGCCGCTAGGTGGCGTTTCCGTCGAATTCCACGTTGAGTATGCAAATTTGCTAGTTACGGCGATTCACAAACGTACGTACGTCCGGCCGGCGTATTTTTTTACGTCGTTTGCGTTCGGCTTTTTCCGGCGTATAGTTAAAGCTACTGTTATGAGGCGTACTCAATGTTAAGTATGGCCGTCCTTCCCACTTAGAAATTTGAAATGTTTACATCGTTTGCGTAAGTCGTTCGCGAATAGGGATTTGCGTAGAATGACATCACCGTCAGAAGCATTGGCTTGTTCCGGGTTAATTTCGAGCATGCGCACAGGGATACCCCCACGGACGGCGCATGCGCAGTTAAAAAAAAACGTTGTTTACGTCGGGTCACGACGTATTTACATAAAACACGCCCCCATCACAGCCATTTGAATTCCGCGCCATTACGCCGCCAAAGATACACTACGCCGTCGTAACTTACGATGCGGATTCTTTGTGGATTAAAAAAAAAAGTAAGTTACAGCGGCGTAGTGTATCTTAGATACGCTATGCCGGGCGCATAAATGCGCCGCTGTACGAGGATCTGCCCCATTCTATATACTAATACATAAGTCCATTAGGGTAGTCCTTTTGAGTAAAAAACACGGTATTAGCAAAAAGGAAGGGAAGATAGAGGGGTGGGGGGGGGGGGTATATGGTGTTGCAGTCCAGAGATTAGGGCCAGCCTTGTAGGGGAAGTTAAAAGCAGACTCCAAATATGCAAAGAAAGAAGAACAGGCGCCTCTGGGAAATATTGACTAAAATCTTCTATATCATTTTACTTCTTGTTTTTGTTTTGCTTTTGTTTTGTTTTTTCATTTGACTGAATTTGTTTATAAGGACATTTCCACTTATGTATCTTTTCTTCTTTACAGATACTTTTTATTTTCATTTGTTTTCTTTTGACATGTTTGAAATGATGTGTATTTCTCTGTGAATGAGGACAAAAGTTGGAAACGGCGAGTTCAATCACCTAATTGGTTAATTGATCACATGTGATGTTTTGACATATATACGTGTATGGTGATTGTTTTTTGTATGGTTCTGACAAAGCGCGCTGGCCATGTGAAATGCGTCACCTGCTTGTACATCATTGAGTGCTGTTGTTTTACTTTTTCTGGAATAAATCATAATGCATCCTGTATGGAGTGTGGCCATCCTTCCTCTTTATATACACGTTTCTGTTGCAGTGACATGGTGTACACCTACCTACGGGCTCTTTAAAGTGGAGGTTCACCCGGAAATAAAAAAATTTACCCTTAGATTGATGCTCATTTTGTCTAGGGGAATCAGCTAGTTGTTTTAAAATCGAAGCTGTACTTACTGTTGTAGAGAGCGATCTTCTCCGCCGCTTCCGGGACTGGGCGTTCCTATTTTCCTATTTTGATTGACAGTCTTCCGACAGGCTTCCGACGGTCGCATCCATCGCGTCACGATTTTCCGAAAGTAGCCGAACGTCGGTGCGCAGGCGCAGTATAGAGCCGCACCGACGTTCGGCTTCTTTCGGCTACTCGTGACGCGATGTATGCGACCGTCGGAAGCCTGTCGGAAGACTGTCAATCAAAATAGGAACGCCCAGTCCCGAAGACCATACCTGGAAGCGGCGGAGAAGATCGCTCTCTACAACGGTAAGTACAGCTTCGATTTTAAAAAAAACTAGCCAATTACCCTAGACAAAATGAGCATCAATCTAAGGGTAAAAAAAATTTTATGGGTGAACTCCCGCTTTAACGTGATTGCAGTCTTGCTTAACCCACCTGGAGCAGCTGAACGTGTTAACTGTCTACCGGAGTATTGTTGCTGACCATGTCCATCCCTTTATAACTACAGTGTCCCCATCTTCTGATGGCTCCTTCCAGCAGGATAATGCACCATATCACAAAGCTCAGATCATCTCACCACTGGTTTCTTGAACATGACAATGAAATCACTGTACTCCAATGGTCTTCACAGTCATCAGATCTCAATCCAACACCTTTGGGATGTGGTGGAATTGGAGATTCGCTTCATGGATGTGCACCCGACAAATCTGCAGCAACTGCGTGATGCTATCATGTCACTATGGACCAAAATCTCTGAGAAATGTTTTTAAGACCTTGTTGCCATGAAGAATTAGGGTGGTCCTGAAGGCAAAAGGGGGTCCAACCCGGTACTAGCAAGGTGTACCTAATAAAGTGGCGGTGAATGTACCGTATTTATCTGCGTATACCGCGCACTATTTTGCCCTGAAAATCAGGGAAAAATCGTGGGTGCGCAGTATACGCCGATACCCGCTTTCCCGCCATGAGTTTGAATACTGTGCCCGCATATAGCGAGCGCAGTACACTCGTGAATCTTCGGCCAGTCTCGGCGCCTCTCGTACTGACGTCCTGACGTCCTGAGCGTACAGGACGTCAGTGCGAGAGGCGCCCGAGCCTGCCCGAAGATTCACGAGTGTACTGCGCTCGCTATATGCGGGCGCAGTATTCAAAGTCGTGGCGGGAAACGAGCGGGAGGACGCCGCCGAAGGACGCCGGACCCGCCGAAGATGGACACCGGACCCGCCGAAGATGGACACCGGACCCGCCGAAGATGGACGCCCGACCCGCCGAAGATGGACGCCCGACCCGCCGAAGACGGACGCCGGACCCGCCGAAGAGGACACCCGACGAGGCCGCAGAAGGACGCCGGACCCGACGAGGCCGCAGATGGACGCCGCGCAAGACATCAAAACTGTAAGTACAAAACAACAAAAAATCTTTTTTTCCCACAGGATTGGGGGCTATATGTAATGTGCTGGGATGTGATCTAAGTGCTGGGATGTGATCTATATGTAATGTGCTGGGATGTGATCTAAGTTCTGGGATGTGATCTATATGTAATGTGCTGGGATGTGATCTAAGTGCTGGGATGTGATCTATATGTATTGTGCTGGGATGTGATCTATATGTAATGTGCTGGGATGTGATCTATGTGTAATGTGCTGGGATCTGTATGTAATGTGCTGGGATGTGATCTAAGTGCTGGGATGTGATCTATATGTATTGTGCTGGGATGTGATCTATATGTAATGTGCTGGGATGTGATCTATGTGTAATGTGCTGGGATCTGTATGTAATGTGCTGGGATGTGATCTAAGTGCTGGGATGTGATCTATATGTATTGTGCTGGGATGTGATCTATATGTAATGTGCTGGGATGTGATCTATGTGTAATGTGCTGGGATCTGTATGTAATGTGCAGGGGGCTTTGGAATATAAAAGGGGCTGTTGAAAGTTTTTTTCCTAAAACTTCCCTCCTAAAATTAGGGTGCGCGTTATACGCCGGTGCGCGTTATACGCCGATAAATACGGTATATATCCATAAATTAAATTGGGGTTAAGAGTTCCAAGTTTTAAGCAGAAAAAAAATCACTATTGCCCATTGAGAGTACGGAGCTGCAAATGCAAACGACCTGTTTATCTATTTTATATATACTTCTCCAAGGGTACTTCCCTAAATGATCCTACAGGATTCCCTATACCATATCTCTGTTATAATAGTAAATTATACGCTGCGCTTTGGAATATCACACAATAAATGCGTGCTGAGGATTAAACCGAACACATGTGGTGTTAAGAAGACATAAGTGACAAATGTGACATAGATGTGATATGACCAAAATAAAAACAATAATTACCGTATTTATCGGGGTATAGCGCGCTCCCGCGTATAGCGCACACCCCTAAAGTTGCCCCGAATTCCTGTGTAAAAAAGTTTTTTGGTACTTACAGTTTTGGTGTCTTGCGCGTCGTCCATCGGCAGCCTCGTCGGGTCCGGCGTCCGTCTGCGGCTTCGGGTGTCCTCTTCGTCGAGTCCAGCGTCCTTCTGTGGCGTCCTCCCCGCTCGTTTCCCACGCCGAGTTTGAATACTGCGCCGACATATACAGAGCACAGTACACTCGTGTATCGTCGGGCAGGCTCGGCAACTCTCGCGCTGACGTCCTGTACGTCCAGGACGTCAGCACGAGAGGACCCGAGACTGCCTGACAATACACGAGTGTACTGCGCTCGGTGTATGTCGGCGCAGTATTAAAACTCGGCGCGGGAAAGCGGGTATCGGCGTATACCGCGCACCCACGACTTTTCCCTGATTTTCAGGGCAAAAAAGTGTGCGGTATGTGCCGATAAATACGGTATGTCAATTAAAACATTTATAATAAAGTGCTCATGTGCATCCAAGTGCTTTGTAACACAGATATAAGTGTCCGGTGGTATATAGAGAACAATACTAGTCTCACTTTAAATAGCAAAAAATGCTATTGTGCAAAAAAAGTTTTTTTATAAAACAGTCCTGTTGAAAAAAGTGCATATGCGTGGTATCCAGTAATAGCACTGCTGAAATGCTTATAAATCCATGTGTCTGAAAATGATTGATAGGTGTTGCAGATCATGCATTGGGGATCTTATTCCAGTGACCCCCTAGGTATTAAAGCGGTTGTAAACCTCAAAAAAGTAATAAAATAAAAAAAACTGCAAGACAAAGGCATAATGAGCTAGTATGACTAGCATACTAGCTCATTATGCATTTACTTACCTTAGATCGAAGCCCCCGAAGCCGTCCTTGTCTTCCCCTCCAGCCGCAGATATATCTCCTGGAGGTTACTTCCGGGTATCGCTGCATCAAAGCCGGCATTCTTCATTCAGAAAACCGGCATTCTCAGTGCGCCATGATTAAGCACTAATCGGAGTGTGAAACGCGTAGGCTGTTTTCCCTGTGTTCTGCTTGCTTTGTAGTGCATTTTTTATCAGTTTTTTACAATAAAGACAACCTTATGGTTTTTTTTTGAGTGTGGCTGTCCATCCCGTCTTTCCCTCTATCAATTGCTCAGTGAGCCTGCACCGTTGTCTACGGCGCGGTGCATTCTTTTTGCCAAATATCTCCTGAACCGTGTAGGTGTAGGAGATATTGCAAACCCCTACAGGTAAGCCTAAGGCCTTGTACTCACGACCGGATCTGTGCGCTGAAAACTGTCTGCCGGACAGTTTCCGGCGTACAAGGCTGATTTTTGTTTGGTTCCGCTGGCTTGTACACACCAGCGGACCAAATTACCGTCGTACCGGAACGCGTGCACGTAAACTACGTACGACGTCACTATAAAGGGGAAGACCAAACTTAATGGCGCCGCCCTCTGTTCCTCTTTTGCTAGTTACGGGTTTGCTCGTGTTAGTGAAGGTTTGGTTAGAGCTGATTCGCGCTTCTCGGTCTCCAGGCTTTGACAGCGTGTATTCACGGGTTCAGTGCGTGTGCTTGCGGTAACGTAGTTGTCATTCGGCTATAGGCTAGCAGGTTGTTTCTGCTTTTGCAGTTGCATCCTGTGCGCTCGTATCTGTTTGTCACGCGTTCGTCGCAGGTAGTGCTGGATTTGCGAGTGTTTTCTGTTTGAGTGTGTTCTTGACTGACCAGCCGGCCGGTTTGAAGCCATGATGGAGCAGCAGCGTCAATTTTCGCGAGTTGGTGCTGTTTATGGGATGGCTGCTGGATATGTTCATTATTCCAGTACTTTGGCCAGAAACAGGGGGCGGAGGCGTTTCTGGACCAAGAATTGGTTGCGCCAGCGTGACCAGTTCTCACATATGCCTCTGCTTAGGGAAATCCAGGAGAATAATCCTAATGACTTTAGGAATTTTCTCCGCATGACGGACCCCGTATTCAACAGTCTGCTGGATCTTCTGTCCCCCTATATCACGAGGCAGGACACTGTGATGCGCCAAGCCATCACGGCCGAGCAGAGGCTTATTGCCATGTTGCGGTACCTGGCGACTGGGAGGAGCCTGCAGGACCTCAAGTTCTCGACAGGCATCTCTCCGCAGGCGCTTGGGGTCATCATACCGGACACGTGTGCTGCCATCATCAAAGTTCTGCATGAGGAGTATATTAAGGTAAGTTTCCTGGCTGTAATAATGTTGCCAACTAACTTTATTTTTAAATTCCCAGATATGCTGTGTGTTTAACTAACGTTCCCTTTTCTCCCTATGCATGTTGATATAAGCTTTACATGTTTTATTCTTGGCCTACCTGCATATTTGTCCCTTACCCAATATTAACCTGTCCAGCATGCTATTCTAGGGACAAACCCACCTTGCCATTTTTTCAAACACGACTTTTTGGTTTTTGTGTCCCCCCCCCTTCAAACTTTTTTAGTCCCCATCAGAGGGCTGTGGAGTCTCTTAATTAAGTGGCCCTATATATTTCATTCCCCAAATTCTCCATGCACATTTTTCAAATGCAATTTTAATACTGTGAAGTTTCACAAGGATGCTTGTAGGATGTTTATGTGCCAAAGTACTAAATCTATTTTTTTGTTTGTCCCCACAGCTACCCTTCACACCACAGGAATGGCAGTCTGTGGCTTCCCAATTTGCCCAGCGGTGGGATTTTCCTAACTGCGGTGGAGCAATAGATGGGAAACACGTCCGCATTGTGCCCCCACCCCACTCGGGGTCCTACTATTATAATTACAAGGGTTATCATAGTATTGTGTTGATGGCGGTGGTGTCGGCACAGTATGAGTTTCTATATGTGGACGTGGGGAAGAATGGCCGGATGTCTGATGGGGGAGTGTTCGCACGGACTGATTTCTATGATAGTCTCCAAGCTGGTGGTCTGGCATTGCCACCAGATGAAGATAATGTGGAAGGACTTCCGTTTGTGTTCCTAGCGGACGAGGCTTTCGGGCTTGGTCCTCACCTCATGCGGCCTTTTCCCCAGAGGACCCTCACCTCAGAGAGGAGTGTGTTTAATTTTCGGTTGGCCAGGGCTCGGAGGGTAGTCGAGAATGCCTTTGGGATACTCACCAACCGGTTCCGCCTGTTCAGGACATCGATACATCTGGCGGAATATAAATTGGACACCGTTGTATTTGCCTGCTGCATTTTGCACAACTTTTTACGCAGGCACTCCCAGACGTACCTACCCGACATCGGTTCTGAGGCAAGACTACCCTCAGATCCCCTTCCCGGGCTGGACACTGGTCGCGCTGGCTTGGCCCCCCAATCAGCTCGTGAGGTACGCGACAAATATGTTGAGTACTTCATGGGTCGGGGGGCCATTGCTATGCCAGATCATATTTCTTTCTAATTCGGCCCCCAAAGAAAGGAATATTCTCACAACTAATAAATAATTAGACCATTGGACTTTATACAGTTGTTTGTCATTAATGCTTTTTCTCTTTTTATCTGTCTTCCTGGTTTTCAAACTAACTTCTGCAATTTTAGTTCATAATTGATTTCTCCACTTTTAGTAAATAACCACATTTTGCACAGTATTCACTCATCTACAAACAGGGTATTGAGTCTAGAAATAAGAAGCAACTCCATTTTCAAATTTTGAGGTCAAGTGTTTTAATTTTTGCTTGTTCATGACCACAAAAATTATTTTATATTTTTTTCATTACTCCCTGCTTTTGTACTTAGGAGTCTACAATATTTTTTGGACTTTGTGTTTTTTTTTTTTTCAGGTAATTCAACCAAAAATATTATCAAGATTATACATTTTTTAACAAGTTCACAGTTTTGTTTATCAAATATAGTTCGATTTGTTGTTTACATATATATATATATATATATATAGAATATTTTTGGTGGGGTGTTTACCGCCTTTGTATTTTTTCTTCTCGGCATATTTTTTCGGCCCAAAAACCTATATTTTTTTTAAAAAAAAAAAAATTTTTTTTTTTCAATTTTTTTGTGTGTTTTTAAATACGAATATTTGTTGGGGAGATTTAGGAGTCAAATCTCGACTTCACTAAATTCAGTGATTAGAGAGATTTATAATTCTATATATATATATATGTTTAATTTTTTTGGGTGTTTATTCTTTATGGTCTAAACTTTATAGTATCCAAAAATGTACAACATGGACCAAAAAAAAAACTTTAAACTTATAAAAATATCAAATTTCACAACAGCAGTCAGTCATGGTGTGCTTTCACACTGGAACACGCCAAAATTTGAAGATACACACATTCAGTGCAAACTCGCCAAATGTCATTGGTTCAACAGACAAATGGCCACATGTGCTATCTGACATCATGGGTGATCAATGTCTGTGTTTTGTGGGAGCAAACCCTTCCTCTCAACTACTTGAGGATGGAGGAGGGGGTTGGACCCACAAAGCACAAACACTAGATATTCTGTGATGGCAGATAGCACATGTTGGCACACTGTGTGTGTATCTTCAAATTTTGGTGTATTCATTATTAAAACAGTAAAAATGTTTGTGGGGGCGGGGGATGGGCGGGGGGTGTTTCAGTCTTTGACACGGCCCATCATGTCAATAATATTTTTAAAATTAGATTCGATGACCATCATTCTTTGCCGCATATTGTCCATTTCCGTGCTGCATTCCAAAAGGACATTTGTTACATTCTGTTCCATGACAACCATCCTTTCACGCATATTGTGCATTTCAGTGCTGCACTCCATTACCTGTTGAATAATTATAGCAGCACTTGCACGTGAAAATATTGACACACCATCCTCCTCCCCTAAAAAAGAAAAAAATGGGCATTCAAAAATTTTTTATTTGATGAGGCCTATCTACATATGTTTTTTTTAAATCAAGCTAGGGTGACACTGACCTGATGGGCTTCTCCTTTCCACCTCTTCGACATCTTCTATCACTCCTCCTTCTTCCACCACCTCCCCATCATCTTCTATCACTCCTCCTTCTTCCACCACTTCCCCATCATCTTCGACTCCTCCTTCATCCATCAATCCACCTTCTTTCAATTCGCCAAATTCTTCTTCCGCCACTTGCCCTTCATCTGCTATAAATTCTAAGTCCAAAATTACTTCTTCCTCCTCTCTTCCTTCCTCCTTTCTTCCTTCCTCCTCTCCTTCCACATCCTCTTCTCCTTCAACATCCTCTTCTCCTTCCACATATCCTCTTCTCCTTCCACACCCTCTTCTCCTTCCACATCCTCTTCTCCTTCCACATCCTCCTCCTCCTCCACATGTTGAGATGGAAGATTTTGGCCTTGTCTGGCCCTCTCTGCCTCCTCCAAATGCTGGCGACTTCTTTCCCCTTAAATAACAACAAAAAAAAATGTAGACTCATCAGCACACAGATATTGGAGAGCATAAATCGCACACATTGCTTAGAAGAGGCTTTCATTTATTTACTTTTATCTTTCACCAAACCTACATTTTTGAATTACTTCTATGGCAAGCTCTGATCCTGCCCCTTTTTAGCAAAGTGACACACATGGATGTCCCCCCTAAACTGTATTTCTGGGAGACCCTACCAAAACCCATTTTTGATTTGGGGAGACACAGGTGCTCTGCATTGCAGATGTGAAAACATCTGCTTTATTACCACTGTTTTTAGAATGAATCCTGTTTGCCTTTCCCATTCTCCGAATTCTATTTTTTCTAACTAGCTTTTACACAATGTTTACCAACAAAGTTTTTGGCCAGTGAGCCATGTCCAGGTGTGTTGTTCCTGGAATAACCGAGCCTTTCTGAGAAACTATGTGATGTTACGTGGTTTACTAAGAACACTATTTGTAAATATGTAGTTATTTATGTCATAAAAAATAAATGACAACATGTCTTTAAAATTACAAGCAGGCCAAGGAGGCAGATGGTGAAATATACATGGCAACACATTATTGCAGACTATCAACCCCCCCCCAACCCCAAAATATATTTACTTACTTTTACGCAGAATTTTAAGTATCTTCTTCATCTGATGTGGCTCCCTCAATTTTAAGTCTGACCAGCGTTTCCTCAGCTGTTCCTTGGACCTGGTGATCCCAAACATCCTCTGCATTCTCCTCGCCACCTTGTCCATAATATGTGCCTTTCGGCGGTTAGGGGTCTTGTATGGCCCTAATTCACCATCATAGTCCTTCCTCCGCATGATGGAAACTAACTCCACCATTTCCTGGAACCGCATATTAGTGGCTTTGTATCTTCTTTGCCTTGATCGGGATGTCCCTGCCTCTGTCCCTTCACTTGTGGCATGAGAGCATCGTGCCCGCTCATGTGACATCGCCATCTTTCCTTTCCCACAGAGATTATGGGCGGGGAAAAGATGAATTGTTACGCCATGGGTGGAGAAGAGGGCGGCGTTTAATACATACGCGGAGTGTAGAGAATGCAAACAACGTGTTTACGTAGGTTACGCGGAGAATCTTCGAGCGTAACCTTTTTTGGCACACAGGAAGAAGAGATCAGCCAGGAGGTGGCAGATCCTCACGTGTCTGTCAGCCAGGAGGAGGCCGGGGTCAGTGGCAGCCAGGAGGAGGCCGGGGTCAGTGGCAGCCAGGAGGAGGCTGGGCCCAGTGGCCTGCAGCAGGTCCCCCCGGCCAGGAGAACCACCACCAGCCAGTCTTCTCCCCCCCAGGTGAGGCCATCAGGCCGAAGGAGGCAGTTGAGGCCTGTGGAGGAGGCAAGCCTCCGCATGATACAGGAGGCAAGCGCCATCATGAGGGCCCCCCTCAACCCCACAGAGGCCTTCAGTGCCTCATTGGCACACGATTTGAATGAAGGGGAGGAGGACCAGAGAAGACTGGCAAAGGCCCTGATGAACCAGGTCCTTTGGTGGATGCAGAAGGGCCTGCTGACCCCAGACACTGGGCTATGTGACCCGGCCCGGCTTGCGGAACACCATCCTCCTGCTGCCACATCGACCCCACTTGCAAGAGCCCGTGTAAGATCCGCTGGAAGGCTGCCTGGAGGGAAGGCTGGAAAGAGGAGGAAACGTTGATTATCTGCCTTCCATTTCCTTCCACATAAAGGACATATTGTTTGGACTACCACAGTTTGGGTTCCTTTGTTTCTGTGCTGCTGCTTCATATTTTTGGGTTTGGCTCCTGAGGGTTGGAAGTTTATCCTTCACCATGTTGGAAATGCAAGTTTGCATATAGTTTGCTATCTATTCTAGTGCTGCCGTTCTGTTTATTTTTTGTGATGACATTTGCCTAAATAAAAGGCTTTTTGCTTTCATTTGAAAACATGTCTATTGTTTGTTATACTGTGGGGATTATTAGGCAGCAAACCTTTAATAAATATACAATGGGTCATTTACAAAGGACACACTCCTTGGGGGGGGGGGGGGGGACATTTGGTGTGCCAACATGGTTCAATATTCTCAAATGAAACACACAAAAAAAAAAAATAAAAAAATAAACATGTAAAAAAAAAATAAAGAAAATGGTGACATAACTAGAAACAACAAAAAAAAATAAAAAGATGCACATTCCTTTACAAAAATGACTACAATAAATTATGGAGGACCACCAACCAAAACACACGTCTGGCATAGAAAACCTTATTAAAGGATTACATCACAAGCAAGAAATGTGACATTTCAGTATGGGACAACTCTATTGAAATTGCATCAGCAAGAGAACGGGGTTATTCTAGCAAGAGAAGAATTAATAAAACGAGGCAAGAAACTGTGGTTTAGTGCGCCTTTTTAAGACATTGTTCTCTTGCTAGAATAAAAGGTTTCTAATGACGAATGTGCCATATCCCAAACAAACGCGAGTTTTACCTGAACGAGCGCTCCCGTCTCCTCATTTGGACTGAGCATGCGCGGGGTTTTTGTACGCTGCTTTTGTGTACAGACGACCGAACATGTCTGACGGACACGATTCCAGCAGACTGTTTTAAAGCAAGACCAGGAAACAGTTGTTCGTTGGAAAACGGTCTGGCCGACGAATGTTTGCTGGAATCCTGTCCGTTACTGCCTACACACGATCGAACATGTCAGCTGAAACTGGTCCGCGGACCAGTTTCAGCAGACATGTTTGGTCGTGAGTACGGGGCCTGAATCTAGGCTTACCTGTAGGTGAAAGTTGTAATGGAGGGTTTACTTCCATTTTAAATGCTCAGCTTGGAGCGTGTGGCTTAGCAATTACGCTCAGTCAATACACGCTTGTGAACCACCCCTGGGTTCTATAATGGTAACAGGATCCTGGGCTTCCCACGCAGTATCTCGGAAATAATGGGGAATAAAAAGCCTCGATAGTGTGATATCGCTTTAAACATTTTATTAAACAAATAAGAACAACCCCCAGTGGGGTACTCACATGTACCAGGTGCGTCAGTGCACCACTCTGTGTATGGCATGAAATATTAGGCCGCGTACACATGGTCGATCCATCCGATGAGAATGGTCCGACGGACCGTTTTCATCGGTTCACCGCTGAAGTGGCCTGATGGTCTGACGTACACACCATCAGTTCAAAAAACGATCGGGTCAGAACGTGGTGAGGTAAAACACACTACGTGCTGAAAAAAACGAAGTTCAATGCTTCCAAGCATGCGTCAACTTGATTCTGAGCATGCGCGGGTTTTGAACCAATGCTTTTGTGTACTAACCATCGGTTTTGACTTATGGTCAGCCGTCCATTGGTTCAATTTTAAAGCAAGTTCTATAATTTTTGTCCGAAGGACAACAGACAGATGGGCCGTAAACACGGTAGGTTTGGACCCATGAAACTGGACTTCAGGCCATTTTCATCGGTTTGGATCAACCGTGTGTACGCGGCCTTACAGCGGCTGGTTTTGGAAGGGTGTATGCTTCCTCCTAAGCAGGTAGACTGCCTGTCGGTCATCCTGGCCCAGGGGCGGACTGACCATTCGGGCACCCGGGCACTGCCCGAGGGCCCCATGCCACTAGGAGGCCCCATCAGGGTTGCCAGCCTCAGTAAAACCAGGGACAGTATGTGAAAATCTGTGTTTTTGTCCCTGAAATGTCCCTTACCGATTATAGCCGTCCCGCCTCTCCAGTACCTTTTCAGTGTGTATGTATATTCTGTGTGTATGTATACAATGTGTGTGTGTATACTGTGTGTGTGTATGTATACTGTGTGTATACTGTGTGTGTGTGTATACTGTGTGTATACTGTGTGTATACTGTGTGTGTGTATACTGTGTGTGTATACTGTGTGTGTGTGTATACTGTGTGTGTATATATACTGTGTGTGTATGTGTATACTGTGTGTGTGTGTGTGTGTGTATATACTGTGTGTGTTTACTGTGTGTATGTGTATACTGTGTGTGTGTGTATATACTGTGTGTGTGTGTGTATATACTGTGTGTGTATACTGCGTGTATGTGTATACTGTGTGTGTATACTGTGTGTGTATACTGTGTGTATGTATACTGTGTGTATACTGTGTGTATGTGTATACTGTGTGTGTGTGTGTGTGTGTGTGTGTGTGTATACTGTGTGTGTGTGTATGTATACTGTGTGTGTATACTGTGTATACTGTGTGTGTGTGTGTATACTGTGTGTGTATACTGTGTTTATGTATACTGTGTGTGTATACTGTGTGTGTGTGTATAGTGTGTGTGTGTGTGTGTATAGTGTGTGTGTGTATACTGTGTGTATGTATACTGTGTGTGTGTGTATACTGTGTGTGTGTATATACAGTGTGGCCCCATAATCTATTGCCTGGGGGCCCCATAATCCCCTTTTGCCCAGGGGGCCCCATAATTTCCTATTGCCCGGGGGCCCCATAATCTCCTATTGCCAGGGGGCCCGATGAGTTGTCAGTCCGCCCCTGGCCAGGACAACATCACAGCATTGTTTTATAAAAAAAGACTTGTTTTTGCACAATAGCATTTTTAAAGTGGGACTAGTGGACACCGGACACTTATATCTGTGTTACAAAGCACTTGGATGCACATGAGCACTTTGGGGGTAATCCTCAAAAGGGATACGCCGGCGTATCTACTGATACGCCGTCATATCCCTGTTTCTATCTATGGAACTGATCCACAGAATCAGTTTACCATAGATAGGCAGAAGATCCGACATGTGTAATTGAATTACACTGTCGGATCTTAAGGATGCAATTCTAGGCCGGCCGCTAGGTGGCGAGGCCATTGCGGCCGGCCTAGAATATGCAAATGAACACTTACGGCGATCCACGAACGTTCCGACGGGCCCTTCGCGCTAATTCTACGTCGTTTACGTCGAGTTACGCCGCGTAAAAATAGGGCTGAGTCCTATTTGACTAAGCCCTATTAAGTATGGCCGTCGTTCCCGCGTCGAAAATTCAAACTCTACGTCGTTTGCGTAAGACGTCCGTGAATGGCGCTGGACGCCATTTACGTTACCGTCTAAGCAAATGACGTCGGAGCGACGTCTGTTAGCACAATGCACGTCGGGTAAGTTACCCGACGGAGCATGTGCAGTACGTCCGGCGCGGGAGCGCGCCTAATTTAAATGGTACTCGCCCATTTAAATTGGCCCGCCTTGCGCCGGACGGATTTAAGTTACACCGCCGCAAAATTCCAGGTAAGTGCTTTGTGGATCGGCACCTAACTTGGCAACTTTGCGGCAGTGTAACTTAAATGGAAAAAGTTACGTTGCGCTGGCTGGCTGTGGATCTGGCCCTATATTATTAATGTTTTAATTGACATAATTATTGTTTTTATTTTGGTCATATCACATCTATGTCACTTATGTCACATTAATACTACATGTGTTTGTTTTTTTTTTTTTTTGTAAAATCTTTATTTGTGGACGGCATGATAATACATTACAACTTATGTTGTCAAAGGCATCATACATCAAACAATAAGCCATCCATTTTTGTCATTTCTTTTCAACATAACAGAGAAAAAGACAGGGGATGCACATATTCCCACCGGGGCTTGGTAGCATTACTAACATCACAAAGGGAGATTTAAGATACAGAGGTGGCACACCATCCTCCAGGTATTAAAAGGGGTTTTCCGGAACCTTAAGGGCCCCAAGGAGGGGCCGGGGGCCGAAGGCCGACCCAACCCGTCCGACGGACAAAAGAAAAACGAAACCGATTGCACTGTGCAAGGTATAATGGGAAGCCGGCCGGGCACGCACGAAGGAAGGGGGGCCTCCTAGGACCTCCAACTTACCTTCCTCCCTGCGGTAACCCCCACCGACCCCCTCAGCAATCGACAGATCCGCCCCGGGGCGGCAAAAAAGGGGCCTCACCTCAGAAGAGGCCAGGCTGCCCCCCCGGGAGCCGGCTGCCGAGTCCATCCGACCAGTCAGGGCCCCCAGCGCCCACCCCCCCAGTGCACCAGTCACCAGGACCCCCAGTGCCACCACAACGCCCTTAGGCCCCTAGGGGGAGAGCAAAGAGAAAAGGGAAGTGGGGGAGGAAAGGGAAGGAACAAGAGGAAAAGATAGGGAGAGAAGAAAGGGATAGAGAAGGGTTAGAATCAGAAGGAACGTACCTGAGACCAGACATCCAGCTCCGCCCCCGCGCCATACGCCACCACCAACTCACAATGATAGCGACTAAAAGAGGACGACACTCAAGAAATTCAGAGCAGCTCAGCCAAGGGTAGAGCTGCAGGTTATTGGGCCCGAGGTCTTTGCTTAAGGGAGGGGTCTGCTAACTCCAACAATGCCACATCTAAGCTAGATGACACAAGTCTCGAGTCCAAGAAGTACTCCGTCCAGGCCGACCAGGTGCTAGAGTAGCGCTCCCGTGTATTCTTACAAGTGGCAATCCAGTCCTCTGCCTCCCGTATCTCATCTACTCTACGAATCCATTCCTCCCTGCTGGGAACCTGTGGACGCTTCCAATATATTGGAAGTAGCCGTTTTGCTGCATTCAGGAGATGAGGCAGTAGACTGCGCTTATATTGGCTCGTCGGCATGGGGGGAATGTGCAACAGAAAGTGGGTCGGGGAGAAAGGGACGTCCAGGTCTAGTATATCCTTAATCTGGGACTGTACATCTAACCAGAAAGGTCTGATCACCGGGCAGTCCCACCAAATATGCAGGAGCGTGCCCCTGTGGCCGCAGCCCCTCCAGCACCTGTCAGACACCGAGGGGTAGATTCTAGCTAAGTCCGCAGGTACACGGTACCAACGCGACAGCAATTTATAATTTGTTTCTTGGGTCTTGGAGTCAATGGAGCTAGATCGGGTGAATTGGTAGAGTTGCGTCAGCTGACTGGGGGTAAAAGTTATTTCTAAGTCTCGTTCCCATGTCCGGACAAAAGCGGGCTTCCGTGTGGGGGTCGCAAGGCTAAGTAAGCGGTAAAGTTCAGAGATCATATGTGGAATCGGTTCCTCTTCAATAAAGAGGCGTTCAAAGGCTTTAAGCGTGGAAGTGTCCCTGATCGAGTCCCCGTGGGTCTCAAAAAAGTGATGAAGCTGTCGATAGCGCCAAAAGTCCATGGGAAAGGACCCATACCGTCCTCTAAGCGTCTCTAAGGTCAAAAGCTTACCGTCTCGTAGCAGTTTACCGCAGCTAGCATTACTATCGTCCACCCACGGCCCGAAAAAACCCGCCTGTTCTCCCGGTGCGAACCACAGGAAACCACCCAGCGGGGCTAAAGAGGACACAGGGGGGGCCAATGCCAGCCGAGCATTGAGCCGATCCCAGATCCTCAAGGTCTGGACCGTCAGCGGGGAAACAGAGTCCGACAGTCCTCTATCCCCCCGGGACAGCCAAGGGGCGTAGGAAAGGTTCCTACCCGCCATACATTTCTCCATGGAGACCCAGATCTTAGAGGTAGTGTGGAAGCGCCAATTAAGTATCCTCTGTAGGATAATCGCCCTGTGGTATCTCTGAATATCGGGGAGACCCAGTCCCCCTGCCTCTCTCGGGCGCGTAAGCAACCGAAGTGCGATCCTCGGCCTCCGGTCGTTCCAAACAAATTTAGAGATCAGAGTGGACACTTGGGTAAAGAAAGCCCTAGGAAGGGACATGGGCAGCATCTGCATATAAAACAGGATGCGAGGCAAGATATTCATCTTCACTACAGCCAACCTCCCCAGCCAGGTAAAGGCCGTCTTAGTCCAATTGGCCAGGTCCTTTTTCACTGCGGCTAGCAAGGGGGGGAAGTTGGCTGCATAGAGGGTATCATACCTATCCGTCAGCCGGACACCTAAATATTTCAGAGAGGATTTTGCCCAGGTAAATGGGAAAGCCGTCTGTAACCGGTCAGCTAGTGCGGGTGACATCTGTATAGGGAGTATTTCGGACTTCGAGTAATTAATTTTAAAATTTGAAAGTGTTCCAAAATGGTTAAGTTCCCGTAGCAAATTTGGCAACGAGATCAGGGGCTCCGTCAAGTGGAACAACACATCATCAGCGTATGCCGAAAGCTTGTGTTCAGTGTGGCCCACCATCAGTCCTTTAATGTCAATATTTGCCCGGACGGTGCGTAAGAAAGGCTCGAGTACCAGGGCAAACAAGATGGGCGACAGCGGACACCCCTGCCTCGTGCCATTTCTGATCGGGAATCTGTGGGAAAGGAATCCATTAACCTTTACCTGGGCACTTGGGTCTGAGTACAGCGCCATAATCCAGGTCAGCATATGTGCACGAAGGCCCATGGTTTCAAGCACGGCCTGGAGATAGCTCCAGTCCACCCGATCGAAGGCCTTTTCCGCGTCTGTGGAGAGGACAAGATACGGGGAGGAGTCAGTCGAGGTACGTGCCCAGTGAATGAGCTGAATTGCTCTGACAGAGTTGTCCCGGGCCTCACGGCCCGCGACAAATCCCGTCTGGTCAGGGTGGACAATTAACGGGATCAGGTGTTTCAGTCTGGTGGCGAGAATTTTTGCTAGGATTTTTACATCCACATTCAGGAGGGATATGGGCCTGTAACTTTGGGGCTGGGTCGGGTCTTTCCCATCTTTGGGAATAACTGAGATATGAGCTAACAACGCCTCACTAGGAATGGCGCTGCTTTCTGCTATGGAGTTGAAATAGGCGCACATCGACCCAGATAGCAGAGGCAGGAACTGACTATAGTAAGCTTTAGTGAATCCGTCAGGGCCGGGGCTCTTGCCATTGGGCAGCGACTTAACCGTGGCCTCTATCTCCGCGGGGGTGATCGGGGATTCTAATTGGGTGGCCTGTTCGTCTGTCAGTGAGGGAAGACCAGACGCCTTCAGGTAGTCATGTATGTCAGTAAGTCTCGAGTCATTACCCCCGGTGGGGCGCGTCGAGCCTAAGTCATACAGGGTAGCATAATAATCTCGGAACCCAGAGGCTATTTGGGAGGACCTGACCGCCAGTGACCCAGAGGGCAGACAGAGCTTGTGTATCAACATTTGTGCACGCTTCTTCCTGAGTGCCCTGGCGAGCATACGGCCACATTTATTACCGTGCTCATAGTATTTATGCGACATATAGCGCAGCTGCCTACGTGCCTGGCGGTCTAGAAGTCGCAAAAATAGTTCCCTCAGATCAGTCAACTCCCTCAGAGCCTCCGGGCCACCGGTATGCTTATGCCGAAGTTCGGCCGTTTGAAGAGCCTGCAGCACCCTGTTGAAGTCTGCCTGACGGGCTTTCTTCAGTCTAGATCCCTGGGAGATCAGTTCACCCCTCACTACCGCCTTGTGGCCCTCCCACACAATGCCCTTACTCATACCCTCCGTGGTGTTTTCCCGAAAATAATGGGTCAAAACTTCCTTCACTCCCGAGACAGCTACCTCGTCGTCCAGTAGGGATTCGTTTAGCCGCCACGACCAGGCCCGACGGGCATCCGGCCGTAGGGCCAACGTGGCTGACACAGGGGCATGGTCTGATATAGTAAGGTTCCCGATAGACGCAGCCTGCAATACCTCCAGAGCTAGGTGGTCTACACAGATGAGGTCTATACGGGTGTAGACGTCGTGGACCTTCGAGTAGTAACTGTAGTCTCTGTCAGCCGGGTGCAAAACACGCCAGCTATCCACCAGTCGGTGAGACTGAAGGGACCGACGGAAGTGTCTAAGGAAAGCGTGCGAATGGGAGGGCCGGTTGCGGGAGGTGTCTAGCTGTGGATCGGGGCTAACGTTAAAGTCACCACCCAGGACCAAGGCCCCTTCTCTAAAGTCCGCCAGGGCGTCCAGTGTGCTGTCGAGGAATGAGAGTTGACCCGAATTAGGGGCATAGATCGTGGCGACGGTGAGTGTCTGGCCCAAAACCGTTCCCTTTAAAAAAACATACCTTCCCAGGGTGTCTAACTTGCTGTCAGTAACTTGGAAGGGGCAGGATTTGTGTATGGCAATGGCCGTGCCCTTAGACTTGGCATCCGGGGAGTTACTCAGAAACCATTGGCTGTACAAGTGAGTCGGGAGCTTGGGCAGTGACTGGGGCGTAAAATGTGTTTCCTGCAGAAGGACCACCTGCGCCCCAGACCTCTTCAGTTCCCACCACAATTTACTACGTTTACACGGGGAGCAAAGACCTCGGACATTATATGAAATTACCTTAAGTGACGCCATCGGAAGATCTGGTCGCGGAGAGGTGTTTTATCACTGGGGCGGGCGCAGCGCGGAGGACGGAGCCAGAGGCCGTTCCTGTGAGAAAAGAGCAAGCAAAAGAGAAAGAATAGAAAGATAAAAAAGAGAGACAACAGTTATCAGAGAAACAAATACACAGAACATACGCTTGCAGGGGGGTAAAAAACCCCTGCCAAAACAACAAGGGGATGAGTCCCGGGTTCAACCCTCCAAGGGAGGGGTCTCCGGGGCCCATTCCCATTTCCAAATAGGAAAATATACCTAATAAGGTACGGCCTACGGGGGGAACGTGGACCTACACGAGAGGGCAGGGTGCAAGGGTCAGTCCCCGCACACCACCGCTTTGCTAACATAGAACATTCAATTATGAGAGGTAATCCGCTCAGTAAAATGCGATTATAAAAAGAAAAAACCATATAAAGAAAAACAATGAATCAGGGTTAAGCTAACACCGTGAGAACACACGGACTCGGATGCCAGGGGAATCATCTAACAGGGCAGGGCCCGATCAGGACCAGTCTCCAGGGTCGGGGATAGGGAGTCCAGGACCGACACTCGGCATCAACAGTGGCCCCATACCCTACTGCAGGCCTTACCAAGGCGCGTTGCGCCGCTATAACTGAGGCTTCCCACCCACAACCAGCCATCCCCGCAAAGTCCAGACATAAAAGGGGGGGCTCACAGTTAGCAGTTAGTGAGGGCAAGGGGGGAATGCAAATAGCCACTAAAGAGTAGCAGAAAGGGGCATATAGTGTCAGACCCATCAATGCCCCGGGGAGTCCGGACCCCCAAGTGGGTTAGCAGAGGGGCGTCTACGGTCGCGCCTGCGGCTCCTGCGGTTGACCGACATCCAGGGCTGAGGAGGCTGCAAATGGGGGTGCTCAGACACTTCCCTCCAGTCAGGAAAGTCCACCGGGTCCAATCCCAGCGTATCCAAAAAATGCGGGAGATCATCCTTGTTGCGCAGTGTGGCCTGCCGGCCATCTTTGGATGCTTGGAGATAGAAGGGGAACCCCCAGCGATAGGTCAGGCCTGCTTTTTGCATAGCTTCTAGCAGCGGGCGGAGGGCTCTACGCTGCATAAGTGTGCGCCGCGAAATATCCTGATAGAAGGAAAGTTTAGCCCCGTCAAAGTCAAAGTATTGCTTCCCTCTCATCTTCTGCATAATTCTGTCCTTCAGGGTATACTTGTGGAGCTTGCAAATTACGTCTCTGGGATTATCCACATCCTGAGAAGGGGGTCTAAGGGCCCTGTGGGCGCGGTCGATCTCAATGAGAGCTGTGGCAGGAAGGCCCAGTATCTCCCTGAATACATCTTCCAGCGTGGGGACAATGTCTTTAGGGGCAGTCGCCTCTGGCAGGCCGCGTATGCGAATATTAGCCCTCCTGCTGCGATTTTCAAAATCATCAAGCTGGCAGAGTAATGCTTCAATTTTTTGGTCCTGGGCACTGCATCTGTCCTGTAACATGGAGATTACTGGCAAGGCCTCCTCCAGCCTCTGTTCCACTGACTCCATTCTGGCCCCCAAATGATTAGTATCTGCCTTTAGCTGTGCTATGTCTGCAGTAAAGGCCTTCTCCACCCTGGCAGTAAATTTTTCTAAGTCAGCACGTGTGGGGAGAGACCAAATATGGCGCTTCAGATCCCCATCATTTAGGACGTCTGCCATGTCAGGGCCCTGTCCATGGGAGGTGGAGGATCCCGGGGAGGGAGGGGGAGCAGTGTCACTCACCAGCTCCGGAGAGGAGATCTGGGTGTCTGCCAACTCCTGCTGTTGTTGCTGCTGCTGGAACGCAGCCTTCTGTGCCGCTTTGGATGTCTTTGCTGCTTTAGGCGTCGGCGCCATCTTGGAGGCTTCTGGGCCCGGTCCCCGTGCTCCGCCGAAGAAAGCGTCCAGCTGCTCCTGTCGGGTCCCCTCCGGTCTCGCCTGCTGTGAGAGTGCCCGCCGTCCCTGGGACATCGTGTGCGCTGATTGGGGAACGGATCACCCCTCTGTGCTGCGATTAAGGCCGCGGTGTGCGAGGAGCTGAGGCAATGCACGTCCTCACTCCTCCATAGCCAAGCCACGCCCCTCACATGTGTTTGTTTTAATCTTCAGCACGCATTTATTGTGTGATATTCCAAGCTTATGAGACGTGTGTAAAGCTTGCAGCTGGTTAGTGATATCTATTAGGTTTTGGGTTGATTGAGGCTCGCAGGAATTCTATTACTTTCTTAACCATATCTCTGTTCGTTCCCCTTTTGTCAGGTACTGTTGGTAAATAATTATTCCACTTTTTATTATACAGTTCCTTAACTTTATGATTGTTGTCAGAAGCTATTGAGTCATGTATACATCTCATGGGGAGCTTTTTCCCCGAGACCTTGCTCACCAGGGAGGCTTTCCATGATTAAGCTTAATTTCCTTTCGGCATGCTGACATTCAGCTTTCATTTCCTCAGTATAGTTCATTATTTGTCTATAGGAAAAATGTAACTTATTAGATATGCCCAAGTTCTCCCTTAGATCTTCAAATCAAGGCATTTTACTTTTCTAATCTAAAAATTTTGCAAAAGAGGCAAAACATCTTCCTACCTATTGGTCAAAAAGGTATACATTAAAGCGGAGTTCCGCCCAAAAAATAAAAAAATAAATGTCCGAAACTATAAATACTGCAGCTGACGACTTTTAATATCAGGACACTTACATGTCCTGGGCACCCGCGATGTCCTCACCCATAGCCAATCTGTCCCTCGGCTCTTGGGTGGAGGCGCCACCATCTTCGGTAAGGGAATCAGGAAGTGAAGCCTTGCAGCTTCACTTCCTGGTTCCCTAACAGTGGCGGCTGGTGCTCAAAATTTTTGGGGGGGGGCGCAAAAAAAAATTGCAGCCTCACTGTGCCTATCAAATGCAGCCACTGTGCCATCATTTGTCACCACTGTGCCATGCCATCAAACGCAGCCACTGTGCCATCAATTGTCACCACTGTGCCTTGCCATCAAACGCAGCCACTGTGCCATCAATTGTCCCCACTGTGCCATGCCATCAAACGCAGCCACTGTGCCATCAATTGTCACCACTGTGCCATGCCATCAAACGCAGCCACTGTGCCATCAATTGTCACCACTGTGCCTTGCCATCAAACGCAGCCACTGTGCCATCAATTGTCCCCACTGTGCCATGCCATCAAACGCAGCCACTGTGCCATCAATTGTCACCACTGTGCCATGCCATCAAACGCAGCCACTGTGCCATCAATTGTCACCACTGTGCCATGTCATCAAATGCAGTCGCTGTGCCATGCCATCAAACACAGCCACTGTGCCATGCCATGAAACGCAGCCACTGTGCCATTTTACTATTAATATGTAGCGCTACCCCCTCAGGAGCCGCTGGTTGCCTCGGGATCGGCGTATTAAGTTACCTCTAATTGTTGTCTAGGGATGATTGTAGTGAGTAGAGCAGTAAAGAATGTCCAATCAGCGAATAAGGTTTTCTGAATGCTTTATTTCTCGGCCCAACATGACCAACATCAACATGAGGTAGAGAGAAAAGGTTGATGAAGTAAGAGAACTTTGCAGTATCAGGCCTGGATAAGAGGAAAGCAATCCTGCAAGTAGTAGTAGATACAGTTCATCGCCACTCCAGCCAGAGTGGGTGAAGTGCCCCCCGACAGACTCCTGCCACGAGCCTGGCAGCCGGAGTGCAACTTTAAGGTTGCTGGGAAGAACAAGTCACTGCCACTGACTTGGCTCTGATTTTGAATAAGATGCCAGATGAGGCCTCTGCCACAGGCTCAATGCTGACAATGGTGAACAGCAGAGCAAAACCTCACAATAAGTCACAATGGGGTCACCGACTGACACTGCCGAGGTTATCTGTCAGTCTTCGGTCACCCAGATCCCCGATGGTTCGTTCAAGCCTCTCAGACAACCTGCCTCAGGGTTCTTCTTGAGCCGATCCCCCACTGCACAGCACGTAGCTTAGGATCTCCTCAGTAGACCTGGGAACCCAGTAAGTCACTGGGGCCCCTGACAGCATCAGTTGCTCCAGGCCATGAGGGCCAAGAGTCAGGAACTCCATGTTGCGCGCGACCCCAGGCCAGGTAGGCCATAGTGGTGGGGCACGATGTGTGCACACCCTAAAGGTGGGTGCCGCACCTGGAACCAGGAACCCGCGAAGAACCAAGAACAACGGCTTCCGCCACAGAAATACTCCTCCCCAGCATGCCCCGCGAGGGAAAACTCCTCTAATTGGCTGCTAGGAAGAAGCGGCTCCGCCTGGACCTCTCTGACGCCACCTGTCGCCCAGGGATGGCACCTTATCCCTAGAACGCAGTCTGTCACACAGAACAATCCAGATTTGGCGACAGCCAAATTTGACATAATTTGGAATGAGAGCAAATTATCTCTCTCATTCCCCCACTAACTTTAGCGTAGTGCCTTTACTGAAAGTAAGGGTGCGCTACATATATATTTGAAGATTTTTTGGGGGCTTGTCCTATCTTTTGTAAACTGTCGTCCGTTTAGAATTTTTGCATCCTTCTTTTCCTTTTTCCATATTCTGTTATATTCTTTGTAACATTTAAACGATGATAGTGTTCTTTCATTTTTATACTTTTTAAAAGCTCTTTTTTTATTATTTATAGCCATTTTAACTTTGGCCGTGAGCCACATAGGTTTTGTTTTTAGCCTTTTAAACGTATTTCTCATGGGAATATACTTTGAAGTGAGTTTATATACAGTCACTTTGAAGAATTCCCATTTCTGTTTTGTGTCCATTGTGTCTATTGTGGTTATTATTCACAGCACATTGGCAAGGTAGCACCCCTTTTCCATAATATCTATGCACAGTGAGCTTGTTCTCAGCATAGAAACCTCTGCCATCCATGGATGCATATGTATGGACTAGAGTGTGGGCATTAAATGCCACCCTCTTTGCTGCCGCACATATGTGTTATATGTGTTATTACAGGCATCTCAGAGTCAGGCCCCATACACACGAGAGGATTTATCCGCAGATACGGTCCAGCGGACCGTATCCGCGGATAAATCCTCTCGAGGATTTCAGAAGATTTCGATGCGATGGAGTGTACACACATCGCATTGAAATCCGCGCTGAAATCCTCTGGCGATGACGTGTCGCGCCGTCGCCGCTATTATGACGCGGCGACGGGCGCGACGCTGTCATATAAGGAATTCCACGCATGCGTCAAATCATTACGACGCGTGCGGGGAATCCCTTTGGACGGATGGATCCGGTAAGTCTGTACAGACGAGCGGATCCATCCGTTGGAATGGATTCCAGCAGATGGATTTGTTGTGCATGTCAGCAAATATCCGATCTGCTGGAATCCATCCCAGAGGAGATTTCTCCGCGGAAACAGATCCGCTGGCGTGTACACACCATAGGATCTATCCGCAGAAACCCATTTGCTGGGATTTATCTGCGGATGGATTCTATCGTGTGTATGGGGCCTCAGGGTAAATCATCCAACCCCTTTAACTGCTGATTGTTTTTCACTGTATGTGAGTGTAAATGTAAATCATATTCCATGCAATCATTGTCAAAATAAAAACGTAAACATGTCTTTAGAAATATGTCTAAAAATTATTGCTAAATTAGGCAACATGTGTTGACACTGCTACATTTGGCCTGGGCATCTAGTCATCAATGACCTTGGGTCACAAAAGGGTTAGAAAGCTACATTGTTAAAGGAGACCTTTCCATGGAGTCTGCCATTACTGACTTCTTATGCTGCTCATGCTTGATAGGTGGCTCTAATACCGTTACTCTGGCTTCAGTACCTTAACCACTTCAATACCAGGCTTTAAAACCCACCTCCATACCGGGCCTATTCTGGCACTTCTCTCCTACATGTACAAATCATCATTCTTTTGCTAGAAAATTACTCAGAACCCCCAAGCATTATATATGTTTTTTTAGCAGACACCCTAGGGAATAAAATGGCGGTCATTGCAACTTTTTATCTTGCACCGTATTTGCGCAATAATTTTTCAAACGGCTTTTTTTTGTAAAAAAAATGGTTTCATAAATTAAAAAATAACAAAACAGTAACGTTAGCCCAATTTTTTGGTAAAATATGAAAGATGATGTTACGCCGAGTAACTAGATACCTAACATGTCACGCTTTAAAATTGCGTACACTCATGGAATGGCGCCAAACTTCGTTACTTAAAAATCTCCATAGGCGACACTTTAAAATTTTTAGGCGGGACTTACGTGTGCGTACGCTTCTGAGCGCGAGCTACCGGGGACAGGGGCATTTTAATTTTTTTATTATTATTTTTTTTTTATTATTTTACTTATTTCTTTATTTTTTACACTTTTTTTTACACTTTTTTTTTTTCAATCGCTTTTATTCCTATTACAAGGAATGTAAACATCCCTTGTAATAGGAATGTGTGTGACAGGTCCTCTTTAAGGAGAGATGCGGGGTCAATAAGACCTCACATCTCTCCTCCAGGCTGGAAAGAATGAGATCGTGAAAAAAAATTCACAGATCTCATTCAAACTTGCCGCAATTGCGGTTTGTTTACTTACGGGGACCCGGGCGTGACGTCATCACATCGCGCCCGGGCCTTCCGACGGTCATAGAGATGACTGGTGACCATCTGGTCACCAGTCTTCTCTATGGCAAACATCCGGCGGACGGCGATCATCTCTCCGGGCCCCCGGTGGGACGGGAGAGCCCGGAGAAGCACCGGATGGCGGCGGGAGGGGGGATGTCCCCTCCTGCCGCCTGTAAGAACGATCTAGCGGCGGAACCGCTGCTATGATCGTTCTTACGGTGCGCAGGATCGCCGCCGCTACAAAATGATATCTCAATGATGCCTCCGGGTGCAGGCATCATTGAGATATCCCCCCCGCAAAGCCCAGGACGTCATATGACGTCCACCCGGGATAACAGGTCCCCGTTTTGGACGTCATATGATGGCGTGCGGGTGTCAAGTGGTTAAGGGGTCTATGTATAAAAAAAAGTGCCACACAGACATATTTTTCTGAAATGCCTAAAGGCCCCTTACACACTGGGGCGTTTTTCGAGCATTATTCAAGCGTTTTTCGAGCGTTATTTGAGCGTTATTCAAATGTTTTTCGAGCGTTATTCGAGCGTTATTCGAGCGAAGCCTCATCTGCAATCCCAATGTGCTGGTAAAGCGCCGCTAAGACCCTAACGTTTTAGACCCCTTTCACACTGAATTGTTTTTACAGCGTTTTAGCGTTAAAAATAGCGCTCTTAAAACGCTCATAAAACGCTCTCCATGCATCTCAATGGAACCTTTCACACTGAGTCCTGCAAGCAGCATCTTTGGAGCAGCTTTTGAGCGCTGAGAAAAAACGCTCCAAAAACGCCCCTTCTTCATTAAAATTAATTGAAAGCGCTGTAAAAACGCCTTACCCTTTCACACTGAGGAGTTGAACTGGCGGGGCATTGAGAAAAGTCCTGCAAGCAGCATCTTTGGAGCAGCTTTTGGGTGCTGAAAAAACGCTACAAAAACACCCCTCTCCATTGAAATGAATTGAAAAGCGCTGTAAAAACGCCTTACCCTTTTACACCAAGGCACTGCAAAAATGCCCTAAATCTTTATGGTCTTAGTGGTGCTTTACCAGCACATTGGGATTGCAGATGAGGCTTCGCTGTAATAACGCTGGAATAACGCTGGAATAACGCTCGAAAAACGCTCGAATAGCGCCCCAGTGTGAAAGGGGCCTTAGGGTGTTTTTGCAGTGACTCAGTGTGAAAGGGTAGAAACTAATGGAAACGCTCGATTCAAGCGCCTAGCGCGACAACAATCGTTTCTACTGGCGTTTTTGTCGCTTTAATCTGTTCTGTGAAATAGAATATTCACCCAGGAAGAAGATAAAAAAATCAACAAACATAGCAACAAAAGATGAAAGAGATGATCATTTTTCCTATTGGCTAAAATAAAAAACGACGAAGTTCAAAAACGTCGGACAACGCTGTATGCAAACGCACGAATACGCGACAAAACAAAACGCCGGAAAAAACGACCGAAAACGCTACGCTCAGGTGTGAATGCGGCCTAATGCCGCGTACAGACGGTCGTTCTTTGTGATGAAAAAAAACGACGTCATTTAAAATGATCGTGTGTGGGCAAAACGTCGTTTTATGTCTTCAAAAAAACAACATAAATTTTTTTTCCGAAACATGCTTGAATTTTTTGTGTCGTTTTTCAAAACGTCGTTTTTTGTTTCACTGAAATTGACCGTGTGTGGCAAAAAACGACGTTTAAAACAACGTTTTTAAACCCGCGCATGCCCAGAAGCTAGTTATGAAGCGAGCTTCAATGGAAAAAAGTGGTGAATGTAACCTCGCTTTGCTAGAGCATTGTGAAAAAACGATGGTGTGTAGGCAACGTCGTTTTTGAAAATGAAGTTTCAAAAACGTTGTTTTATTTCATGATTTAAAACGTCGTTTTTTTTCATCACAAAAAACGACCGTCTGTACGCGGCATTAGAGTTGGCCTAAATCATCTCCAGTTTTGTTATCTACAAACTGGAGGTAATTATTTTTGAATTTGGTGCTGTAATAGCGACATGTTTTAAAAGGGGCACTATTAAGCGCTATCTGAATCTGCCGCACATGTAAAGCTATCATAAAGAGCAGCAGGGATTTTTAAATCTGATGCAAGCCCATTTTAAAAGACGTTGAAGGCAGATAATGATAGGGCTTTATTGAATTCTCCCAAATATGTATTTATTTTATCCTTTAGCTCAAATATCACTTGACATAAAAAATTAAAGGAGTTGTAAAGGAAAATGAAATGACTGTTTACAGGGTATAGAGACATAATAGTTAACTGATTCCTTTTAAAAATGATTAAAAATAGATAAAAATCAATCATATAATGTACCTAGAGTTTCAGTTTCGTTTTTGCATGCTGTTTCATGCTTCTGTGATGAACAGAGACACAGAGCCAATACAGGGAAGTGATGGTTTGTAAAATGAAACTGATTGGTGTTGAGGGGTTTTAGACACACAGTAATCACACCTCCTTGATTAGTGACCACAGAGAGAAAGCTCCCATGACTTTTTTCATCAGGAAACAGACTGTTCAGAACAGAGAGGAATTACAGCAACATCAGAGCAAAAACTAACAATGAGGACATGAAACCAGGACTGCATTAAGGTAAAGGAAGCTATTTAGCTAAAAAAATAAATCCTTTAGTGACCCTTTAAATTACCACTATCTCCTGGTGTTTTCAGCACTTAATATATCTATATATTGTATATTTTGATTATATGTTTTGATTATACTGTCTGCTATTAAAAAAAAAATCTTTAGGATTGTAAAGCGATTGACGGATCCCCCCCCCCTTTTGTTTTCCTTTGGATGGTGGTGTTTTTTCTTGGGGCGGATGCCTTGTGTCTGTATATCCAGCTATTTCTTTTTCCTATACGTTTGTTTTTTTGTCATTGTGGATGTCCCTGGGCACTCATGTCCCTGTATTGGCCCTGAAAGACTCGCCTGTGTCTTTTACGATTATCTGTTTTCTTCTTATTTCTGGGACCTCATATGTGTTCTAATATGGCACCTGTGTTTGATTTCCTGTTCCTACTGGACTTAACATTGCAGCAGGTGTATCAATATGGCATCCATGGCATTAGCGCCGGTGACTACAGGAAATGCTTGTTGCTGTTGGATATATGTGGAGTGTCCCACCATCTTATACACGCCTATTTTGGAGCAGTTTTCTGTGGCAGGACGTGGGGACAAAGGGGCTAGGGCGGAAACCTGAGTGAGCATAAATAAAAGGAGCTGTATTAAGATAATGAGGATTGGGACCCGGTCGTGTTGCGGGAGTATTTGCAGATAGACTAATGCTGTTTTGGTATGTGGCCAATGTTGGTTTTCGGAAATTTGACTATTTTTGCTGGAGGACCTCATAATAATTCACTAATACCTTTATTTTATTGCCACTTGTATAGGTTATGCTCCTTTGCCATATATCTTGCAAGCAGCTGCCATCTCTGCTCACAACTGCTCTGTTGAAGTTACAGTGGGATAGTGAATGTGGAATACATTAACCTGACAAGGCATGTGGAGATACCTTGATATACTATTGAGGAAATGCCCTATTAAATCAACATTTGAATTTGTTGGTCTGATTTACTCCATTTTCCTCATCTTGCTCCACTTTATGAAACAATGTGGATATAAAGGTCAGTCTTCCAATGTTTTCTTTTTTGTTTTAATGAATAATAGTAGGTGAATCTTTATGCCCCTTTGGAAAATAAATAAATTATATATATATATATATATATATATATATATATATATATATATATATATATATATATATATATATATATATATATATATATATATATATATATATATATATATATATATATATATATATACAGTACAGACCAAAAGTTTGGACACACCTTCTCATTCAAAGAGTTTTCTTTCTTTTCATGACTATGAAAATTGTATATTCACACTGAAGGCATCAAAACTAAATATAAAAATAAATAAAATATATTTCATATTCTAGGTTCTTCAAAGTAGCCACCTTTTGCTTTGATTACTGCTTGGCACACTCTTGGCATTCTCTTGATGAGCTTCAAGAGGTAGTCACCTGGCGCAGCCCCCCATCACTCTCCTTCTTGGTCAAATAGCCCTTACACAGCCTGGAGGTGTGTTTGGGGTCATTGTCCTGTTAAAAAAATAAATGAAAAAATAAATGATAAATGAAACAACTAAACGCAAACCGGATGGAATAGCATGCCGCTGCAAGATGCTGTGGTAGCCATGCTGGTTCAGTATGCCTTCAATTTTGAAGAAATCCCCAACAGTGTCACCAGCAAAGCACCTCCACACCATCACACCTCCTCCTTCGTGCTTCACGGTGGGAACCAGGTAGATATGTGCATTCCCATTCGTACGAATGTTATTTTCGTACGAAAATGTTCATTTTCGTACCCGCAGAATAATGTGTACATACGAAAAAATTAAAGCACCAAAATTCGAAAACGGCGGGATTTCGAATGATCCGCATAACGAACAACCGCAAATACGAACGAACGATCTGACGAAAATACGACAAAACGAAAACGGCAAAAGAACGAAAATTACATCTATAACAAAAGATTTGCATTCTGTATCCTGTTTGAATCCCCTCTCTGCTCGTATCCTCAGCCGTATGTTCACACGACATCCACAACAAAAGATTTGCACTCTATCTTGTTTGAATCCCTTCTCTGTTCGCACCCTCAGTCGTATGCTCATATGACATCCACAACAAAAGACCCGCACTCTGCATTTTGTTTGAATCCTTTCCCTGTCCGCATCCCCAGTCGCATGCTCACACGACATCCACAACAAAAGATTTGCACTCTGTATCCTGTTTGAATCCCCTCTCTTGGATTCAACAGAATGCAAATCTTTTGCCACAGATGTCACACGAACACACGACCGAAAACACCAAAAGAAAAAGGACCCAAAACACAGAATGCAAATCCCTTGCCACAGATGTAATTTTCGTTTTTTTGAATGGGCAGTGAGTGTAGTTAGTAAAGCAGCTTCTCTTTTGTGCTGAGTAGTACAGTAAAGCCAAATAAACTTTTCTGTGGATTTTCATCTGAAGGGAGATCAGTTGGCCAGACTTTTGAACCCAAAAATGGTTTTCTGATGGAGTTTAAAAACGAACACATTTTCTGAGAACGAATGGAAAACGATCGTTTTTATGTTTGTTGTTAATAAAGTGTGACCAAGTGTATGGGGCTTAACAATCGTTAATATGGATGAGCCGCGTGTTGAAAGTGCCGCGAATCCCGCGATATATTTACGAAAGTACAAAATGACGAAAATCCTTTTTCTGTTCGTATCTTCAGTCACATGCCCACATGACATCCACAACAAATTGTCATAGATGTCACACGAACACACGACCGAAAACACGAACAGAAAAAGGAATCCAAAACACAGAAGGCAAATCATTGACGAAAATTCACGAAAATTATTGTCTAACAAGTAACGAACATGAATTAAACAGAATAACGAACCATCCCGCATGTACGAAAATAAAATAAAATGGTAACAAAAATACGAAATGATCAGAATCCGAAAAAATCTCGTCGTACGAAAAACGAACGGGAACGAACAGGAAAACGGGCGTCTTACGAAAAACGAACGGAAACTAACCTACGGAACGATACGAAACAGAACAAAAAAAAACGACAACATTTTCTGTGCACATGTCTAGAACCAGGCATGTAGAGTCCATCTGTTCACCTTTTCTGCGTCGCACAAAGACACGGGGGTTGGAACCAAAGATCTCAAGTTTGGACTCATCAGACCAAAGCACAGATTTCCACTGGTCTAATGTCCATTCCTTGTGTTCTTTAGCCCAAACAAGTCTCTTCTGCTTGTTGCCTTTCTTTAGCAGTGGTTTTTCTAGCAAATATTCTACCATGAAGGCCTGATTCACACAGTCTCCTCTTAACAGTTCTAGAGATGTGTCTGCTGCAAAAGGTGGCTACTTTGAAGAACCTAGAATATGAAATATATTTTCAGTTGTTTCGCACTTTTTTGTTATGTATAATTCCACATGTGTTAATTCATAGTTTTGATGCCTTCAGTGTGAATCTACAATTTTCATAGTCATGAAAATAAAGAAAACTCTTTGAATGAGAAGGTGTGTCCAAACTTTTGGTCTGTACTGTATATATATATATATATATATATATATATATATATATATACTATATTTTTCTTTCTTGTTAGATCCATGTTGTTTTTCGGCTGGTCATCATTGTGTCTCCTTTGGATCTTTGTATCCCATCTGCTGCTCGAGCCCATCATTGATTGACTATCATGCAGTGTATACTATTGTAAACTTGGTAAGTTTTATTTTATCCTGATCCCTGGGATCCCTAGCCCTGGCCCCTTCTGTTTGCTTTGTCCCCCCCATTAGATTTCTCTCCTTGGGTTCCTCCTTCCAATCCCCCTCCCCCTTTTTTTTCCTCTCTCCAGATTCTTTGCACTGTGTTCCATGTATTTGTTTATACGGTATATATTATATCTCATGCCGAGTGTGTTTTATTTATTTTAGTTGGCCATCCTGAAGAGTGAATCCTGAAGAAGTAAACTCTTGCGAAACACGTTTATTCCACATGCTTGTCTGCACACTGTTGTACTATTGTAATTTTGACTTGACACAATTTATATGTCTTTTTGAAATGTTTTTAACCAGATGGCACTTCTTTTTAAGAGAATTAAATAAATATAGACTTTTATGGAGTTAATTTCCTTTTGTACATGTATTTTTTCCCCCGTTGTTTGGTACATATAAAGTATCCCTTTTCCTTCCCCGGTATGTGGAGGGGGTCCACTGTTCTCTTCTTGAGACACAGTTTTTCCCCTCTATTTCCCCCCCCCTCCCTTTTTGGTACAAAAGTTTGTTTGGGATGGTAGTGGTACCACAATGTGCATATACTGAGTGTAAAGCCTAGAACACATGGGCCGAATGTTGGGCGACATTGGCTGGTTGTCTAAAAACTGTCCGACACTCGGCCTGTGTGTAAGGCAGCTGGTCTGACAGAAGCCGATTGGCCTCCTTCTGTTAGACGAGCATGCTGGAAAACCAGCAGCAGACTGGCTCCCGATCAGCTCTCTCAGCCCATGGTGGAGAGCACTGACCAGAGTGTTCTGGCGGGGAGGCTGCCCCCCTATCAGAACACAAAAGATCAGCAAGGGAGATCCCTGTACTAACTTTGGATCGTTAGTACAGCGGCTCCGACCAGAGCTGTCAGCTTTTTTAATTGAAGCTGCTGGGTTGAACGAACACAAACTAGTGGTGTGTACCAGGTTCCCCGTTGAGCTATTGTATTCTGACAGTGGGGAACCTTCATCTGCATTGAGTGTGTGGATGGAGGAATCAAGTCATTTTTTTTTTCATTCAACCCGCTGGTTGAACCAAAAAAATTAACCATGCGTGGGCTGCTTTAAAGGGATTGTAAGGGTTCAAGTTTTTTCACCTTAATGCATTCGATGCATTAAGGTGAAAAAAAACATCAGATTTTTTCCAGCCCCCCGGTTTACTTACCTGAGCCCTCAAAAGTCCTGCGTCGTGAACGAGCAGGCTTCTCGACCGGGATTTTTGGCTCTTCTCGGCTCATTTATTGGATGATTAATAGCAGCGCAGCCATTGGCTCCCGCTGCTGTCAATCAAACCAATGACGCGGCGCGCCCGCAAGCTAAACCCCTTGGGAGAGAGATTCCCAAGAAGGGGGTTAGCTGATGCGGGGAGGAGCTGAGACAGCTGCAGAGGAACCCCAGAAGACCAGGATCGGGGCAACTCTGTGAAAAACGAGCTGCACAGTGGAGGTAAGTATGACATGTTTGTTTTTTGTATTTGAACCTTTACAACCCCCTTTAATGATTACAATGCTGCTTTAATTTGTGTCTTTTATATCTACCTGAAGTTCGGCTTTATTTTGAATAGCTAATCTTTTTGCAAAAACCTGAACTGCAAAAACCGATAAGTGGCAAAGTGTCATCTTTTGGTGGAAAAAAAGTCTAAATTGTTTGCGTTCGCTGTCCATTTTCCCTTAAAATATATCCCTTAATGACAAACTTGGAAGGGGCTGTTCTGGATTATCTCTGTTAAGTGATTGTGGATTAAACCCCCTTTTAGCCATGAAATAAATGTGTAAAAGTCTGCCAACTTTACACAATGCTTTTCACTGTTAGGTTGTCAAATTGCTATTATTGAGCAGCTCAACTTCAGAAGTGCTCGGTGGTTTTAATGGAGCTCTTATTGAAATTATTAACACTTAGTTCTAATAAAACAGCTGGAGGTTCTGAGAAATTAAAGCACATAAAGAACTTTCAGTGAAAAAAGAACAGGGGCTGTGAGATTTTCACTCTTCACCTCCCGTGTGTGCTGCTGAATCAATGAACGATCTCCAAACATTGCTTTGATGCAACATTTATCAGCCCCACCAAGCCTGATTCTCAACACTCTTTACTGTGGCTAATGGCCATCAAGATGTCTTAATTGCTAATCAACTTTTCTCAAGCTAGCAGGTGTTTGGAGGTATTTCACACTTATTAGCTGAATAGCTTTGCAAAGGGGCAAGCATGGCCTTTTTATCCTACAGAAAAAGTGTAAGGATTACTTACAAGATGAATGGATTTAATCAAAGTGCATTTTCATCGGCAAGCCAGGAGGATGGAGAAAAGCGAGAGAAAAGCCTGAATTTGGCATGGGATCTCATTTGGCTATAAAGGCCATGCATGGAGAGTCAGATGTCATACGGGCTGCACAATAATCAGACTGATGTCTTTTCTTTGGTTTATTATATATAAAAGAATGTTTTATACTTTGAAGTCTTGGATTGACCATGGACACGAGATGCTGGGTAGATGTGATAAACATGCATACTGAATGTAATGTTAAGCTCTGACAATCTTTCTTGACCATGGTATTGATCCATTAAGCTGCACTTCAAACTAAACTCCAGGCAAACATGCATATAATATAAGTAAACCATTTTACATGCCAAATGATTTGTCTCCAATCTCCATTCAGTCCTGAGATTTATATAGCCCACTCAGGTGGGTGAAAGCACTTACAGTTAAGGAATACATTGGGATCGTTTAGCCATCCAGTGCTTGCTAACTGGAAACTGAAAGAGAAGGCTCAAATTGCTGAATTCAATTGTTGACACAATTACATGCAGCACTGTAGCAAACCTCCCAACTTTTGAACTTCAGATTGAGGGACACTTGAGGGAAGAAGTGATCTGCAGCGCTCAAAGTGTGCCATGGCAAAATGTGGGCATGCCAAACTCTTAGCAGTGGAAGGGGCCTAAAGGGTTCACTGTGTACAAACTGCAGGGTGCAAGAGTGCACTATGTACAGAGTACAAGATTGAGGATTGCACTGTGTACCGATATGTAGGGTTAGGGGGTATGCTACATACAGAGTGCATGGTCACGGGGTTCGCTATGTACTGAGTGCATAGTTGAGGGGTGCACTACATAAAGAGTGCAGGGTTAAGGGGTGTGCTACGTACAGAGTGCAGGGTTAAGGGGTGCACTACATACAGAGTGCAGGGTTAAAGGATGCGTTACGTACAGAGTACAGGGTTAAGGGGTGCACTACATACAGAGTGCAGGGTTAAAGGATGCGCTACGTACAGAGTACAGGGTTAAGGGGTGCACTACATACAGAGTGCAGGGTTGAGGGGTGTGCTACATACAGAGTGCAAGGTTGGGGGGTGCTCTATGTACAGAGTGCAGGTTTTAGGAGTATGCTGCGTACAGCATGCAGGGTTGAGGGGTGTGCTTTGTAGAGAGTGCAGGGCTGAGGCATGTGATGTGTACAAAGTGCAGGACTGAGGGATGCGCCGTGTATAGAGTGCATGGTTGAAGAGTGTACTATGAATTAAGTGCAGGGTTGAAGAGTGTGCTACATACAGAGTGCATGGTTGAGGGGTGCACTACGTACAGAGTAAATTACAGAGTAAATTACATTTTTGGCTAACGGCGCATTCGCCGTCCGTGAACGTATCCCAGTGCGCATGCTCCAAATTAACCCGCAAAAAGTCAATGCTTTCGACGTGAACGTAAATTACGCCCAGCCCTATTCACGAACGACTTACGCAAACGACGTAATTGACGGAAAAATCAACGCTGGCCCGACGTCCATACTTAACATAGGATACGCCTCATATAGCATGGGTAACTTTACGCCGGAAAAAGCCTAACTTAAACTACGTTAAAAAAATGCGCCGGGCGGACGTACGTTTATGAATCGGCGTATCTACCTAATTTGCATATTCCTCGCGTAAATCTACGGAAGCGCCACCTAGCGGCCAGCGTAAATATGCAGCCTAAGATACGACGGTGTAAGAGACTTACACCGGTCGGATCTTAGGGAAATCTATGTGTAACTGATTCTATGAATCAGGCGCATAGATACGACCCCGCACACTCAGAGATATGACGGTGTATCAGGAGATCACTTTTTGGATTCAGTTTTTGGATGATGGAATTAAGCACAGCTTCACCTTATTCAGAGTGGGGAAAATTCCCTTGCAAACTGAACAGCCTTTTTGCCTTTAGTAAATCAACCCCTAAGTTTTCCTTATCTTGCCCTCATGAGAACATGAAACCTGCAAGCTGGATCTGTGCTGTAAATCAGAGGCTCGGACCCCATAGTTGCACACTGGATTATAATAGAATAATCATCACAACTGTCAAGCTTTCTTAACCACTTGCTGCCCGCCAATGACAAATTGACGGCGGCAAAGTGGTTGTAGAATCCTGACTGGACGTCATATGACGTCCTCAGGATTCTAAGCCACTGCGCTCCCCCGGGGATGCGCATCGCGGCGATCGTTGTTGCAGGGTGTCAGTCTGACACCCCACATAACCGATCAAGGTAAAAAGTCTCTCACGGAGACTCTTTACCACGTGATCAGCCGTGTCCAATCACGGCTGATCACGATGTAAACAGGAAAAGCCGGTAATCGGCTTTTCCTCACTCGCGTCTGTCAGACGCAAGTAGAGGAGAGCCGATCAGCTGCTCCTGTGACAGGGGGGGTTTGTGCTGATCGATTACCACCACAGCCCCCCCAAGGATGCCCACTGGACCACCAGGGATGCCCACTGGACCACCAGGGATTAAAAAAATAAAGGTATGCCACCCTAGACCACCAGGGATGAGGACACAAAAAAATGGATGCCAATCAGTGCCGCAATGAATGCCAATCAGTGCCCACAATGGGCATCACTGATTGGCAGGCATTGTTTGGCACTGATTGGCATCCATTAGTAAAACACATACAATAGTGCCCATCTATGCCCATCCGTGCCACCTATCAGTGCCCATCTGTGCTGCCTATCCGTGCCCATCCGTGCCGCCTATCCGTGCCCATCTGTGCCACCTATCCGTGCCCATCCGTGCCACCTATCCAAGCCCATCCATGCCACCTATCCGTGCCGCCTATCAGTGCCCATCAGTGCTGCATATTAGTGCCCATCAATGCCACCACATCAGTGCCACCTCATCGGTGCCCATCAGTGCTGCCTTATCAGTGCCCGTCAGTGCAGTACCATCAGTGCCCATCAGTGAAGGAGAAAACTTACTTATTTACAATATTTTATAATAGAAAAAAAAAACGTTTTTTTTCTACATTTTCGGTAATTTTTATTTATTTTTTGCAGAAAATAAATATCCCAGAGGTGATCAAATACCACCAAAATAAAGCTCTATTTGTGGGTACAAAATGATAAAAATTCTGTTTGGGTACAGTGTAGCATGACCGCGCAATTGTCATTCAAAGTGCAACAGCACTGAAAGCTAAAAATTGGTCTGGGCGGGAAGGTGTATAAGTGCCCTGTATGGAAGTGGTTAAAATAAAGATTTTTTTCAGTTGGTAAGTGGCAAGAGTACTTTTTGTTTAAGAAATGGAATACAATTTTTCAATGTATGTTTTTTTTTTATTCCTGTAGGTCTATCTTGCCATTAATGGAGCAATAGATCTGTAAAGAAGAAGAAACCTGCCTACAGGTTTACAATAAGGACCAATGTTCCGTCAGTCTTATGTTTGTGCGTATTTACAGCTCTGGCTAAGTGACATCTTGTGATCTATAAAAACACAGAACATGACATTCTTTCTTCACGTACGTAATGGCCTATGTTACCTAGGTACATCATTTCCTGCAGTAATGCTGTCAGGTTATGTCTTGCAAAGACTGATAGCTTTCATAATAACTGGTTTATATTTAGCTCCACCAGCATGACAAGCTGAGATGCTACAATTATTTGGAGCAATGGGTAAACTTTCTTCCCCAGAGGCTATTTTCCCACTATAAAATACCCAACTGTTTTCAAACTGTTAAAATGTCATTGTGCACTTAACCAATTCAGCCCCGGAAGATTTTACCCCCTTCCTGACCAGAGCATTTTTTGGAATTCGGCACTGCGTCACTTTAGCTGACAATTGCGACGTTGTATCCAAACAAAATTGACGTCCTTCTTTTCCCCACAAATAGAGCTTTCTATTGGTGGTATTTGATCACCTCTTCAGCTTGAATTTTTTGCACTATAAACAAAAAAGAGTGAAAATTTCGGAAAAAAAAAGCAATATTTTTTACTTTTTGCTAAAATAAATATCCCCAAAAAATATCTAAAAAAAGTTTTTTTCCTCAGTGTAGGCCGATATGTATTCTTCTACATATTTTTGGTAAAAAAAATAGCAATAAGCCTGTGCCCACCAGTGCAGCCTGTGTCACCAATGCAGCCTGTGCCCACCAGTGCAACCTGGGCCCACCAGTGCAGCCTGTGTCACTAAGGGCCCTTTCACACGGAGCGGATCAGTAATGATCCGCTCTGTGTGTCCGCTTTGCTGAGCGGGGATCCTCCGTAAAATCCCCGCTGAGCTGGCAGCTGACAGGGTGGTCCTCGCACACTGTGCAGGGACTGCCCTGTGTTTCCTCTGCTCTCCCCTATGGGGGATCGGACGAACAACGGACCGTATGTCCGTGTTCATCCGATCCGATCCGACAGACAGAAGAAAAATAGGATTTCTTCCGTCTGCAAATGCGGATCTTTGCGGAGGCGGACAAATTACGGGTGTCAGCGGATGTTCATCCGCTGACCCCCGTAATCACATAGGGACCCATGTATGTCCCGTTTTCATCCGCAAACGGAAGGATGAAAATGCAGACATACGGTCCGCTAGTGTGAAAGGGCCCTAATGCAGCCTACCTGTGCAGGGGAAGAGAGGAGAGCCGAGTGAAAATTTTGAAAAAAAAGCAATATTTTTTACTTTTTGCTAAAATAAATATCCCCAAAATATATATAAAATGTTGTATTCTTCTACATATTTTTGGTAAAAAAAACTAGCAATAAGCACAGTGCATCCTGTGCCCACCAGTGCAGCCTGTGTCACCAATGCAGCCTGTGTCCTGTGCTCTAATTTAGTAGTTGGGATAAAGTCATGTATGCTACCCGCCCTGGATCAGAGTCATGCATTGCTATGGTGCGTGCCAGAAAGCTGGCTGCTCTCAACATAGCAATGAATGACTCTATGGGGGTTATTTATGTAGCGGCCTGCTACTTTCTAGCTGGCGCTGCTATAAATTTAGAGGGTAGTCTGAGAGTTAGTTGACTCAGACTGTCTGTTTTTTTTACTAAATTTGGGCCTCTGTTCCAGCCATGGCTGTGCTGTGAGTGACCACTATTGTTGTCTGGGGTGTTGTTCTCACTCCAGGCCGAGGGTGGCAGCAGTCGGGTCAAGGTGTTTTGGGTGTTCCCCTTCAGCAGCCAATCAGAAGGAGTTGATCATCCTGCTGTGCATGTTGGGGAGGAGTACTTAAGGGACAGACATCATTACATCATTAGTTTGGGGTCGTCATCGCTGATCCTGGTCTGTCGTCCCACCACCCCCCCTTGTGTGGCCCTCCTATACATCATTACAGCCGGGGGTGCGTATTCCAGTGTTCCTGGCTCCGGGACCACGTTGGTTCGGGGTTGTGATCTACTAAGTAGGCCTGGTAGTCAGACTGGGTCTATGTTTGCAGAGTGGTCCTGTGCTGTCCATCCTGAGGGAGGAAGCCACTCGATAAAGAACCTGTCTTGGAGAGCACCAATAGGGTAACCACATTTCCAAACTGCCATTCAGGGACACCCCGCCCCCCCTCACCTTCCCCAAAAAAAGATGGGGGGGAGGGCCGGAGGGAAATGTAGTCTCGGGGTTGATGGGATATTTGGCGGTCGGTTATTTATCATCTGAATGTGCCTCTTGCCATCAGATGCAGTGCCACTTGCCACCCATAGCCTGCCTCCAGATGCATGAGCCCTGTGCATTACAGGAAAGGAGTGGAGTCGCTATCTGGAGAGAGAAGATCACACCAGTCCCTGCTGCTTGCCGCTAGGTGCCGAAGAAGGAGGAGGCGCCGAGGTGGGTGGGGATAGCAGTGCTGCACTTGACGCAGGCCTCGCTCCCGGCCTCACTGTCTGAGAGTAAATTGTCGCTGGTTGCAAGATGCCAGGCAGCGCTGGCCTAGCAACCAGTTCCGGAAATGTAGTTACTAGTTAGTAGGGAGTGACTGTGTCCTCTATTTTATTCCGGGACACTGTATTGTCCCGGAATGAGGGTGCCAGGGACCAGGGACAGACATGCCAATTGTGGCACCGTCCCGGGCAATCCGGGTCATGTGGACACCCTAAGCACCAAGCAAGACGCTGGTATCTCAGGAGAGGCCTTGAACTTCATCGGAGGATGCACTATTATTGAAAGGCTGAGTGATGGTCGCCTGTCAGTTCTGAGTTCACAAGAATTTATTCAAGAGAGAAATCCGGGTGCTTAACCACTTCCCGCCCGGCCTATGGCCGATTTACGTCCGGGAAGTGGTTACACAATCCTGACAGGACGTCCATGGACGTCCTGCAGGATTTCATGCCGCGCGCCCGTGGGGGCACGCAGCGCGGCGATCGGTGATGCGGGGTGTCAGTCTGACACCCTGCATCTCCGATCTCGGTAAAGAGCCTCCGGCGGAGACTCTTTACCACGTGATCAGCCGTGTCCAATCACGGCTGATCACGATGTAAACAGGAAGAGCCGTTGATGGCTATTCCTCACTCGCGTCTGACAGACGCAAGTATAGGAGAGCCGATCGGCGGCTCTCCTGACAGGGGGGGTTCGCGCTGATTGTTATCCCCCTCGGATCGCCACACTGGACCACCAGGGAAGCCCACCCTGGACCACCAGGGTAGGGCAAATAAATAAAAAAAAAGCATGAAAAAAAAAAAAAAAAAGTCTGAAAAAATAAAAAAAAAAGCATTAAAAAAAAAAATATGCCAGTCAGTGCCCACAACATGATTAAATCAGTGCTGCCCCACAGTGTCCATCAGTGCCACCCCAGTGTCCATCAGTGCCACCCCACAGTGTCCATCAGTGCCACCCCACAGTGTCCATCAGTGCCACCCCACAGTGCCCATCCATGCCCAGTGCCCACCTATCAGTGCCCATCTGTGCCACCCATAAGTATCCATCAGTGCCACCCATGAGTGCCCATCTGTGCCACCTATGAGTGCCCAGTGCTGCCCATGAGTGCCCATCAGTGCCGCCTATGTGTGCCCATCAGTGCCGCCTATGTGTGCCCATCAGTGCCGCCTATGAGTGCCCATCAGTGCCGCATACCAGCGCCGCCAATCAGTGCCACCTCATCTGTGCCCGTCAGTACTACCTCATCGATGTCCATCAGTGCCATCTCATCGGTGCCCATCAGTGCCGCCATATCAGTGCCGTAATTAAAAGAGAAAAACTTATTTACAAACAAATTAACAGAAAAAAATAAAAACGTCATTTTTTTTCAAAATTTTCAGTCTTTTTTTAGTTGTTGCGCAAAAAAAAAAATCGCAGAGGTGATCAAATACCACCAAAAGAAAGCTCTATTTGTGGGAAAAAAAGGACGCCAATTTTGTTTGGGTACAGTATAGCATGACCGCGCAATTGCCATTCAAAGTGCGACAGTGCTGAAAGCTGAAAATTGGCTTGGGCGGGAAGGTGCGTAAGTGCGTGGTATGGAAGTGGTTAATCCTGTGCTGAGAGGATTTTGAACCGAATATATCTTCATCTTTGGGAAGGTCTGTGGCAGAGACTTTGCTAAGTTCCTGTGTGACACCCTGGCTGCTAGGTTAGTGAGAGAGGTCTATCCGGGTGCACAATACCCACTCTGGCTAGAACCGGAAAAAAAAAGTTATACACCTGAACCTGTTACCTATTACCCCTCCACCTCTTCAACTACTACTTTTATTCCTTTTACCACGTTGGGTAAATAAAGCAAAGAAAAAGAAGCCTAAAGTGTGGACATTGAAGTTTTTCTCAACTCTCATCGTATACCCTAGACCAGTGGTCATCAACCATGTCCTGCAGGGCCCACTAACAGGCCAGGTTTTATGTATTACCTTGGGGAGATGCAGTCTAGAATACTGCAATCACTGAGGAGCAAATGATATCACCTGTGATGTATTTCAGTTATCTTGCAAACCTGGCCTGTTAGTGGGCCCTGCAGGACAAGGTTGATGACCACTGCCCTAGACGACGAAGGATTAGAGGTAACATGCATGCCACCCAAAACAAACCAGCAGCTCCTTCGGGGGTAGTGCTACATTTACAAAAGGCAAATCCACTTTGCACTACAAGTGCAAAGTGCACTTGAAATTGCACTGAAAGTGCATTTGGAAATGCAGTCGCTGTAGATCTGAGGGGGACATGCAAGGAAAATTAAAAACAGCATTTTAGCTTGCACATGATTGGATAATAAAATCAGCAGAGCTTCCACTTATTTCAGATCTACCCCTCAGATTTACAGCGACTGCACTTCGATGTGCACTTTCAGTGCAATTTTTGCACTTTTAGTGCAAAGTGGATTTGCCTTTTGTAAATAACCCCCTATGTGTCCTAGAGAGCCATTGGTTGCTATGGTGCTGTTGTGCCACCACCCATGGCAACTCATAGTGCCGATCAAGGGCAAACTGGGTCCTATGATTGCGACATCCCAGGGGAAGCCAGACTGCAACCCAGGATGCCACGGCACTCTGGTTGAGAACCCCTGCCCAAAATACATTTACTGAGTGAAGGAAGTTTATTGGGGGGAGCTGAGGTCTGTTTTAATGAAAGCTGCAGATGTAATAAGAATAAAAACAAATACTGAAACACATTGCAGTGCTAAAGATTATACAGTATATGCTTTTAATGATTAGCTTTACATCCACTGATCAGTGATACCGGTTAAGGCAAACGGAAATATATCAAACAGTTCCTGCTTCATGGGAAATGGAACATTGCCTTGTCCGCTGTCCCAGAATAAAAGGGTGTCTCCTCCATTGTAAAGTCAGCCTGTAGGAGAGAAACAAGCTCCCATTTATCGAGATCAGTACAGAATTTGTTCCTTCCTTTGTTCAAATATGTTGTTTCTGTAAAACATTGTCTTTACCTTCTATGTCAAAAAATAATGAATATTTGATGAGCCCAGCTACATTGGTGGTCCTTTGACAAGTTCTCTAATATTGAGCTGCCACATAATGATGTCATGAGCGGGCACAAGCACAGTTAGGCATCTTTGCCTTCTGTTTTCAAGCAGCTTGTGCCACCATCGACACTGTGTATTTTCCTGGGAATTGGAGTACTCTCCGAGGGTTGAAGGATGTCATTAATACAGCATAATGCATATTGTTAATTACAACCATTGTCTGCAGATTGCCAGTGCAGAGGTGAATCATATGGATTTGTTTTTCCTAAGCACATTAAATGATTTAGCTGCTGCCAATCAAGTTTTTGGACAGCCGCTTTGAACATACTGGCATGGGCGTGTTCCAAACAGCGATAATTGTTGGCAGCCAACGGCAGAAGAAGAGCTGGAGTCTTTCCTGCTGCACCAAGTGATATTCTGTCACTTCTGTAGCACCATTCAAACTCAGTCAGGTCACATCTTGTTTAAAAGGAATGCATATATATATATATAGGACAGTTTTTGTCAGGTTTATTTAAAATCTTAACTATGAATACATTTTATTTTCAACACTTGCATCTAACAGGTGCAGCAATGAAGACAGCCATTGCAGGTTTTTGATCTACTGCTGTTTAGGTTTATTCCCAGCAATCACACATCTGAATGATTCAGAGGAGCTAGCACATATGAACTCATATGGATCTTTAGTTACACAGGGGGAGATTTACAGGGCTGGACTGGAACAAAAATTTGGCCCTGGACTTCATCCAGACCGGCCCACTTTAAGTCAATAAAATGCTGCCCCCCCCCCCTAAAAATCACGCCCACCAAAAGGCCCCTACATCCATTATTGTATATCATGAGAGGGTGAGAGGGGAATGAGAGAGAGAGAGAGGGAGGGTTTAGGGAAAGGGGGTGAGAGGGGGGTGAGTGTAAGAAAAAGAGAGTGAGTGTAAAAGAGAGGGGGTGTTTGTAGGACCCCTTTTTACACTGAGGCGTTTTTTTAGGCACTTTTGGGCTAAAAATAGCGCATGTAAAGCGACTGAAAAACGCTTCTGCTGCAGTCCCAGTGTGAAAGCCTGAGTGCTTTCACACTGGGGTGCTGCCAGGGTGTTAGAAAAAGTCCTCCAAGCAGCATCTCTGTTTTAAAAAATGGCCCACTGAGCCATCGGCCCACCGGGAAACTCCCTGTAGTCCCTATGGCCAGTCCATCCCTGGAGATTTACCAAAACCAGAGAGTGCTAAATCTGGTGCAGCTCTGAATAGAAACTTCCAGCATCTAGGTTTTAGGCCTCATGCACACTTGACCAGTGTAGTCCAGAGCAGGGGTCAAGTCCTGGGGAAAAAAGTGTGGGAACTCCCACCCAAGATCCACTCCCCCACCAAAAAAATAAATAAATGATACGCTCATATGCATAATTACTAAACCGCACGTTCTTTCTAAATCCCGCGATAACTCGCGGCAGACCTCCGCAATGTCTCCTGGGAACAATGACAAAAGCTCCCAGGAGACATTGCGGCATCGAGGAAGTGATGGAATACCCGCACACTACCCGATGAATCAATTTACAGGAAGCGGCCAGTAACATAAAGGATTACTAAGGTTCGCCTGCCCCTGACAGTGACTCGAGCTGGGCATCGCCGCTTGGTGAAGGATTGGCTCGGGCGGCTCGGCTGCTCTAGTCCTGGAAAGGGAACTGAGTTCCTGCTGTGAAAAAAGTGCAGGAACTCCGTTCCCACGCGTTCCCGCAGGACTTGAGCCCTGGTCCAGAGGTACCCAACCTTACCTCTTACTGTTATAACACTTCTACTCCAACACCCCCATATCTCATTTTCTAAAATGATGAGACCACACCTTAAATTTGGAGTAAAATGGCCATAACAGCCTATTTATTAAAACACTAGTAAAACTCCAAACTCAAATATATAATAAATTATATATAATAAAATATGTAACAAAATATATGACATCTGTAAACAACTTAATTAATACAGTCTGTTGTGTTGGTCTTTTTGACGGCCCCCCGAACTCCACCACATATACCACCAATACACTGCGGGCCCATATAACACACTAGGCCTCCAGCCGTAGAATCAGCTCGGAGACAACCCCCGCCCACAGTGCAACCATTACCGTATTCCATCAACCTTTCAGCTGGAATACACCGGAGGGACACATCTACTGATGTCCTTATGATCCCAGCAAAGCGACAGCCTAACCGCCCTGCGCTGCCTGAACTGTTCATCATATCTCAACCAAGCTGATCCCCCATAAACCCTGTGGGCCTCCCCAATGGCATCCATGTAACAGAATAACCCCAAACAGTATTCAGGGTTCTTCTCTCCGATGACACTCACCGTAATGGCAAACGCCTGCAGCCAGTTCACAAACGTATGCGGGATTAACCTGTACCGCCTCTTTTCTTCATCCTCCTTGGAATCATCAGGCTTGACCCTGTCCAAGTTAAACTTTTCCAATGGCAAAAGTGAGAAGATCTCCACATACTCACCCTTGAAAATCTTGTCTCTTACCTCCTGCTTCAAGTGTGTTTCCAGTGGACCCTTAAAGCACACATACACCTCACATTTTGCTGCATCCGCAATACGTACCACATCCGCCCGAACAGCAGCCTCTGGGGCCCCCCATGTTCCCCCTGCCTTCTCGGTACCTGACACAACCCCCTGAGAGCCTGGCCAGTGCCACCGGAGGGGGAGAGAACACCCTTGACACCCCGGCCCCAGCTGACACCCTGCCATTCCCCACGGCCACGCTCACTGCCGGTGCCCACAGGGCCACTTGAGAGGGTTGTCCCTGCCCCACTGTAAAACGGCCCACCAAATCCCGCACGCCCCCCAACAAATCCCGCAGCTTAGCCTCTGACCCCGAACTGGTGGGCACACTGCCTGCCACCTGCGGGCCAGCAGCCGCCACAGCCGCACTCGGCGGCGGCACTGCCGCCCCAGCTGCACCCCCTTTTCCAACTCCTAACGAATCACACAAAGCATCAGACAATGAAATGTTAGAATTGTAAGTGTACTTACCAGGCTGACCGGGAGCACCCCCACTGGTTCGCGGTCCTGGGTCTCCTCCTTCGACACCGACAGCTCGCCCTCAGACCTGACATCCCGGACCGGGACCGGTGGTGATGTCAGCAACCCAGGCAAATTGGACCTGGAAGCCGTGGAGTCACTCCGCAGTGTGGGCCGACCCGCATCCGAAACTCCGCCCCTAGCCACGGTACCGTGCAGGCCGCCTGGTGTGCCACTGCGGCCGCCATTTTCCACCTGAACTTCGTTAGAAGCTGATTGGCTACCATGCACAGCTGCACCAGATTCTGAGTGCTCCAGTTTTAGTAAGTCTCCCCCACAGAGATGGTAATGAGTGAAAAGGTAGTGCTAAACTTTCTTTTTCAGAAAGCACAGCATGCTCTGCAACTTCAGTATTGATAAACTCAATCTCTAAAATCTCATATAACCTTTGACATGTTAAAATAATACACAGGTTTCTCTGACAAGGAAGCATAGACATGTGCAGGAGGTGTGCCAGGTGTGCCTGGGCACACCCTAATCACTCTGTGCGATGCAAATTCCCTCCCTACTGCCCGAGCTTCCTCCTTTGTTGCGCCCCCCCCAGGGCAGGACTTAGGGTGGTGGGGGCCCCCTGGAGCCGAGAAGCGGGGGGTCGAAGTTGTTGAGCGGGGGGGTGCCGCCCGAGATCGAAGTTGTTGAGTGGGGGGGGGGGTGCCGCCGAGATCGAAGCTGATCGAAGTTGTTGAGCGGGGGGGCTGCCACCGATCTGAGTTGTTGAGCGGGGGGCCACCGATCGGAGCTGACCAAAGTTGTTGCGCGTGGGGGAGGGCGCCGATCGGAGTTGTTGAGCAGGGGGGGTGGCCGATTGATCAAAGTTGTTGAGGGGGGGGGCGCCGATCGTAGTTGTTGAGTGGGGGGGGGGGGGTGAAGGGGACTTCTTACCTCCTCATCAGCAGCGGCATGTCTCTTCCTGCTTCCTCCTCCCGGGGCCCCCTATTGGGCGGGGCCCATGGGCTTGAGCCCAGTCAAGCCCAATGGTAAGTCCGGCCCTGTCCCCCCCCCCACCGCAGTGCTGCTGGCTTCCCTCCTTTCCTCTCCTCCCCCTCCCAGCTGCTGCAGGGGATATTTCAGAATGGAGAGTGGGGGAAGGGGCTGATCAATATTTAATTTACCGGCCCCTTCCTTTTCTAAATAAACATAGTGAACACACTCACTCACTGTGTTCATTCATAACTGAACCGTTTGTGAATGAACAGGGAGCTACTCAGCACAGAGCACTTCCCATTCATTCACTGTCCCATGCAGCTGAGGCTGCAGAGAAAGGCATGTGTGTTTGAGCTTTGGGGTACACACCCTAATGCAGGGGTCCTCAAACTACGGCCCGCGGGCCGAATGTGGAGGACTTGTAACCGGCCCACCCGACCCTGACAGGCAACGCCGGTTACACTGCAGGTTGTAACACAGCGATCCCGCTGTGTCACGGAGATGACAGTGTTAACAGTTCGGGCGCGCTGTGATAAATGTCCCGCCCTCCTCCTTCTAGACTAGCTTGTGTGATAGAGCCAGTGTTCTGTCTATCAGACGATCTGGTCTAGGAGGAGGAGGGCGGGACATTTATCACAGCGCGCCAGAACAGTTACCAACACTGTGAGCACAGCGTGACACAGCGGGACCGTCACAGCAGCTGAGTGAGCAGTGGCACAGCAAGGAGAAAATGCTGTGAGGGGCTTACGATGGTGAGGGAGGGGGGGGGGGGGCTTGCGATGGTGATGGGGGCTGATATTGATGTAATGATGATGGTGGGGGGGGGCAGTTATTGATGTAATGATGATGGTGGGGGGGGTGATGATGATGTAATGATGATGATGATGGTGGGGGGGCTGATGATGATGAAATGATGATGATGGTGGGGGGGGGGCTGATGATGATGTAATGATGATGGTGGGGGGGGGCTGATGATGATGGTGGGGGGGCTGATGATGATGTAATGATGATGGTGGGGGGGGGGCTGATGATGATGATGTAATGATGATGGTGGGGGGGCTGATGATGATGAAATGATGGTGGGGGGGGCTGATGATGATGTAATGATGATGGTGGGGGGGGCTGATGATGATGGTGGGGGGGGGCTTGCAATGGTGAGGGGGGCGTTGCAATGAGGGGGTGATGATGGTGAGGGGGGCTTTCAAAGGTAAGGGGGGGTTGCAATGATCTTGATCGGCTTGCGATTAATGATTGTGAGGGGGGGCTCGTAATGAGGGGCTTACAATGATGATGGCGAGGGGGGGCTTGCAATGAGGGGATGATGATGATGATGATGATGTAATGATGATGGTGAGGTGGGGGGGGCTTGCAATGATCATGATCGGTTTGCAATTAATGATTGTGAGGGGGGCTTGCAATGAGGGGCTTATAATGATGAAGGGGGAGGGTTGCAATCATCGTGAGGGGCTTGCAATGGTAAGGGGGGGCTTAGGAAATTGTTCATAGTTTTTTTTTATATTCCGGCCCTCTAACGGTCTGAGGGACAGTGAACCGGCCCCCTGTTTAAAAAGTTTGAGGACCCCTGCCCTAATGCAATAGGATGCACACAACTATGCAAGGAAGCGTGATGGCAGGTCCAAATTTTTTCTTCTACAACTTCGGCCTCAAACCCAGTCGCTGCGTGAAGGTGGAGGGCTTTATTCTGAAGGACTGTAAAAGGTTTTCCATAAACTTGGGAAAAGATGAAAAGAATTTAGTGATACACTTTGACCCTCAATGTGACCACAGAGGAGACAAGCATACGATAGTCTTGAACTCTATGGTATACAATGTCTGGTTAGCGAAGCAGAGGGAAAACGTCACCCCCCTCCAGGAGGGGTCAGATACCATGGTTTTCTTCCAGTTTGAGCAAGGAGACATCATACAATTATCTTCCGGAAAGCCATTCTCATGAAAAAGTAACCCATATGTATACTGGCCCATTAACCCCACATTTCTATACCCCCCATATCATAGCCCCCGCTATATAAAACAAAAATTAGTCTGACACCAAGGTTGGGAAAAACTGTCCGTTTTACGGCCCCTTTATTAAAGTTCACAAATCTTTAACAATATAATTCAAAACAAGGCATAATCTTTTTGGTTGCCGATCCTTGGAGGCATTACATATCAAAATCTAGACCTTATAGCTGCTTAAACTCTTTCCATGGTCCCTGCCGCATTGCACTGATTCGGGGACAACCACCTTCAGCAGATATACCATTCTCACTCCCAGTTAATCTACCATAACTGGCATTCACCGGGGACCCATACCTCAGATGTGTCCCCACCCATCAAATTCCAGAAGCTTATTTACCAATGCCTCCAAAGACCCAACCGCATACCTTGTAAAGAGTAAAACATACAAAATAATGCCAACCACCACATACCATTACCAAAGCTCAAAAAACATGTAGGGCGGGCGGTGCTGATGCCCTGTGACCTCTCCACTGCCCAGCCTCCCCCCACTCTTGCAGCCAATCCCCTTACTCCTGCCTTCTGCTGACTATACACATTAACCCCCACTAGCCCAGCCTGACTGGGCACCTTCTCATGATGCCATGCGCCTATATTTTTTTTTTCTTCGGCTTACTTTGTGATTGTGCTATTGCTAGCTATATTGAGGAGAAGGCAGATGGGGCCATTGTGTGCACCCACTGCTCACAATGACAGTAATGGGCATTTTTAGACCTTATACGAAGATTTACAATGTGATCCAAACAAATGATTTGCTTATACATGGATGCCCATTGCAAATAAGTCAATGTATGTAAACTGTGTTCCTTCAAAGTTTTGTAGCATACAAAGCCACAGCACTGAAAACACTTGACTAGGGTAGTTCAGATAACTTACTACCCCAACTCAAAATTATCTACAACTCTCCCTATTCCTTAAATAAGGACACTAACACTGTATTATATTTAAATGGCCGGTTCAGCCTTTTTAAACTAAAAAACCTATATTAAAAACATAAACATTATTAAATACTCCATCTCAAATCCGAATAACTGGTTGCAGGTCCTTGACGACCCCATCTCCCCAACTTTGGAATCTGTGGTACCTCTAAGTTAGGTTCTGTCCCCAGGTGCAAAACACCACCTTGAGGATTCGCTAACTGACCACAGGCCCCTACCACCTTACTACCCGGTAGTCTACACTGAACCAGACCAACCGGGAGGACTCCATACCCGAGATGGGTCCCACTGTTTCATCAAATACCTCATGTTGTATACCCATCGTCAAGGGCCCAACGGCAAGCGACCATCTTCTTCCACCACAGCCAAACCACGAGGGAGGAACGTTCCATCATGATCTTCACCTGCAAATGACGTGCTTTCGCTCCACCCCCAAATATAATCTACCCAGCTTCTCCCCATCTCCCCCGTGACTCCTCCAATCCGGTAAGAGACAGTTCTTTTTATCTAACCAGCACCTGACTTAACCTGTTACAGTCTGGTAGTTACTTCGACCCCCGTCATGTATGTCCTGCGCTTACATTTCTTGCTACGTACATGTCTTTTTTTTTTACTTCCCTTCAAAAATAGCTTCTTTATGGATCCTTGTAAGGCACAAACTTAAAAAAAGCTTTTTCTCCCAATTAACTTGTGCTGCATTGCATTGACATGCTTTTTATTGCATACACGTGCCATTTTAACACACCACACTTCTCATGACACCAGCATTGTGATGTGAACAGGACACATAGAAAACAATTGTTTTCTAAGCTTCAATGCAGTGACTATGAATGTGCACAATGGAAAAATTTGTTTCATTTTGTTTCAGATTAGTTAAGTTAATAATTTCATTTAGTCATATTCGTTATGGTAGAATAAAGGAAAATTTATATGAAATACTTACCGTAATTTTCCTTTCCTGATGGACTCCATGGCAGCCTACGTGTGGGTTAACCCCGCCTCTCATACCTCATAGGACCCTACTCCCATAAAGCTTTGCTTCCTGGCCATGGACAGTGTTCCGTAATATAGCCTACTCCAGCAAAGGGAGGGAACTCCGGCTGCCATGGAGTCCATCAGGAAAGGAAAATTACGGTAAGTATTTCATATAAATTTTCCTTTTTCCTGACAGACTCCATGGCAGCCTACGTGTGGGAAATGACTAGCCAAACACACCCGGGTGGGCAATTGCTGGTTAAAGAAAAAAATTGTTTTAATTGACATTGTCAACAGATAATATATTCAAACCAAAATTAACCGACGACAAGGAGGCCGGTTCTACGCAATAGTGCGTCATAAATGTATTTAAGGACGACCAAGAGGCCGCTTTGCAAATAACTTCAGGGGAAACATGTCGGGCAGCCGCCCATGATGTAGAGACGCTCCGCGTGGAATGAGCGGTTACCGCTTCAGGAGGAGCCAACCCTTTAGCCTTGTAAGCCCTTTGGATAGCTTGGACGATCCATGCGGCGATGGTTCTGGAGGAAGCACGCATGCCTTTGTTTTTCCCATGGAATGACACAAACAAATGATCAGATTTACGGAAGGACGCTGTGGCTTCCAGATATTGTTTAAGGATTTCGCCGACATCCAGAGGATGAACCATAGAACCCTCAGAAGAATGAAACGTGGGAAGTACAATTTCCTGGTTTTCATGAAAGATTGACGTGACTTTAGGCTTGGAACCCAGCATTGGAATTAACACTACACGGTCCGGGAAAAAAGTGAGGAACGGTTCTTTGGAGCCTAGAAAGCCAATTTCGGAGACCCTTTTGGCAGATGTTATAGCCACAAGGAAGACAATCTTGAGGGAAAGATCTTTGATAGATTGATTAGTTGAATCTTGATCTCCTGAAAAAAAGTCCAAGACTAATGGGAGATCCCACTTGGAAAATCTTGGTTTTCTTAGAGGTCTTAACCTCATGGCTCCTTTGAAGAATTGACGACAAGGGAATGTCTGGCCCACGAAATACCTGTGAAGGCAGAGATTGCTGATACTTGGACCCTCAAGGAGCTGACTGATAAGGGTAGGTCAAGCCCAGTTTGGAGGAAGCCCAAAATGTCTTGCACTCTGGGGACTTTGGCTGAACTGTTCATGGAGGAGGTGTAATCCGAGAACTTAGACCATATCCTCTGATAGACTTTGTTGGTGCTCACTTTCCTGGCATTTAGTAATGTAGAGATTGCTTGGCTTGGGCAACCTAGCGCTTCCAATCTTTCCCTCTCAAAAACCAGGCCATCAGGTGCAGATGTGATGGACAAGGATGAGGGGTCGACCCCTGGAGCAAGAGATCTGGTCTGGATGGGAGCTGAACTGGATCCCGGAAGCTCAACTGAAACAACAGTGGAAACCATGGTCTGTTGGGCCAGTAAGGAATTATTGCGACCACTTCGACTTCCTCCCATCTGAGTCTCGACAGGAACCGGAGAATAACTGGAGTTGGGGGAAAAGCATAGGCTTTGTGGAACATCCATTGATCTGTTAGAGCATCCACCCCGAACGCTTGGGAACAGCGATTTCTTGTGTAAAATTTCTCCAGTTTGTAGTTGCACGGGGATGCAAATAGGTCCACTTCCGGTGTGAATCCTAGTGACAGGATCCAGACGAAAACCTCGCTGTGGAGAGACCACTCGTTGTTGTCGAGTGTCGTCCTCGATAGGAAATCTGCTTGAATATTCTGAGTTCCGGGGAGATAAACTGCTGTTAGATCTGTCAGATGTGTCTGAGCCCATGACATAATCGGCTCCACCTCCCTCAGAAGGGACAGACTGCGAGTGCCTCCTTGTCTCTTTATGTAAGACACGGCTGTCGTATTGTCCATCCTCAGAAGGACTGACGACCCCTTTACCAGATGGGTGAAGGCTTGAAGGGCACAGAAGGCTGCACGGAGTTCCAGGATATTGGATACTACCTTTCGAGATGGGAAATCCCACTTCCCTTGGGCTACTTCTTTCAGGCAAAGGGCACCCCAGCCGTTGCTGCTGGCGTCGGATGTAACTGTGATCCAGGAGACAGGGGCTATTGAGAGACAATTGAGGAGATTTTTCCGCAGAAGCCACCAGAGGAGGCTGTCCCTCATTGACTGAGTTATCCGGATTAATTGGTCCTGGGGCCTCAGATCCCATTGTTGGAGAAAACCCCTCTGGAAAGGACGCATTCGCCATTGTGCCCATCTGACCATGGGAGTCGTGGACACCATGGTGCCTATAATTTTGAGACATAGTGAAGCTTTGAGAAAAGGGGACTCCAATGCAAGACGAACTCTTTCCCGGATGACTGGGATTTTTTCTAAGGGTAGAGAAATTGTACTCTGGATCGTATCGAACTGGGCACCGAGGAAGACTAGAGACTGTGTGGGTTCTAGATGACTCTTTTCCCTGTTCAAAAGCCAACCGAACTCGGTCAAAGTGAGAATAACTTGAGCCCGATGTATCAATAGCTGTTCCCTGTTCTGTGAAAGTAACAGCAGGTCGTCTAGATAGTGGTGTAGACGGATGCCTTTCATTCTGATTAAGGCCACGACAGCCAGTAAGAGCTTTGAAAACACTCGCGGCGATGTTGTAAGCCCGAATGGGAGACACGTGAACTGTAGGTGAACACTGCCCACTGCAAACCGAAGGTATTTCTGAAATTCTGCCGCTATGGGCACGTGGAAGTAGGCATCTTTCAAGTCGATTGACACAAGCCAGTCGCCTGGCAGAATGGTCTGACGAATTGTGAGAAGTGACTCCATCTTGAATTTTTCCTTTTTTATAAAGGTGTTCAGATGCGTCAGGTCTATCACTGGCCTCCAAGAGCCGGACTTCTTCAAAACCATGAACAGAGGTGAGTACATTCCCTGAAATCTTTCTGCCGCTGGCACTTGTATAGCGGCGCCCTGGGACAAGAGAGTGTCTGTGTATGTTAGAAGGATATTTCTCTTTTCTTCTGAGTGAGGCAGAGTTGTGGGGACAAACTGAAGTATAGGAGGGTTGACAAAGGACCAGGTGTGACCTAGGGATACTGTCTTGACCGTCCAAAAGTCTTTTATTGAGGCTGCCCAAACGTGCCGGAATTGCAGAAGCTGAGCTCCAACCCGCTGCGTCTGAGCGATCCCAATATCAAAAGGACTTAGGGGTGTCACGGTTACCCGAAGTTGCCCCTTTTGTGGGTTTTTGACCCGAAGGTTGGTTTCTTCTCCAATTTTTCCTGAACTCTCTTCCCGGCTTGTATCGACGAGCCTCTCTAGCACGATCTTGGTCTTGCCTAGGAAAAAAATTCCTTTGGTTGAAGGGACGACGGTCCTGGGGAAGGAACCCCGATTTACCCCCTGTGGCACGGGAGATAGCGCTGTCAAGTTTGTTCCCGAACAGGGAAGACCCTTGAAAGGGAATACGGCACCATGCCTGTTTAGAGGCTGGGTCGGCTACCCAAGGACGGAGCCATAGGGCGCGTTTAGCTGTAACAGATGAGAGCATGTCAAGGGAGGCCTCACCCAGGAAGGCAGCAGCCATTCTTAGTTCGTGAACTGGTAGATCTCTGACCAGAAGACCAGGCATGTTTGACAGAGTAGAATCTACTTCATCCGTCCAAGTCTCCATTGCCTTGGAGAGGGCCGCAAGGGCCAGTGCTGGTTTACACACCATACCTGCTGTGATATATATGCGTTTTAAATCTGTATCAATTTTCCTATCCAGAGCATCCTTAAAAGAGACTGTGTCTTCCAGAGGAAGGGTAACATGTTTAACCAGTCTCATTAGAGCGGCGTCTACCAAGGGAGCAGACTCCAGGTGTTTCACTTCTTCTCGTTTAAACGGGTACATCTTTGATACTTTGGAGATTAAAGAATTTTTCCTTTCAGTGGTGGTCCACTCATCAGTAATCATTTCACTGAGTTCACCCAAAAGGGGAAAGCTAGGACGCTCCTTCTTGAGGTGTTTAAAATATTTTCTCTGTTTGTTAGGAGATTCCACCGGGTCTTCCCATTTTAAAGCGACTTTGACTGCCCTTACCAGATTTGGGACTAGAGAAAAGTCAAATCCTGTGCAATTGACAACACTCTCCACCTCACTAAAGGAGGACATACTTGAGGAACGATTGCGCTGAGATGGGCCCGGAACCTCAGAGTCATCCTGTAGAAGAACTGGAGCTGGAACTACAGGTGAGAGAATGTCACCAGTGGGATCAGGTTTATTCAGGGACTCCTGGACCACCTTCCTGACCAGAGCTTCAACTTGTTGGTCACTATCCACCCTTTCTCTTGCAGCACGAGAATAGCAGGGATCATAAAGAGATTTCCCTTCCGGGACCTGGGCCTTGCACCCCCAGCAAGATCTTCTTCCGGAATTGCTGGAATGACGGTGGGAATGGCGGTCAGAAGTGGATCTATATTTTTCCCCATGATGTTTGGAGGGTGACCTGCTCTTTGGTCGCTTAGAGCTTGACCTGGAATGATGGCGATGTGATCTAGTGATATCAATGTCTTCGTGGACTGAGGGCTGATGATCAGACCTAGAAGGGCTGATGGTGAAAAAAAAGAAATCAGGAAAAAAACATGATATAAAAAAACCCAAACAGACAGGCAGAGGAAAGAAAATTTCCATCCTACCTGCGGCAAGGGTTGGCCACCGGGGGGCGGTGATACATCCATAGTGGTGAGGAATACACTGCAATGACCATTAAGATAACCATAAGAGTAAGGCATAGGCAATACAACAGCAGAGGAAACTGACAGTACACAGGACAGAGTGCCACAGGGCACCTTACCTTGTCCAGTCAAGACCTGTGCCTGGAAATCCAAGGTGCATCTAGGAGTTTCCCCAAAATCAGCTGTCACTGACAGCTTTTTAAAATTGCCGCCCTCGATGATGTCACCGCGCCCCACGCACACGCCACGCGCCTGCGCTGTGTGCGGCGTGACCCTGAATGCCATGCGCGCATGCGCGAACCGGCAAATAGGCGCTACTGCGCATGCGCGAGCCGGAGACTCGCGTGCGCGCGCACACAACCACAAGGAAGCTGAAGGAGGAAGGAGTGGAACGCAGCATGCGTTCCAGAAGCCATTAACCAAAACGGTAAGGCTAAACGGCGCAGACACACAAACACACATAAACAGCTGCCATGTGTAGCAAAAGAAAGACAATACATTACCAATCCATCCGGTCCAGCCTGGGATAGGGAGCAAAGATACATCACCTGGGCATCGTTTGTAGGGGAAAAGGGCCTCCTGCTAATAGCCAGGATGAATGACCAAAGTTGCTTGCCAGCCAATGGCTGGATAATAAGCTCCACCAGGAATCAATTTGTACCGCACACTCCACCCTGCTAATAGCTGGGACTTGTTGGACTTCAGTACACATACTCTCCCATAAATATCACCAGGACTGAACTTTAACATATAAATATATAGGTCCTAGGAGGAGGACAAAAAAGGAACACTGTCCATGGCCAGGAAGCAAAGCTTTATGGGAGTAGGGTCCTATGAGGTATGAGAGGCGGGGTTAACCCACACGTAGGCTGCCATGGAGTCTGTCAGGAAAATTATTTTTCTGAATTGTTTTCGTATATTTGGATTTGTTTTGTATATTCATTATCTTCAAATCAATTTTGAAATGAATTAGAATTCAAAAATGAATTTGAATTCCAAATGGAAACATATTGCAATAAATACAGTAAGTGAAAAGTAAAAGTGAAATAAGATGATGATTGCTACATAGGTTGCTTTATAGAATAGAATGAAACATAATAGAACAGAATAAAATTAAAAATGAATAGTATAGAAAATAATAAAATAAAATAAAACATTAGAATAGAATAAACAGAATCGAATATAAAAGAGAAAAGTAATAGAATAGATAAGAAAAGAGTAGAATAGAATAAAAAAAAATAGAATAAGGTAGAATAGAACAGTGGCGGCTGATACTCAAAATTTTGGGGAGGGCCGTTAAGCAAAGGCCCCACCCCCCCTCCGCCGGCCTTACCTTAGCGCAACACACCACACTTCTGAGTGACCAGAGGAACCTGGAGACATTGAGTTCTGACCAGGATGACACTCTGATCTCCCCTCCTCCTCCCTCCACAGTCCGAGCCAGGGAGTGCTGGATATGGCTGTGGGAAGAGGGAGTTGAGTCTGGATAAGTTGGTCATGCTTCTGATGCTGATCCCCTGGATTATGGCTCCCGACTGGAGAGGACTGTGCCACTGGCTGAGCTGCTCCCTGACTCTCACCCTGGTGGCTTCAGTCTTTCAAGGTGTGGCAACCTCGCTCCGGGGCCATTGCTTCTCCTCCCAGCCGAACAGGAAGTGAGTCCTAAGACTCCCTGGCCAATTGGGTCTCAGAACCTGCTTCCTGATTGGCCAGGAGGAGAAACAGGAAGACAATAGCGAATATTAATTCGCTATTGTAACACAACTGGGTGGGCTCAGAGCAAAGTGCTCTGCGCCCTGAGCCCACCCCTTTTTTAAGCCAATTAGAACCTTTTTTTCTAGTAAAAGAAAAAAAAATAATAATAAAAATTCCAAAAAAATGCCATAAGGGCCAGTTCACACCAGATGCAGTTTCGTGCAGTTCCATTTTTTCTGCACAAATACAGTTGGTTCCAGTCAGTTTTCGGTCAGTTTCTGCACCGGAAACTGACTGGAACTGACGGCACTGGTGTAAACTAGAGCCATTGGAATACATGGAATACACCGTGGGCCAGATTCAGAAAGAATGGTGTATTTTTAGGCGGGCGTAGCGCATCTCATATATGCTATGCCGCCGTAACTTAGATAGGCGAGTACCGTATTCAGAAAGAACTTGTCCCCTAAGTTACAGCGGCGTAGCGTAAATGGGCTGGCGTAAGCCCGCCTAATTCAAATTATCAAGGCAGTGGGCATGTTGTATTACAATGAGCCGTGACCCCATGCAAATTAGAGGCCGAACGAACGGCGCATGCGCCGTCCGTGGACGTATCCCAGTGCGCATGCTCAAAATCACATCGGCTAGAATGCCTAAGATACGTCGAACACTGCCTACGACGTAAACGTAACTTACGCACAGCCCTATACACGTACGACTTACGTAAACTACGTAAATTTCGATGGGTGTTTCGACGTCCATACATTAACATGACTTACCCCTGCTTTATGAGGGGTAAAGTTACACCGGTCGTACGCCTTACGTAAACAGCGTATAGTAATGCGCCGGGCGCAAGTACGTTTGTGAATCAGCGTATCTTGCTCATTTGCATATTTGACGCGTAAATCAACGGTAGCGCCCCTAGCGGCCAGTGTAAATATGCACCTAAGATACGACGGCGTAGGAGACTTTCGTCGGTCGTATTAAGCCAAAATTTAGGCGTAACTTGTTTTAAGAATACCGCGCATATATACGACTGCGCATCTTTTAACTTACGCGGCGTATCAATAGATACGCCGGCGTAAAACGTTCCTGAATCTGGCCCCGTGCATGCATTTTTAGTGCAGAAAAAAAGCACACGGAACTGAACAGAATTGATTCTGGTGTGAACTAGCACTTATTGCAAGTTTTTTTTTTTTACCAAAAATATGTAGAAGAATATATATTGGCCTAAACTGATGAAGAAATTCATATTTTTTGTTTTTTTAAATTGGGGATATTTATTATAGCAAAACGTTTAAAATATACCGGTAGTTTTTATTTTTCAAAATTACCGCTTTTTTTGTTTATAGCGCAAAGAATTAAAACAGGGGTGATCAAATACCACCTAAAGAAAGCTCTGTTTGTACAAAAAAATAGACACAAATTTTGCTTGGGTACAGCATTGCATGATCGCGCAATTGTCAGTTAAAGCGACGCAGTGTCAAATTTTAAAAAGTGTTTTGGTTAGGAACGGGGTAAAATCTTCCGGGGCTGAAGTGCTTAAGAAAGTAGCAAATTGAAAAACATTGAGCACTTTTTTTATGCATTTGAAATATAACTGATGTAAACTGAAATTTCAGATGGACTTTAAATGAACCATATATAATAGAATAACTGGTAATTGTAAAGCCTCCATTCCATCTGCAGAGCGAGGTGGTCACTGGGTCTTTGACAGGCTGAAGAAAAAAAAGATAGAATAAAGTAGAAAATTGGGAAAATTGCCTCATCAGTGGAGAGTTGTCAGCCTCCATTTTCCTGCATATTCATTAACTTTGGACAATACGGTGTTATTTAAAATTACTGGTGCAAAACATGATGGTGCTCAGGGGCAGCCAATGGGATTCCAGTTTCTCATGTAGGCTTGCCAACTGTTGAAGGGCCTATTCAGATCTTTGACAAGTAAAGCAATGTATACCTGTCAGACTCCTCAACCCAACAGAACTAAGGGTTAAAATGAAACACTGGTGTTTGGCCAGGGCTCCATCCCACCCAAAAACTGCATAATAAATTAAGCGAAAATCCTGCACAAGACTCAAAGTTCTAACAGCCCATTGTTCAACAAGACCTATGGCTCTTTAAGGCAGTCTTCTAGAGCATTTAAGTCATGAATGGTATTAACGTGGAAGATAATTCTAAGTTAACTATAAATTCGCCTTAGGTATAAAAAGACTGGAGTCATCGTAAGGTTTGGGGATTGTGGCATATCTTGGAAGATCCTCTCTAGTCTACCCTAGCATAATCCGATCCAGACCTCCACTAGCATTGGATAATGAGTGGGTGGTGCTTGGGTCCTGGTTGATGCTCGAGGTCACCAATTCTTACTTCCCTACTTCCCCCTCTAATACCCCTTCTCCCAGTTTTCTGTTCTGACACTGTAAACCTGAATGTTGTTTTGTATGTTCATTGTCTCGTATCTGTCATTTTACAGTGCATCTTCTCTTTCTATTGTAACCTAAAAGAATATTCTCAATAAAAAGACAGTTTAAAAAAAAAGACGGGTGTTCATATCTTTTTTAGTCCACTTCAGTGTGATCACATTATCCAGCAGCTATGGCTCTCCTGTGTCAAAAAGCAGCTGCTGCAGGAGAGGTAAGGGTATGCTGACAACGGAGAGGCAGTGGAAGCCAACATGTGATGTCAGGATTACGGGTATTTAGAGCCGCTGTTGAGCACTCCCTCAGCCAGGGGAACTAGAGCTGCTAGAGACAAGTAAATAATGCGCATAGGTACACATAAACCTTAGGTGTCAGATACAGCATAAATATCAAATATGAGGTAGCGGGGGATGGTAATAAAAGTCAGAATGCGACAGTTTGGGATAAACTGATCAGGAAGTCTGTGTTTAAAATTGAGATGGGTAAAACACTTCCAGGGCTGCCATCAGAGGGGAACAGAGACCATGTTCCAATTTCTAGAAAAAAGGCAAGGAGAGAGGCGCCTCTGGGTGTAGTAGCTTAAAAACAATTTAATGATTAAAAACAGATACATGTGGTTGTTGCACTCACATTTGAGCAGTATGGAACAGGCATGTAAAGGTTTCTTTAGGCTGGGTGAGCAGTCATCCGAGGAGGTGAGTTCCTTTTCCAGTCAGAGGGAGCGCTGTGCGGGGAGGTCACTGCTTCATCAGAAGGATGGCATCCATGGGGATGTAGATGGTTCTCAACCCGAGGTTTGGAGCGCACGTGGAGGGCTGGCGAGGGCGGATGACGTCACTAGTATGCGACGCGTTTCAGAGTCTCAAAAGCAGCTGATGGATTTTGCTGCTTACACTCCTTTCTCAAGCATAGTGGAGGAGGGGCACGGAGCTAGTATTTATTAGTGTGGAGGGGGCGGAGCAAGGCGACAGTAGGGCGGGACGGAACACGGTGTAATGTGAAGGAAGGAAAGTGTGGGCGTGAATCAAGGAGTGTCAGTGTGTGAATAGGAGACGGGCGTGTAGGACGGGGGCGGGCAAGGAGAGAGTGACTTAGATCTAAACGAACGGGGGGAGAGGAGGAGGGGCCGTGAATGAGACTAGGTGGAATGTGATGGGAAGTGTCAGACGGGGAGAGGACGGGGACAGTGTAGGAGGAGAATTAAGTGCAATGTAAACGCAATGGGGAACAATGATGGATAAATAATGAATGAGGGTGTGTGGGCTGCACTTATAAGAATAAAAATAATAAGAATAAAGGGAACTAATGAGAACAATGTTTAGGTGACAAGAAGTGCGGTATAAGTGGCTGGGGGGGGGGCCGTGTGGTGAGGAGTATGTGGGGAGCTGATATTATTAACTAGGATGTGATAGATATATAATATGATTTAATATAAGGTGATACTGACTATAGGTAAATTTGATTTTAGTCAGTGTATTGTAGCTGGAGGAGTGATGGCACTAATATGTGCCAATATACCAAGGGGTAGGGTGTGGGTGGCTGAGAATGTAAAAGGGGGGGGGGGAGGGAAGGGAGGGAGAAAAGAGAAAGGGGGGGGGGGCTGAAGAGGGAAGGAGATAGTAAGTGGACGGTGGGGGAAAAAAAGGGGTGGGGAGGGGGGGGGGAAGAAAACAGGAAAGAGACGGAAAGGGGGGGGGGAGGGAGAGGGAATGGGGGGGAGAGGGGGGGGGGAGAGTGATCCATAAGGTGTGCACAGTATATATACAACAACATGTGGATATAGAGTCCATAAGGTGTGCACAGTATATGTACAACAACATGTGGATATAGAGTCCTATTAAATGGATCCTTAGAGAATAAAATGATAAAAAATTGTCTACATACGCGCTAGATGTTCAGAGATAGAACAGCAAAGGACTCATATATACAGTGGTATTGACATACATAAATAAATAAATAAATAAATACATATACATATACACAAACTGCATGATAGTACGTAGTATATGGTAAAAGGAGGTATGAATGAAAGGTATAGATTACGGATATGTACAGGGGGAGCGTATGTATGCCCGTAAACCTGTATTTTGAAGGGCAAATGTATAGAGGTTTAATGATAGGTGGGTTATAGAATGGTGGCAATCTCAATGCTTTCGTTGATGCCACCCGGAGAGAGGGCATCTAGGGTGTATATCCAATACGTTTCCCTGGCGCATAGTTTTTTAAATCTTTCTGCTGGGGTGAAGGTGTTGCTAATTTGTTCTATAACCCATACTGAGAGTCCTGTGGTTGATTGCTGGTGTGTGGTGGTAAAGTGTTTAGGCACACTATGGGGATCGGTGCCGCCTTCTATGTTTCTTCGATGTTCCAACAACGTTTTGGGGAACATCGAAGAAACATAGAAGGCGGCACCGATCCCCATAGTGTGCCTAAACACTTTACCACCACACACCAGCAATCAACCACAGGACTCTCAGTATGGGTTATAGAACAAATTAGCAACACCTTCACCCCAGCAGAAAGATTTAAAAAACTATGCGCCAGGGAAACGTATTGGATATACACCCTAGATGCCCTCTCTCCGGGTGGCATCAACGAAAGCATTGAGATTGCCACCATTCTATAACCCACCTATCATTAAACCTCTATACATTTGCCCTTCAAAATACAGGTTTACGGGCATACATACGCTCCCCCTGTACATATCCGTAATCTATACCTTTCATTCATACCTCCTTTTACCATATACTACGTACTATCATGCAGTTTGTGTATATGTATATGTATTTATTTATTTATTTATTTATGTATGTCAATACCACTGTATATATGAGTCCTTTGCTGTTCTATCTCTGAACATCTAGCGCGTATGTAGACAATTTTTTATCATTTTATTCTCTAAGGATCCATTTAATAGGACTCTATATCCACATGTTGTTGTACATATACTGTGCACACCTTATGGACTCTATATCCACATGTTGTTGTATATATACTGTGCACACCTTATGGATCACTCTCCCCCCCCCTCTCCCCCCCCATTCCCTCTCCCTCTCCCCCCCTTTCTGTCTCTTTCCTGTTTTCTTCCCCCCCCCCCTCCCCACCCCTTTTTTTCCCCCACCGTCCACTTACTATCTCCTTCCCTCTTCAGCCCCCCCCCCCCTTTCTCTCCCCCCCCCCTTTTTCTTTTCCCCCTCCCTTCCCTCCCCCCCCCCTTTTACATTCTCAGCCACCCACACCCTACCCCTTGGTATATTGGCACATATTAGTGCCATCACTCCTCCAGCTACAATACACTGACTAAAATCAAATTTACCTATAGTCAGTATCACCTTATATTAAATCATATTATATATCTATCACATCCTAGTTAATAATATCAGCTCCCCACATACTCCTCACCACACGGCCCCCCCCCAGCCACTTATACCGCACTTCTTGTCACCTAAACATTGTTCTCATTAGTTCCCTTTATTCTTATTATTTTTATTCTTATAAGTGCAGCCCACACACCCTCATTCATTATTTATCCATCATTGTTCCCCATTGCGTTTACATTGCACTTAATTCTCCTCCTACACTGTCCCCGTCCTCTCCCCGTCTGACACTTCCCATCACATTCCACCTAGTCTCATTCACGGCCCCTCCTCCTCTCCCCCCGTTCGTTTAGATCTAAGTCACTCTCTCCTTGCCCGCCCCCGTCCTACACGCCCGTCTCCTATTCACACACTGACACTCCTTGATTCACGCCCACACTTTCCTTCCTTCACATTACACCGTGTTCCGTCCCGCCCTACTGTCGCCTTGCTCCGCCCCCTCCACACTAATAAATACTAGCTCCGTGCCCCTCCTCCACTATGCTTGAGAAAGGAGTGTAAGCAGCAAAATCCATCAGCTGCTTTTGAGACTCTGAAACGCGTCGCATACTAGTGACGTCATCCGCCCTCGCCAGCCCTCCACGTGCGCTCCAAACCTCGGGTTGAGAACCATCTACATCCCCATGGATGCCATCCTTCTGATGAAGCAGTGACCTCCCCGCACAGCGCTCCCTCTGACTGGAAAAGGAACTCACCTCCTCGGATGACTGCTCACCCAGCCTAAAGAAACCTTTACATGCCTGTTCCATACTGCTCAAATGTGAGTGCAACAACCACATGTATCTGTTTTTAATCATTAAATTGTTTTTAAGCTACTACACCCAGAGGCGCCTCTCTCCTTGCCTTTGAACTAGAGCTGCTAGGTCACATGCATGACCACAATGGAGCGGATTAAAAAAAGGTACTGTAGGTACACAGATCTTTTTTTATAAAGGCTTTTCGGAAAAGGTAGGAAGAGAGGGGAGGCAGCATTTTTGAGAATACAGTTCAGTGCTCATAAGTTTATATATCCTGGCAGAATTTATGATTTCTTGGCCATTTTTCAGAGAGTATGAATGATAACACAAAAACTTTTCTTTCACTCATGGTTAGTGTTTGGCTGAAGCCATTTATTACCAATCAACTGTGTTTACTCTTTTTAAATCATAATGGCAAAGGAAACGACCCAAATTACCCTGATCAAAAGTTTACATACCCCAGTTCTTAATACCGTGAATTGCCCCCTTTAACATCAATGATCGCTTGAAGTCTTTTGTGGTATTTGTGGATGAGGCTCTTTATCTTCTCAGATGGTAAAGCTGCCCATTCCTCTTGGCAAAAAGCCTCCAGTTCCTGGAAATTCCTGAGCTGTCTTGCATGAACTGCACGTTTGAGATCTCCCCAGAGTGGCTCAATGATATTGAGGTCAGGACACTGAGATGGCCACTCTAGAACCTTCACTTTGTTCTGCTGTAGCCAATGACAGGTCGACTTGAATGCAAATGTTCCTCTGGTACTTTTTGATAACGCACTGCATTCATCTTGCCATCAATTTTGACTACATTTCCTGTTCCTTTGTAGCTCACACATCCCCAAAACATCAGCGATCCACCTCTGTACATTTCATCATAGGCCTTATTGACTTTGTGCCAGAAGGTTTGAGGCTTGTCTCTGTGCTTTTTGGCGTATTGTAAGCGGGATACTTTGTGGCATTTGCGTAGTAATGGCTTTCTCCTGGCCACTCAACCATGCAGCCCATCTTTCTTCAAGTGCCTCCTTATTGTGCATCTTGAAACAGCCACACCACATGTTTTCAGAGAGTCCTGTATTTCACCTGAAGTTATTTGTGGGTTTTTCTTTGCAACCCGAACAATTTTCCTGGCAGTTGTGGCTGAAATTTTAGTTGGTCTACCTGACCTTGGTTTGGTTTCAACAGAAACCCTAATTTTCCACTTCTTGATTAGAGTTTGAACACTGCTGATTGGCATTCTCATTTTTTTGGATATCTTTTTATATCCCTTTCCTGTTGTATACAGTTCAACTACCTTTTCCCACAGATCCTTTGATAATTCCTTTGCTTTCCCCATGACTCAGAATCCAGAAATGTCAGTGCAGCACTGGATGAAAGATGTTAGGGTCTGTCAGGAGTCCAGAAACTCATTGACCTTTTATACACACACACACACTAATTACAAGCAAACAGATCACAGGTGAGGATGGTTACCTTTAATAGCAAATCAAACACCTTTGTGTCAACTTGTGTGCATGTTCTCAGGCCAAAATCACCAGGGTATGTAAACTTTTGATCAGGGTCATTTGGGTAGATTCAGTTGCCATTATGATTTAAAAAGAGTAAACACAGTTGATTTATAATAAATTGCTTCAGCACTAACCATGAGAGAATTTTTTTTTGTGTGTGTGTTATTATTCATATTCTCTGAAAAATGGGCAAGGAATCATAAATTCTGCCAGGGTATGTAAACTTATGAGCTCAACTGTACATATAGTTGGCCTTTACATCCACTTGCTAAAATGCACATGTGTTGTGGTGCAGCAGCTAGAGATCATTTTCAAATTCTCATTTAGAGTCATTATCTGCACCGGAAAAAAAGTGTATTTATTTCATCTGTGATGCACATAAAGTCACTTCTCATGTCAAAGATTAGCAGCGCATTTCTGTAAAAGTGGATTTTTTTTTAAGTTTTCTCCTTATGCACTCAGAAACAATGAGACAACAAGATACGCCTTGGGCCCCTTTAAGAAGGGAATGTAAAAACTAAATAGCAGACGTTGCTATCTTAAAGTAATCCTACCTAATCGCATCCCCAGAGGCAGCATCAGATACTGACAGCTTGTACACTCATTTAGGGCCATAATTGCAGCCTTCAAGAACATCTTGTCACAAGTAGTGAACTACGAGAAGGCTTTCCCATTATAATTTTAAATGAATAAGGGAACAAATAATACAAAAAGGATATTTTATACTTTCTTCTTCTAAACAATAGTGATCTTAGCTCAAAGTATACCTTTCATAAACGAAAGCAATTTAAACTGAGGATATGATTAGAAAAAATATGATACTTTTAGTTAAAAACTTATGTCAAAGTGATCAGTACATCTAAATGTATAGGCAGTAGAGTTTTTAACAAATTCTGACATTTCTAGTAAAACGCAACCTTGTCCCCAGGTGGTCTTTTAATGTGGTGGGTAGCTGCAAACAATAAGGTGGACCTGGAGGTGGGAGAAGTTTGACCAAGCTTTTTCATTACAAGAAAATATGAGCCCCTACTGCTAGTCTACCAGGAATGGGCTCCAACAATTTCTGCCTCTCAGATAAGTTACTACTGACACCATTGATCTTTTTAGCTATCTGTAAGGGTGGAATTTTTCCCAATGGCCACAAATGTTGGAAGCATTCTTCCCATTGACCATTACACTAATGTACTGTGAGATGCAAATATAATCATTATTAGCAGGAGTTCCCTGAAGTCATAAAGGTAAATCAAGGGTTCCTCCATGTTAAAGTAGGGAATGTTTAATTAAAACCCTTTCCAGGTTTTTTTTGCTATGCTCAACTGGTTCCACTGTGGTCTAGTGAGATTTCCCTTTCACTTCCTCTCTCATACAGGTGAAACTCGAAATATTTGAATATCGTTCAAAAGTTCTATTTTCTCACTAACGCCACTTAAAAGGTGAAACTAATATATGAGATAGACTCATTACATGCAAAGCAAGATAGTTCAAGCCGTGATTTGTCATAATTGTGATGATTATGGCTTACAGCTCATGAAAACCCCAAATCCACAATCTCAAAAAATGTGAATCTTGTGAAAAGGTGCAATATCTAGAATATTGCACATTTTCACAAGATTCAAATTTTTTCAAAGTGTCCCACTCTAATTAGCTAATTAAACCATTACACCTGCAAAGGGTTCCTGAGCCTTTAAATGGTCTCTCAGTCTGGTTCAGTAGGAATCACAATCATGGGAAAGACTGCTGACCTGACAGTTGTGCAGAAAACCATCATTGACACCCTCCATAAGGAGGGAAAGCCTCAAAAGGTAATTGCAAAAGAAGTTGGATGTTCCCAAAGTGCTGTATCAAAGCACATTAATAGAAAGTTATGTGGAAGGGAAAAGTGTGGAAGAAAAAGGTGCAAAAGCAGCAGGGATGACTGCAGCCTGGAGAGGATTATCAGGAAAAGGACATTCAAAAGTGTTGGGGACTTTCACAAGGAGTGGACTGAGGCTGGAGTCAGTGAATCAAGAGCCACCACACACAATCAGATCCTGAACACGGGCTTCAAATGTCGTATTCCTCTTGTCAAACCACTCCTGAACAACAAACAACGTCAGAAGCATCTTACCTGGGCTAAAGAAAAACAGACTGGTCTCTTGCTCAGTGATCCAAAGACCTCTTTTCTGATGAGAGCAAATTTTGCATCTCATTTGGAAACCAAGGAGCCGGAGTATGGAGGAAGAATGGAGGATGGAGGAACTGCAAGATGCTTGAAGTCCAGTGTGAAGTTTCCACAGTCTGAGTTGATTTGGGGAGCCATGTCATCTGCTGGTGTTGGTCCGCTGTGCTTTATTACATCCAGGGTCAATACAGCCATCTACCAGGAGATTTTGGAGCACTTCATGCTTCCTTCCATAGACGAGCTCTATGGGGATGCCGACTTTATTTTCCAGCAGGACTTGGCACCTGCCCACACTGCCAAAAGCACCAAAACCTAATCAATGACCTTGGGATTACTTTACTTGATTAGCCAGCAAATTCGCCTGACCTGAACCCCATAGAGAATCTGTGGGGCATTGCCAAGAGAAAGATGCGACATGAGACCGAACAATGCAGAAGAGCTGAAGGCCGCTATTGAAGCATCCTGGTATTCCATAACACCTCAGCAGTGCCACAGGCTGATAGCTTCCATGCCATGCCGCATTGAGGCAGGAATTGTTGCAAAAGGGGCCCAATTGTGGATTTGGGTTTTCATGAGCTGTAAGGCATATTCATCACAATTATGACAAATCACGGCTTAAACTATCTTGCGTTGCATGTAATGAGTCTATCTCATATATTAGTTTCACCTTCTAAGTTGCATTAGTGAAATAAATGAACTTTTGAGTTTCACCTGTAGATGCAACAGAAAGTGAAGGAAACTCTCTCATAGACAGGTGTCACTTCATTGAGTGTCCCCATTGGAAGATTGCCTTTATTCCTGTCCACTAACAATTAAACATTTTGGAATTTCCCTAATTTTCAGCCCTGGGGCCAAACAGAGAGGATGCATCTCCACACTGGGTTCACAGAGAGGCATAAACCTGACTTTAATCATGCAAGAGTCCATTCATTCTTTGCCTAGGCTTTAGGTCACATGAGGATGTGGAGGAGGAGCAGAATTTTAATTTATTGAAAAAGGAGATACCTTTTGCTCAAAATAATACTGATTTGGCAACATTGACATATGCCCAATGAAGTAATATGATATGAATTCTAAAGATAGGTCCACTTTATTGGAGTAGAAAAAAAATAAAGATTGGCATGTACAAAGTGAAAATTTTTAGTTGGATCATGTAAACTCTACCATGAATAAGATGTAGCAGACTAGCAGTCATATTGATGAACCTCTGTGTCTCTCCCGTTTCATAAATGATCTGTCGGTAATGGAACTGTTTGTAAACCACCCACTATACCCTGAATAGTGGATGTGCAGGTTTTCTGAGGATTTGTGCTGTTCCCGATGATCAGATAACCCTTTGTATAGTTAGTTTAAACCATGTTTGCATCTTGGTCTCATACTTCTTTGTGAAAGTTGATGCCCTTTTCTAAAAGCAGCAATAGATACTCCGAAGGGTACACTGCAGTAGCCAAAAGGAAGGGAACTACAAGATTGTTCCCATAGCCAGTACAAAGAGGGGACTGAAGTTCTAACCTGGATAGTGAAAGTACCTCAACTCATTGGAGTTATTTCTACTACCCAGGTTATAAGTGAGTGGAGGTAATTTTACTACCCAGGTTACAACTTTAGTTGTAGAGTCCCCTCTTTGTATCAGCTGTTGCAAAGATCTTGTAACTCCCTTCCTTTTGGCCCCTCCAGTTTCCACCTGTTGCTTGTATATTTCAGCTACCTAATGAGAGGTATCAACTCTCAGCTTGACCTGGCATTCAACAGTATGAATTTTCCTAGTAATATGTCCTGATAAAGTCACTTTATTGCAAGTGCATCCTAATTATTTCTCATTCATTGTGTTTTTTTATTTTCTGCAGTTTTATCTGCATTTAGTGTGCTCTGCTTTTTTTCTTAAATACTTAAATATATATATATATATATATATATATATATATATATATATATATATATACACAGTACAGACCAAAAGTTTGGACACACCTTCTCAATCAAAGAGTTTTCTTTATTTTCATGACTATGAAAATTGTAGATTCACACTGAAGGCATCAGAACTATGAATTAACACATGTGGAATTATACATAACAAATAAGTGTGAAACAACTGAAAATATATTTCATATTCTAGGTTCTTCAAAGTAGCCACCTTTTGCAGCAGACACATCTCTAGAACTGTTAAGAGGAGACTGTGTAAATCAGGCCTTCATGGTAGAATATCTGCTAGGAAACCACTGCTAAAGAAAGGCAACAAGCAGAAGAGACTTGTTTGGGCTAAAGAACACAAGGAATGGACATTAGACCAGTGGAAATCTGTGCTTTGGTCTGATGAGTCCAAACTTGAGATCTTTGGTTCCAACCCGTGCCTTTGTGTGATGCAGAAAAGGTGAACGGATGGACTCTACATGCCTGGTTCCCACCGTGAAGCATGGAGGAGGAGGTGTGATGGTGTGGGGGTGTTTTGCTGGTGACACTGTTGGGGATTTCATCAAAATTGAAGGCATACTGAACCAGCATGGCCACCACAGCATCTTGAAGCAGCATGCTATTCCATCCGGTTTGCGTTTAGTTGGACCATCATTTATTTTTCAACAGGACAATGACCCCAAACACACCTCCAGGCTGTGTAAGGGCTATTTGACCAAGAAGGAGAGTGATGGGGTGCTGCGCCAGGTGACTACCTCTTGAAGCTCATCAAGAGAATGCTAAGAGTGTGCCAAGCAGTAATCAAAGCAAAAGGTGGCTACTTTGAAGAACCTAGAATATGAAATATATTTTATTTATTTTTATATTTAGTTTTGATGCCTTCAGTGTGAATCTACAATTTTCATAGTCATGAAAATAAAGAAAACTCTTTGAATGAGAAGGTGTGTCCAAACTTTTGGTCTGTATTGTGTATATATATATACACACAGTAGGTAACATAAGTATTGAGCAAGTCACCATTTTTCTAGGTAAATATATTTCTAAAGGTGCTATTAACATGACATTTGCACCACATGTCAGTAACAACCCATGCAATCCATACATACAAAGAAACCAAACCAAATAAGTTCCGAAATTAAGTTGTGTAATAGAATGGAATGAAAGGAAAAGAGGGCGCACCGAACTAGTACATTACCACTTAAAAGTTTTATTAAAAATAGAATAAAAGCAATGATCCTACTCACAAAGGGAGCTTAGATGGCCATCTGAGCTGGGGCCCCTTTGCACATGTGTATGCATATATTTTGAGGGCACACAGGAGAGAGCTATCAAAGACCATCTAGGCTCTGAAGAAAGAGGTGCGCCCCAGAAACGCATCAGCCGTTTGAGGTATTATCCGATCCTCCTTGTCATCAAGTCCTGCTGGCAGGCGCCAAGAGATCAAGCCTAACTGTCAGAAAAGCTCCCTTTGTGAGTAGAATCATTGCTTTTATTCTATTTTTAATAAAACTTTTAAGTGGTAATGCACTGGGTCGGTGCACCCTCCTTTTTTCTTTTCTTTCTCTAGCCGTAGGAACACCCACTGTTCTGAGGAGGGCTGCAAGACTCTAGACCTTACCTTAAGACTGAACTACACTATCTACTACACTACCTGTGTTTAGCGAAACACCAGAGCGCAGGAGAATTTTTGTTTCACTAATAAAATGGAATGACATGGGGAAAAAGTATTGAACACATGAAGAAGGGGAGATGCAAAAAGGCATTGAAAGCTAAGACACCAGCTGAAATCTATCAGTAATTTGAAACAATCCCGCCTCTTGTCAGTACAAATTAATATCAGCTTTAGTCTTAACTGATGGCCTATAAAAAGCAGTCTCATTACCAAGGTGTCATACAAGAAACATCTCATAATGGCCAAAAGTAAAGAGCTCTCTTAAGACCTTTGCAACCTTATTATTGCAAAACATACTTATGGCATTGGTTACAGAAGGATTTTTAAACTTCTGAATGTTCTAGTGAGTATTGTTGAGGCCATAATCCAAAAGTGGAAAAAACATAATTTCACCATAAACCTACCACAACCAGGTGCTCATCACAAGAATTCTGACAGAGGAGTGAAAATAATTTTCAAAAGAGTTGTCCAAGAGCCAATGACTACTAGTGGAGTGCCTCGGAAAGACCTGAAATTAGCAGGTACAATTAGTCAAACAATATGCACTCAACCAACCATGGCCTGTATGGATGCTCACCTCGCAAGACTCCAGTGCTGAAGAAAAGGAATGTTGAAGCTCCTTTAAAGTTTGCTGCACAACATTAAGACAAGCTTGTAAAATACTGGGAGAATATAATCTGGTCAGATGGGACCAACATTTTTGGATGCCATAATACATACCATGCTTGGAGGTCAAATGACACTGTACATAACTCCAAAAACACCCCCATACTAACAGTGAAGTTTGGAGGTGGGAACATCATGGTGTGGGGCTGTTTTTCAGCATACGGTACTGGCAAAATTCATATCATTAAAGGACGGATGAATGGAAAAATGTAATAAGACATTCTCGATAAAATCTGTTGCCATCTACTAGGATGATGAAGATGAAACGAGGGTGGACATTTCAGCAAGACAATGACCCAAAACACAAAATCAAGGAAACTCCCAATTGGTTTCAAAGAAAGAAAATAAAGCTGCTAGAATGGCCCAGACAATCATCTGACTTTAATCAAAAAGAAAATCTATGGAAAGAACTAAAGATCATAGAAGAGGCCCACGGAACCTTCAAAATTTGAAGACTGTTGTGTGAAAGAATAGGACAAAATCACACCTAAGCAATGCATGCGACTAATTTCTCCATACAGGAGGCGTCTTGAAGCTCTCATTACCAACAAAGGATTTTGTCCAAAGTATTAAATAGATTTCAGTTAGTGTGTTTGATACTTTTCCCCTGTGTCATTCCATTTTATTACACATAACTTAATTTCTAAATGTATTTGTTTTGGTTTCTTCATATGTATGGATTGCACGTTGTTACCAACTTGTGGTAATAATGTAACGTCAATAGCACCTTTAAAAATATAATTACCTAGAAAAATGGTGATGTGTTCAATACTTATTTTACCTGCTGTGTGTATATGTATATATATATATATATATATATATATATATATATATATATATATATATATATATATATACAGTATATATACAGTATATACTGTGTGTGTGTGTGTGTGTGTGTGTGTGTGTGTGTATAGATAGATATGTATTTATTTATTTATATTCTTTTAATATATACAGATGTGGGATAATCAGATTTGCCATGGTACAATTTGAATGTGGTACATTCGAAGATTTGAATATTCAAGGTCTGCCTAATAAATATTGTACCACCCCATCATCTGAAAATGCAGCATTCCACCATTAAAAAGCCTAAGGATAAAAGTGAACTAAACAAACATACCTTACATCACGGGCACCTAACCAGGTGTGTTGTCATAGTCCATCTGCAGAGATCCTGGAAATGCTGAGAACCCCAAATCTTGCAAGAAGACACTCCCACATTGTAGTATCTTCTCGTGATATTTGGCATACTCAGTGTTCCTAGGATCCCACCAGAAGAACCATGATCTCACTCTTACCTTTGTGGATGCTAGCTGTAAGCTCAATATAGTTTGTTAACTTTGCCGCCTCTAAAGTACACCTATTGCATTGCCCAAGATGGGCAAAGATATAGATGTATTCAGCCCCCCACCGCCTCCTGTTTCTTTAGAAATCCAGTGGTGAAATCTCTACCCCTAAGTTTCTAGAGCCATCTAACTCCCATAGTTATTATGATAGACTCTAACTCGTTCTATTAGATTTTTATTTATGTTACATGCTTCAAAAAGCAACAACTTTCCTACTGTAGGAGAATGATTAAGACTTTATGACAATCAAGAGAAAAGGCAGAAAATTGTCAGGAAGAATTTACTGCTATCCTCAAGACATATAAGCCAAAGATGATTAAACCCACTATTATAATTAGGGTGTACTGACCCTTTAACCGATGTACATTTATGAGTGTAGAGATATCCACATGTTCACTAAATCCAGCAATCGTGAATCATATTTTCTTTACCGAATCCTGTGTTTATGAACAATTTTCCACACATCAATAAATCTCAGCCTGCTACACTGAACCGCCGGTCTTTAAACCACCCAGGTCAGGAATCCCATGGCGTGGGGAATAACAACTGTTGCTGCCAGATATCACACAACTTCAAAAAATCTGTTTTTACAGTCCCATATGCACCAGAGTGGCTCTTGTTTATTACGTGCATCGGAAAGGATTGCAATACAAACATTTGTGGTGTCATTTATCCTACTTTGTGTAGCTATGATGTTCTCCACTTGCTCAAACCTCCTTTTTTAAATAAATATACTATATGGCCAAAACTATGTGGACTATGTGGTCTTCCAAATGATCATGATCAGTTGTCTCCAGTTATAGGTAATTGTAATGCTACAGCATACAAAGAAATTTTAGGGAAATGTACACTTCCAGGTTGGAAGCAACAGTTTGGAGAAGGACTTTTTCTGTTCTGGGATGACTGTGTCCCTGTACAGGAAAGCTTGTTTAGTAAAGGCATGGTTTGATGACTTTGATGTGGAGGTACTTAAGTGGTCTGACCTTGACCCTACTAAACAACTTAGGATGAAATGGAACTTCTAATTACGAGCCAGGTCTTCCTAGCCAATATCATTTGACCTAACAAATTCTCTGTTGGCTGACTGGGCACCAATCACCACAGACAAAATCTTGTGGAAAGTCTTCCTACAAGATTGAAGGCTGTTATAGTCACAAACAAAAGGATGTCCACTCTATATTAACACCTATGATATTGAAAAAGGATATTCAATAAACTTATGTTGGTGTAAAGGTCAGTTGCCCACAAACCCATGGTCATATATTGTATTTGTCTTTACTGATGTATTCATTTTATCGCTATAAGCAAACATTTGGGTATTTGGAAGGCCCATGTTATGATTGGCAAGGAATTTTAAAGTAATTTTAGCAGTTAAAATGACAAGTCAACACAATTTTCATAATCATTATCATAAGAAAACCAAGTATTATTTAAAGGATAAGATTTAGTAAACAACATTGTCTACTCTACCTTCTTTCTAGTCTTGGAATACGACCCAATGCTTAGCAGGCAAGGCTAATGCTAAAGAAAATTTTGATGGTAAAGACACCAAATGATGCCTGCATAATGTACACTGTATACAGTAAACCCTTGGTTTGAGAGCGTTTTGAAAGACAAGCTAAATTTGTAATACATTTTTACTTGACATACAATCGATGTCTTGATATAAGAGTAGCATCATGTCACAACTGAGTATAAATTAGAAGAGAGGCGCCTCTAAGTGTAGCAATATGGTTACATTTAATGAAGGTACAACATTTAGAAACTCACATGGTTGGTTATTAATAAAGGCATTGTGGCAAATCGCGGGCCACAATGAGCGGAACAGGTGGGTGACAGGTCTGTGTCTTGCTGTATATGTAGAGTGGACATGGACACAGCCCACGCTACTCTATGGGCCCTCCAATTCAATCTGCCCAGATGGAACAGATCCCCTTCTGTTTGTTTTTTTTGCGGATTGGATTGGACATAAGTGGGGGTAAATGGACATAGAGATGAATGGAGGGTTCCGATTGGGTCAGACCAAGGCCTAAGGCTGCTTTCACACTGATGCGCCACGTGCACCTGTGGCTTTCCTGCAGGTTAGTAGCACTTTGCCATAGACTTCTACTATATCCTGCAGGTGTGGTGCACTTTCTGAAAGTGCACCAAACCCATAGGTAATATCAAAAGTCTATGGCTCAGTGCAGGTAAACCACAGGTGCACTGTGCTGCACCTGTGGATCAGTTTGAAAGCAGCCCAGTAACCACTGCAAAACAGATATGCCTATATATACACAATGTGATTTCAGTAATAAACATACCTTTAATAACAGTCTTCCATTCAGGTATGACCAGCTGTTGCTGTCTCAAGCAGAGTGTATTTAGTATTGCTTGTGACAGGAGCCGGTGCTATACAGGAAGCTTCATTCACAACACTGATGCTCTGGGATGGCGGATCAGCAACCTGCGATCTGGGCTTGCCAATCCACCATCCCAGAGCAGGAGGTCGCGGGCCACATCAGAGTACTCCGCGGGCCACATGTGGCTCCTGGGCCACTGGTAGGGCACCCCTGCTGTAGCTCCTGCTGGATTTTGCTTCTCATCCCCTTGGGGAGGCTTCCATTTGTGGATGGACATTTTATGGTTACACAACTTATCACATTGCTATAATGTTTTTATATGGACTATAAACTGAAGGACCTATGAATAAATGGTTGTGGAACGAATCATTTGAGTTTCCACTATTTCTTATGGGAAAATTTGCTTTGATATACAAGTGCTTTGGATTACAAGCATGCTTCCAGAGTGAATTATGCTTGCAATCCAAGGTTTTACTGTATTTGTAGCCTCCATCCAAAGGCCTCCATCCAAAGGCTTCCAGTTATGATGACAACGCATAATCAAATGTAGAACAAGACAGATTGTCACCCTATACCAGGAAGTTCCTGAACAAGAACCTTTATTGCAGGATCAGATTATTATCATACAGGCTGCAGATTTAACAATGTTGAAAATTATTTTGCAATTATATTAACAGGTAAAAGCTTATACAGTATGAGGCCGTAGCGGCTAAGTTTACACATACAGTACTGGGGATCAGATTGTGTCTGGATGATCAGCCTTCCCCTGAGCAGCTGTCTCAACCACAGATCCATGAATGCTGTTTGATGAACTCTGATCCTGGTGTCATTCTAGCTGTACTCATTCAGAAATTGTAAAAAAAAATTGGCATTCAATTCAATAAAGAAGCCTAAGCAGGTCCATGTTTGTTTCATTAGCTAAGCCTGCAAAGTCCTTTACAGTGAAGCTGTAATAGAAGACAGTGGTCCCGTGAGGCTGGTGTTGATTACAAAGTTGGCAGCATCAGGAATACATTAAGAGGAAAAAAATCTCAGTGTTAAGAAAATTGTAAAAAATAAATAAAAAATGGGGGAGGGCTGGCTGAGTGTTAATGGTCAGGTAATCTGTCACAGCTGTGTTTCATAAAGCCTATAGTTAAAGGGCCGTGCATTATAATAAAACGAGGTAGGAATTTATGCAAACATCCTGCCGTTGAAGAATTCCTTCCTTTCCTCGGAGACTGATTGAATGCTTCCTGTCTTCAGCATTGCAGAAAGGTGTTGGCAAGCCTCCCACCATAGATATGGCAGAGCTATAATTCATTTTTATTTTGACATGACCTGCTGTTCATTTCCCAAGACGTGCACATAGGTGAGCTTATAGAAAGTTAGTCTTCACAAGAGAAAGAGGTTGGCTTGGACAGCAGGCAACTCTACTGCAGAAACTAGCCATTCTACTTTAATTTAAACAATCTGTTGCTTTCACTTACTTTTTTTATTGTTTTCTCTATCTGCAAAGGAATGCAAGTCTGTGTTTAGTTTCAATTCATTTTCAATGTGTTGGCAAGTACCAGAGCGCAATTAAACTTAATTTACCAAGTAAAGAACTTCACTGCTTTCTAAATGTAGAGTTATGTAGCACCCCCTACCTCCTAGGAGCAGGTAGAGACCCCCAGTGGTTGGGTGGGCTGACGTTTCACATCAGGACTGTGATTTTGTGATTTATAGTGGGGTTGTGAACAGATGAGCACCAGTCACTTTAGATTTAAAATGTAGAGTTTATTTGGCACCATCAGAGGTGTATCTAGTGAAAATAGCGCCTATGGCAAGCACTTAAACTGCGCCCATGTCTAAACATTTGAAACCCATCTTTCAGATAACCTTAACAAAACAAACAGCTAACAAAACTAGTGATATTTATCATCCCTTGTGATACCTTGGGTAGTGACATATCCTCTTTATGGAGAAATCTGGGGTTTATTAGACCCCTGATCCCTCCTCTGCCCTCCAAGGCCAGGTAAATGCAGAATCAATACTGGAAGTGATGAAATCTTCATCATTTAAGGCCTCAGTTTTCACAGAGAAGAGGGCGAAACTGATGTTCCTCCTTCTTCTTTGTGCGCTGCCAATCCGACCAGATGGAAAGGGAGAGCCTGGGAGAATAGGGGAGGGCTTTGGCTGAACGCATCAGGGATAGCGCTGCCATTGTCCATTAGCAAAGGTGCTGAAAAGGAGATCCTGCCTATGCTCATGAGAAGGGAAGAAGAGACCCTCAGACCCTGGTAAGTGCTTTGCTGCCCAGCCACTCAACAGCGCCCCCTTCATATGGCGCCCATGGCACTTTCCATGGCTGCCATACCCTAGATACGGCACTGGGCACCATAAACTAATAAAAGAACCCTTTTCCAGACTAGCATTCTGTGATTTTTCATCATTCGGCTATAGAGTAGATTCAGCACAGACTCCATGGATGAGACACAAGACTCCCTGTAAGGTCCAAGCCAAATTCCAGCTTTCCAGGTACCTTGAGTCAAAGTTCCTCTTTGGTGCTCCTGCCCAGAACTGGCTGCACTCCTCCTAGGAAAACCGTCTCTAGTAGGCTTTGTGGACCCAGGACCAAGACCTGGGTCTTGTCTCACAAACACATGAGTGCCCTCCATGGGCAGCAGGCCTAGGTGGACAAGACTCCCAGCACACACCCTCCCCCCAGGCAGGAGCCAAGGGGGAAGAATGCTTCACAAGGCCATCCCCAAATATTTATATCCTCTCCTAGCTTACACGACTTGCAATAAAAGTCTTAATAGTAGCCAGGCATATACCCCAGCAGCAGGCAGGAGCAAACAGTAAACTCTGGGCTTTGGTGAGACCAAGTGAACTATGAATTTAGCTTAGGGCAGGGTGGCTACACATACACAGTTTGCAAAGATTTAAAAAAAGACACATATCTATTAACAAGATGAAAAATAAAAAAGGTCTTGCTTCATCTGTCCCTTTGCCCACCCACTTACCCTCAGTATACTCAAGAAGAGCCCTCAATACTCAGTCCTTTTGGATATGGTAAAACATGTGACATCATATCAGCATGCAGTGTTTGGCCTCAGCAGCCAATCACTAGGTCCAAACACTAAAGACAAAAATGAGGCATAGGAGATCAAATCTAGACACCATATCCCATGTATTAATTGAATCAAGAAGGGGGGGAAGGGTAACAAACCCAGGGACTTTGAACGGTGTCAATAAAGAAAAATATATCAAGTAGAAAATAAAATGTTTTATTCGATTTGGACATACATAATTAAAAAAGGAAGCTAAAACAACCACATTTTGATCCTGAGAGGATATGCGTGACTACAGAGAGCCACATTAATGACCTGTACATGGAGTGCCCAACATGTTTCTCCCTGAGCAGGGATTTCGTCAGGAGCTTGTACAAGGCATACTATAAGAGTACTATACTATAGTATGCCTTGTACAAGCTCCTGACGAAGCCCTGCTCAGGGCGAAACATGTTGGGCACTCCATGTACAGGTCATTAATGTGGCTCTCTGTAGTCACGCATATCCTCTCAGGATCAAAATGTGGTTGTTTTAGCTTCCATTTTTTAATTATGTATGTCCAAATCGAATAAAAATTTGTATTTTTCTACTTAATATATTTTTCTTTATTGACACCGTTCAAAGTCCCTGGGTTTGTTACCCTTCCCCCCCCCCCTTCTTGGTCCAAACACTGTTGCATAAGAAGGGGGGAAAGAAGTTTAAGCTCTGACATCATCATAGAGTTTCTTCAAGGTTTGACCTTGCCACTTTGATGAAAGAACAGAGCATCAATGAAGTGGAAAAAAGTAAATATCAGTAGGTTGGATAGTGGTAAAAAATAAGGGCTAATGCCGCGTAAACACGATTGGAAATTCCGACAAGAAAGTCAGATGTGAGGAAATTCCGACCGTGTGTAGGCTCCATCGGAATTTTTCTGTCTGAATTTCCGCCAAGAAAAATTTGAGAGCTAGTTCTCAAATTTTCCAACAAGAAAAGTTCTTGGAGGAAATTCTGACTGTCTGTATGCAATTCCGACGCACCAAAAACCACGCATGCTCTGAAGAAATTCGACGCATGCTCAGAAGCATTGAACTTCACTTTTCTCGGCTCGTCGTAGTGTTGTATGTCACTGCATTCTTGATGTTTGGAATTTGGTGTGACCATGTGTATGCAAGACAAGGGAAGGGGAAGATCCATGACACCAAGGGATTACTCTATTCGTTTTTTACAAACGGTATGTGTCTTTTAACTGATACAGGCACTATAATGGACAGATGCATTAATATACAGTTTTTTCATGTTGTACTACATATTGTTGTTTTATTAATTTTAGATGAATCTACAATCATACACTCCTGTGGTCCCTGATGAAGGTCTTTTGTTTGCTCATTAGACCAGAAACGCGTCGGGAAATTCTTACCGTCCCCTAAAGAGTTTTTTTGTTCTATATGTTGTTTTACATTGGGTATTTCTGTTCTAATTTGTTTTTTCTTTTACACGGGACACACGTTCGTCCCTGGTGTTACCTATCTGTACGTTTGTTCAATAATTGTACCTGCTCCAGAGCATATACACCTTGACATTCAAGGTTTATTCTGTGAACAAGTGTCAAGCCAATTTTGTTTGATCCACTAAATAAAACATTTTTCATCTAAACACGGAGTCTGGCCTTCAAAGTCCCATTCTGGGGGTATTTGTTCTTTCTTCATATTACCAGGGATGTGGCCATTTCTCTAGTTTATGGATCTATGAACTTCCTTCTCTATATATATGCAAGACAAGTTTGAGCCAAGACCCCGTCGTAAAAAAAATCCACGTTTTTTTTACGGATTTTTCGATCGTGTGTACGTGGCATTAGACAATAACTTGTTACCGTGACAGAGTCTCTTTAAAGCACAACTTCAAGCACATATGTGTATTTTTAAATAGAACTAGTTTAAGAGCCTATCCTCATATCATCCTTTTCTAATCAGTAGACAGTAGACCTGGGAGGAGGAGGATGAGTACGCTAACCCAATCAGGCTCTGCTGCATACACATGCACTAATAGGAACATGTTGACAGGAGGAAAAAGCTGACTGAGTAAAGGGATGAACGCTTTGGTCTCATGTTGCTCTTTGGCATAGCCCCAATACACAATCATCACATGTATTTCAACTCTGCATTTAGGTATGTGTTTGGAATTTAGCTTTAAAGTAATACTAATCTGTTTTGTCATGGATACGAGATTGTTTATGTTTTTTGGGGATGTATTCGATATGTGCAAAGAGAGTGTAACATTTATTAAAAATAATGAAAGATACACATAGTATGTGAAATCATAAAAAGAATACTTAACTAGATTGTAAGCTCTAAGCATTTTTAATGTTTAAAAAAAAAGGGGGTATATATATTGTGTGTTTTTTTTTCTTTTAACTCATTAAAATACATTTTTTTCTCCAAAAAATTGTGGGCTAGATTCACAGCAGAAATACGTATTTTCAAATTTGCCGCGTCGTATCTTGATTTGGAATCCTCAAACCAAGATACGACGGCTTTTGGCATAGATCTGACAGGCGTACGGCTTCTTACGCCTTTGGATCGTAGGTGTAATTCTCCGACGGCCGCTGGGTGGAGTTTGCGTAGTTTTCCAGCATCGGGTATGCAAATTAGCTGTTTACGGCGATCCACTAAGGTACGCCCGTTCGTCGCATTCTCTTACGTCGTCGCTAGTCGGTTTTTCCCGTCGCAATCTTAAGCCTGCTATTTCATGGCTTAGATTTAGACCAGCCATGTTAAAGTATGGCCGTCGTTCCCGCGTCAAATTTAAATTTATTTATTTTTTGCGTAAGATGTTCGGGAATACGAAAGTACGTTACGCACGTCGCCGTTCAAAAAACACGTCGGGGCGCCGTAATTTCGCGCAAAGCACGGCGGGAAATTTTCACATGGAGCATGCGCAGAACGTTCGGCGCGGGAGCGCGCCTAATTTAAATGGTACACGCCCCATTTGAATTAGGCGGGCTCGCACTGGACGGCTTTACGTTACACCGCCGTAAGTTTACACACAAGTGCTTGGTGAATCAGGCACTTGCGCTGAAAAGTTGCAGCGGTGTAACGTAAATGAGTTACGTTACGCCGCAGCGCAGGTACATGAATCTGGCCCTGTGTTTGAAAAAACGCTGCGTAAATACTGTGAGACATAAAAAGTTTCAGTGATCCTCATTTTATTCCCTAGGGTCTCTGCTAAAAAAAATATATATATAGGGGCAGATCCTCAAAGAAATTACGCCGGCGTATCTGTTGATACATACATACATACATAGATACCTGGGATCAGGGCCTGTGTATTGGTGGTTTATACACTGCTGCAGATAGGTAAATCCACCACTGGGGAAGCACTTTTGTATATATTATTTATTTTTGTTATATTGGGATTGTTCCAGCTGAATTACATGTTCACATGTGTGGTGTAGATTCACCTTGGCAATCATATTGCCAATATTGACTCCTTTCACTTAAATTTTTTGTATAATCTTTACAAATTATTGCATCACATTTATTATATTTTTTTGGTACATGTAACGGGCGTCACTGCCCACACATTGTGGATATATATTTGTCCACCTATACCAAACACAGGTCACCCTATTATAGTCGGCCCACCCACTTCACGGGGGGTAAGGTCCAAGTTTGGACAGGTATAATACTTAGGGTTTTCTGTCAACATAGATCCACTGCACTAGTGGGCCTTTCATTGGCGCTACACTGTATTTTTTCATTTCTTTTCACAATTTTTCCTTTGTTGTGTTGGCTGCCTAAGTACATTTCACTTTAGGATTAGCGCAGTATATTTACTATTTTAATTTATTTTTGTAAGCAAAAGATCCCAATTTGTTTTTATCTTTTCCTTTTAAAGGTAAAGAAGAGATTTGGGGGCTTTTTGACCCTTGGATCTCTTCATCAAGAGGATCTGTCATCCTTATTTCTATTACAAGGGATGTTTACATTCCTTCTAATAGGAAACATAGTGATCAAAAAAAGAAATTAAAAGGACAGTATAAAAATAAAATAAATAGGGGAAAAAAAATTTTTTAGCGCCCCTATTCCTCTGAGCGCGCACACAGAAGCGTACGCATATTTAGGTCGCTAACACATATGTAAATAGTGTTCACACTATTCGGTGAGGTATCACTCCGAACGTTAGAGCGAGAGCAATAATTATTGTGCTAGATCTCCTCTGTAGTTCTAAAAAGGTAACTTGTAAAGGCGTTTAAAGCGTCACCTATTGAGATTTTAAAGTACCGTAGTTTGTCGCATGACATGTTAGGTATCTATTTACTCTGTGTAACATCATCTTTTACATTTTATTTAAAAAAAGATGGGGTATATACTCTATATTGTGTTTTATTTTATTTTTACTTTTTTTGTTTAATGCTTACATTTCTTGTAATAGGAATAAAAGTGATCAAAGAAAAAAAATAAAAATAAAGTAAAGTGCCCCCACCCCCTCGTGCTTGCATGCAGAACCGAACGCATATGTAGTTTGCGCCCGCATATAAATGGCATTCGAACCACACATGTGAGGTATTGCCACGTACATTAGAGCGAGAGCAATAATTCTAGCACAAGATTTCTCTGTAACTTTAAACAGGTAACCTGTAAAGGTGTTTAAAACGCCGCCTATGGAGATGTTTAAGTATCATAGTTTTTTCCCATTCCAATTTTAAAGCGTGACATGTAAGGTATCTATTTACTTGGCGTAACATCATCTTTCATATTTAAAAAAAAATTGGGGTGTATATATATTGTGTTTTTTTTTATTATTCATCAAAATATTTTTTTTACCCAAAAGTTGCGTTTGAAAAAACGCTGCGTAAATACTGTGAGACATAACAATTCGCAATGATCATCATTTTATTCCCTAGGGTCTCTTCTTAAAAACAAAATTATAATGTTTGTGGATTCTACAGAATTTTCAAGCAAAAAATACTTGTAAATAAAAAGAGCCAGAAAAAGCCTGGTCGGCAAGTGGTTAAGGTAATTTAAGGGACTTGAGAAAGCGTGCAGGACGCCCACTATGCAGCCCGCTAAATAGAAGGATTCAAGACTATGAATACTCTGAAGAAGTTTCATTGAATTGCATTTTTAGATTGGACTCCATGTTGAATATGAATGAGCACCAGGATCCAGCTAATACAAAGTCTGTATGTGATCTTTTGTAGCCAACTTAGAGCAGTAGCAGCAATCTACAAGGCATCTCCCTCGGTGCACACGCAGGTTTTGTCAGAAAATTGTGCTAAGGAAAATTTGTACAAATATTGGCCTCATTATTCTCCAACAGGAAGCTGCTAACATGACACATTTGATAAATGATAAATAAAATAGCCCTTCAGATCAATGTAAAAAGATGTTATGACTTTTGTTCAACAATAAACTATATTTATAGCAGGAACAAACTGCTTTGTTCTCTCCGAATGGTGTACTTATGGTGACATTACTTTTATAGATACTATATTTAGAAGCCAAACCTTCTTAGGGATTGCACATAAGTCTGGTGGAGATCTAGTGCAAGGTGCTTTGAGACATGATAGATTTTCATAATGTATGTCTTCCTTGATTTAGAATGATAGTTATTAATAAATATACTGTCTGCTAAAAATGAAAGCATATGTAAATCTGATCACCAAAATTTTGTATAATCTTTAACATGTTGATGGTATTTAAAATGTTTCAATCTTTTTTAAATCTTCTATTTTCATTCATGTTCAGGCACTTCCTGCTATAGGGTGGTAGACAGTGGAGGCTGGTGCTTAACATTTTTGGTTCGCACTCACCCCTCCAGCGGTCATGGCGCCGCGGCTTCCCTGGCTTCCACCCGGCTAACCTGGTCTTCTTTAGATCTGCCTCCTGTCCTGATTGGCCAGGACGAAAATCTGGAAACTGATGGCAAATATTATTGTGCTAGTATCACAAGTGGGAGGGTTCAGGGCGCAGTAATGCTCTGCATTATGAAGACAACCTCTTACAAGCCAATAAGAGCCTCAGGTTCTAATAATGTGCTTGTAAAACATATGGCAGACCTCATAGAAAGTCATTAGTCCGGCGTCCTGCATGCAAACTAGGGGGACAAAGCCCCTGTGCCTCTTATGGACCGGCCGCCACTGGTTATAGAGTAGGGACATGTAGGTGTCCGGTGTAGTTCCTTGAATTGGCCATTAGGTGTCGGTGTAGTTAAGGTCAGAAACCCTGCTTTGCAACCATTCCCAATTTGAGCTTTTAGGTGGTTTCTAGTTCCAGAGGTTGCCAGGGGTTCCTTGAGCTGAAACTAATTGACCTCCAATTGACTGCTGACTACATAGCTCTGGGTCAAATGCTACATTGTAGGGCTAGCAGCATGACACTTGGGTAGAAGGGACATTATTCCCACTGGGCACGAATATAAGAGGCATTCTACCAGATGACCTCAGATAAATTAATTTCAGCAAGGGTTCCCTAAGACCTGAAAATTATTTCTAGGGTTCCTTTGATGTAAAAATGTTGAGAAAGGCTGTTGTGCTGAGAATGGCAGGTATAGGTAGCTGCTAGAGGTCACCACAGCAGTGAAAGGGGTGTAGCCTAGATAGTAGGGTAATACCAGCTCTTCCCCTGCCATTGTGGGCCATCTTGGGTTAGAGGGCTCAATGCAAATAGTCTGGCAGACTTGGCAGTTGTCCATCTGGGGAGTTGGGCATGAAAGGTGTGGCATGGATAAAGATGTAGGGGTAGATTCACGTAGAATGGCGTTTCTTTGTGCGGGCGTAACTTATCCTATTTAAGTTACGCCTCCGCAACTTTTACAGGCAAGTGCAGTATTCTTAAAAGAAAGTTGCGGCGGCGTAGCGTAAATAGGCCGGCGTAAGCCCGCCTAATTCAAATTGTGAAGAGGTGGGCGTGTGTGATGTAAATCAACCCTGACCCGACGTGATTGAAGTTTTTCACGAACATGCGCCGTCCGTGGAATTTCCCAGTGTGCATTGCTCCAAAGTACGCCGCAAAGACATATTGGTTTCGACGTGAATGTAAATGACGTCCAGCCCCTTTCACGGACGACTTACGCAAACAACGTAAATTTTTCAAATTTCGTCGCGGGAACGATGGCCATACTTAACATTGGTACGCCGCATATACCCCTCATATAGCAGGGGTAACTTTACGCCGGGAAAATCCTAACGTAAACGGCGTAACTGTACTGCGTCGGCCGGGCGTACGTTAGTGAATTCGCATATCTAGCTGATTTACATATTCTAGGCGTAAATCAGCGTACACGCCCCTAGCGGCCAGCGTAAATATGCAGTTAAGATCCGACGGAGTAAGAGACTTACGCCGGTCGGATCTAATAGAAATCTATGCGTAACTGATTCTATGAATCAGGCGCATAGATACGAACGCCCAGACTCAGAGACTCCTTTCTGAATCTGGCCCATTATCTTTGGTGCTTAAGCTTCTGAGAGCTTCCCCTTATGGGGGAAGCAAGGCTTGGAAGGTTCAGGAATTATGAGACAAAGTATCTCCTTTACATGGTATCCAAGACTCTGGCAAACTCCTCGACTCGGCTCATTGCTTGTTATTGTTTTGGTTATCGGTTGCAAATCAAGGATTGTGCTGTCACCATTGGCATGTTGGAAAGTTAAAAGGGACTACTACTACCAGGGGTGCTCCTGAATTGGTGCTCAGAAGAGAACCATATGCTTATAGTGCTCTCAGGGCTGCCATCAGGGGGGTACAGGCATTACACCTGTAATGGGCCCGATGGTCCCCAGGGGCCCGGTCGCCAATCCACCATCCCTGTAATTTTTACAAAAAGTTAATGAACCTAACATAAATTCAGGGGGTCCCACCATCCCTGTGCTCAGTGTGCTGTGCTGTACTGACTTCCTCCTGGGGCTGTGCCCCTGCTGTGCTCATTATGATGAGGGGCTCCCACCATCCCTGTGCTGTGTTGACTTCCTCCTGGGGCTGTACCCCTGCTGTGCTAAATATGTGTGGCTCCCACCATTCCTGTGCTGTGCTGACTTCCTAGGTTTGCTTTTTAACGAATGTTCGTTAATTGTTACGAAAAGTTAACAAACCTAACACAAATTCAGGGGCTCCCACATCCCTGTGCTCAGTGTGCTGTGCTGACTTTCTCCTGAGGCTGTGCCCCTGCTGTGCTAATTATGAGGGGCTCCCACCATCCCTGTGCTGTGCTGACTTCCTAGGTTTGCTTTTTAAAGTCATAACGAATGTTCGTAATTTTTATGACAATAATAAAACAATATTAACGAACATTCTTATTTTGTCTGAGAAATTTGGATCCGAAATTTGTCAACTAAATTTTGTATTTCGTAAAATTCAGAAGCTATATGCTTCCAAATGTACGAATTTTCGGAAATTCGTACGAATTTTCGATTCGTACGAAACAAATCGCACATGTCTAGTCTAAGGGGACCAACCAATGGTCAAGGCTGGAACAGGTTAAACAGTAGACATAATCCCCCATCACCTGGCTGTACAGGTGGCCAACATGCAGCTTAGTACGCAGGTAGACTGTGACATAGTATGATGACAATTATTATACTGTAAATGAAGAGTGCCGTGGTGATGCCCTCTCAGGAGGAGGGATCATGGCGCCCTGCACTCACAGTATGTTCTTAGTCTTCCAGGTTGAGTAAAGCTGGATATCATTCTCCCTAGAAGACTTAGGACATCTTGTGGCAAAAAAGAAGTGCAGCGGGGACAGGTTTATATTGAGGGTCAGTAATGCTGTCTGCTTAATTTTTAACATCTGTTGTTGAATAATTGTAAAAAATGTACTACCTCTTCTCTTTCTGGAGTAGAATGCAAGCTTGCTTCTTATCAATAAAGCTTCTTATCAATAAAGCATTATTTTCTAAATGCAAATATCAATTATTTATCTTACCCTATTACGTCCCAATGCCTGGTCCTGGTTCTGTAGAATCCCTCTTCTGCAATTCCTCATAACATAAAAGGGCTTGGTTTTGTATACCTCCGAGAAAGCTAAGAACAATGCAGCTGATAACAGTTAGAACAGGAAGTGAGCACAGGAAGTTATCAGCTCAAAAGTTTTATGTTCCCTAAAGCCAGCCACAGATGTTTAGAATCAGCTTGGGTACAACCAGCCTGCCGGATTTTACATGGTAGGACGGATTTCCCTGTCAACACCGTCTGTGTAGATGGGGGAACCCGTAGTTGCAGGAAAGAAATTTTCTCCGTCTATAGCTAACCTAACACTGCATCATTCCTAATGCTCTGGTCCCCCGAGACGACGTCCTTTTGTGTGACGAAATGCGTAGGAAGAGCGACGTGCTGACTTCACCGCACTTTCCACTTTTTACCATTTCCCGGCTGGCTTTTGTTTGTTCTTAATGACACCTTGAGTCTGATGCTAATACAAACCTTTTATGTAATAAATTATCATCTGGTTTTACCAATGGCGGCCTATTTTTGCTTTCTTTCCTTGGTTGCATCCATCCATTGAGACCATCTCCTCTGCCACTTTGCCATGCTGGATTAACATCAAGTCTGCAACATCTAGCGTGTTAGCTGGTTCTGACATATTGGAACTACCAGAGTATCTAGGCTGGAGCTCCAGGAACGTCAGGGTTGTGAGCCATTTGCTGCAGTGGAGGATCATAATAACCCAGGCTGGGTGACAAGCCATTATAGCTTGAGTAGCTGGTAAGCCTTCATTCTGTGTGGTTGCGGATTCACAGTGTCCCGTGTCTATTGAAGACAGGGTGTTGCAGCGTATACTTCTCTTGAATACCCATGAAAGAGACTTTTTTGTTATTTGCTATTTGTTTATTACACCAATATATTACTTATTTGTTTCATTTCACTTATAAACACATTTGATGGTTTACTGAATACTTTTTACAGGGTGTTTCAGCATTTATCCTTTTTGAATACAGTATATGAAAGAGGTTTCTTACACTATTTTTTACTTGTTGTGCTTATCATATTACATTTATCATTTACATTATTATTCGGTTGTTTATTTTATTGGTAAACACATTTGATTCATTATTAGCACAGCTTTCTTTGTTACTAATCCTTTCGGTGTGTATATCACTTTTGAGTTGCAGCTTGCTTTGTTTAGGTAAAATAGCGCAGTTTTTTCTTTAACATGAATCTATCTATAGTGGGGCATTTTTTTTAAGCACCTGATTAGAGCCGTAGGCAGTTGCTTGGGTCTGTTACCTGTCACCTGATTGGCTGAAACGACAGGCGCTGTGATTGGAACTCTATCAGGCGGAGGATGGGAAGAGAGGATGGGAGAAGACATAGAGGCCGTCGTGACCCGCTGCCCCACCGAGACAGGAAAGAGCCGGACGGGTGGGGATGCACATTGGCGGCATTTGATGGGCACAGTGGCAGCAATTGATTTGCACAGTAGCAGCAATTGATGGGCACACTGGCAGCAATTGATGGGCACAGTGGCAGATTTTGATGGGCACAGTAGCAGCAATTAATGGGCACAGTGGTGGCAATTGATGGGCACAGTGGCAGCGTTTGATGGCACAATGGCAGCAATTTATGGGTACAAGCGCTGCGTTTGATGGGCACAGTGTAAGCATTTGATGGCACAGTGGCTGCGTTTGATGGGCACAGTGGCTGCAATTTATGGGCTTTTTTTTTCAGTTTGTTTGCGCCCCTCCTAAAAATATTTTTTTTAGCTAAATAGCTTCCTTTACCTTACTGCAGTCCTGGTTTCATGTCCTCATTGTTCGTTTTTGCTCTGATGTTGCTGCAATTCTTCTCTGTTCTGGACACTTCCTGGTTGTCTGTTTCCTGGTGACCACAGTACTGGGAGATTCTAGTTTCATGTTCCAAACCATCACTGCTCTATGGCTCTGTGTAGCACAGAGGCAGGAAAACATGCAAAAACGAAACTAAAAAACTACAGGTACATTATATGATTGTTTTTTATCTATTTTTAATAGTTTTTAAAAGGAATCAGTTAACTATTATGTCTCAGCAAAAAAAATGTTCCTTTACAACTCCTTTAAAGACCAAGCTAACAAGCAAAATAACAATGACAGGGGCTGGGACAAAATCTCCAGCAGCTCACACCTTCTATCCTGGGATTTTCTATTACAGTACGACTTATTATAAATAGTGTGATCCTGCCCCAGATTTCATGGCTCACAGTGACTCTCAGCAGAGGAAAGACCCATTTAGAATTACCACAGAGAGCAATAATGAGTACTTGTGATGTCAGAAGAGCTTGTTAGTACTTACAGGGACTTTCAACTTGTTGGAAAATCTCTGTGTGATGGATGCTCTATGATCTTTTTTATGTTCTGTGTTAAGAATATGTATTTTTTATTTATTTATTGTCAGGTAAACATAAAATATTGCATATAAATATTTCATAGCAACTTGATGCCGGCTCTCTGCAACATATGCATTTTACTATTGTGCTGTAAATAGCCTCTAAATGAACCTGCTATTCAGATTTGCTAAATATGCTGCTAAATAGTTAAAGCAACCTGAGCAGAAAGTCCAATGAGCTCTGCAAACATGTGTAGCACGTAGCCCCGAAGAAAGCACTGATGTATGTGTCCCCTGATTTTAAATTACAACGGCAGCACTTTATGATAAAAACTAAGGCCCCTTTCACATTGAGGAGTTTTTCAGGCGGTAAAGCGCTAAAAATAGCGCTGCTATCCCGCCTGAAAAACTCCTGCACTGCAGACTCAATGTGAAAGCCCGAGGGCTTTCACACTGAGGCGATGCGCTGGCGGGAGACAAAAAAATCTCCTGTCAGCAGCATCTTTGGAGCGGTGAGAGGAGCGGCATGTATACCGCTCCTTCACCGCTCCTTCCCATTGAAAACAATGGGAACCGCGGCAATACCGCCCGCAATGCGCCTCTATAGAGGCGCATTGCGGGCGATATTAACTCTTTATCGGCCGCTAGCGGGGGTTAATACCGCACCGCTAGCGGCTGATACCCGCGGCAATTCCGGCGGTATAGCGACGCTATTTTTAGCGGCGTTATACCGCCACCGCAGCTCCCGCCCCAGTCTGAAAGGGGCCTAAAAGGTCTTTGGGCCTCTCCAAACACCAACCCCCCCCCCCCACATCCCCATCCACCAGTTCAGAGTCCTGCATTGGACTACTTGTATCTGACTGTAAAGGAAGTAAGACTCCAAACTAAATTCCTGGTTACGATGGCGATGTCCCTTTAAGCCCGGGTTAACGCTATTGTGAATTGGATGAGGTAAACATCACAATAGTGACATCACTGTATCTCACTCCAAATGTCCTGAGACTAGCAGACAATGACAGCAGTGCCTTAGGTCTCAAATTGTAGATGTAGCAGCAAGGTCTCTGTCCTTCAGTCTGATGAGAACCTCCAGGGCCAAACATAGAAGACATCCTTCTGTATGTGGTGGGTTGTAAGGCATCGTGGGTGCAAGATGGATAAAGTTATTGAGCTTCAGACACTTTTTGAATGCAAAAGAGATGTTTATTTCTCTTACAAACTTTTATGGGGCAAAGAGGGTTAGGGACACCCTTGAGTAGTTGCAAGTTTAATTAGCAGACTTTGAGACTTCAATAGGTGGACAGCCGTGTATGAAAAGGCCTCCAGCAGAAGCCACATCTGCACGTGCAAGAATGCAGTCTCCTATGGCGACAGTCTTTAACAGTTCCTAACACAAACTTCTCCTTGTAGTTCTTCAGCCCACTGAGCTCCCGGTCTCTCACTAGATCCACTGATTTACTGCCACTCAACCCCTTTAACTCCTCCAATCTTCACGTGGTATCTTCATCACCCCCGCTTCTCTGCTTGGTCCCTAGCTTGCCACTCTAGATACCTCTCAAGCTTCACCAACGCTGGCCTGCTTAGTCCCTGGGTTGACACACAAGGCTGCTCTGCAGGGGTCACCTCCGCTGGCTGGGTCCCTGACTTGATCACCACCTGAAGTTTCCCTATTCTCCACTGTGCCAGTTCGGTGAGAATCCTGCTCCGGTACTTGCTTCAGTTACTCACTGTGGTTCCTGGTAATAAGGTGGTTGGTCCCTTAGTGGCGACAGCTTCCCTTCTACCTCCGACCACTGACAGGTTCTCCGGTCGGCACAACTGTCACTTCTGGTTGGACTGCAAGCCGCAATCCCAACCCTGCGCTGCTCTCTCCTGCTTCTGGATAGGCCCTCAGACAGCCCAGTAGCCAGACGCTCCTGGAATAGGCCCAATCTCTGGCCTAGCAGCTCGGGGCAACACAACACACGTCCACCCAGACAGCCGTCCAGGTGGCACAGAACACAGATCACCTGACCTCACCCGAATATATAGGCTCCCCCAGCAGGCCAAGCGATTCAAGAAAACCCCATTGGCTGAGATACCCCATATACCCATAACCTGACCTTGGACTGCCTTTCTCATATCTAGTACCACCAAGTACCCGGCCACCTAGTGGTAGAAGAGAAAAGTGCAACAAGGCCAAACTTAGTGAGAAATCAGTGGATCTCTAGCAATAAACCAGGATAACTACTCCTGCAAGTACATTTGTGAGGAGCTCCCTGCCTAAATTCCAGGGTGCTACAGTGATATACAGCTACGAGGCACAGGAGTGACTAGGCAAACTTACACATCAAGAAGAGCACTGCTATTTTTCAGGAGGAATTTCAGACCAAATGGTACTGCGTAGGTACAATTAACACTTATTAATGTTTCTTATAACCTAGCAAATATTCACTTTTTTAATTTAGATCCACTTTAAAGAGACCCAGCAAGGTTCTGACTTGACGGATTATTTTTTAATTGTTACCTGGGTAGCAGAAGGAGGGGGGTGCTGTGAGATGAAGTAAGGAGCAGCTTGTATAACATATCACTGAAGTGGGAGCAGGCCCACATTTATTGTGTAAAGTGGATGTATCAATCGCTCTCCATGACATGATACATTCCCTACACGCTGCCTCGTCCCCGCTGTGTCTGTAGACATTCCCGCTGTCATATTTAATAATAAAAGTTAGAATGAGGCTGTATGGACTGATTTCCTTTCCTGTTTTTAATTTGCAGCTTATTAAAAAGGAATCAGTCAAGGAAGCAGTGTCATTAAATAGTGGAGAAGACATTCATTTTCCCTTTAATGAAAGCAGTAAGTAGAGCTGCTCTTACCACAGTGATGGCAGAAATACTCTTTCTTCTGCTTTGTCTTCTTTTTATTACTTTATTTAGAGTCATCATTGGCCAGGATATAAGGGCTGTACTTACTGTGAGGGTAGTAGTGTGGCAGTACATAGGAGAGTGGGGTAAGGCAACTCTAACAACTTGAGTATTCTCTTTCTTTTTCCATCTGCCTTGTAAGAAAAACAATTAGCAATTCAAGTTAGGAATAAAGCTGAAACTGAGCAAAGTATTGATATTTGAGGTTTTAAATTGATTATAAAGACTATGGCCCGGATTCACGTAGCACTTACGCCGTCGTATCTCGAGATACGCTGCGTAAGTGTAAACGTGCGCCGTCGTATCTGTGCGCCGTGCCCACAGAACTAGATACGCCTGAAAATAGGCTTCTTCCGACCGACGTAAGTTTCCTACGCCGTCGTATCGTGGGCGCATATTTACGCTGGTCGCAAGGGGCGCTTCCATTGATTTACGATTCGAATATGCAAATGAGGGAGATACGCCGATTCACGAACGTACTTGCGCCCAGTGCATTCATATACGCGGTTTACGTAAGGCTTATGTCCGACGTAAAGTTATCCCTCATAAAGCAGGGGTAAGTCATGTTAAGGTATGGACCAGGGAACAGCCGTAGTATTTTACGTCGTTTACGTAGTAGTACGTGAATAAGGCTGGGCGTAGGTTACGTCACATAGTAGGCAGTAAATCAATGTATCTTATGGAGTATTTTCAACGTGATTGTGAGCATGCGCACTAAGATGCGTCCACGGGACGGCGTTCGTTCGGACCATCATTTGCATGGGGTCAAGCTTCATTTAAATGGATCACGCCCACTTCCTTCCTACTTTGAATTAGGCAGGCTTACGCCGGCCAATTTACGTTACGCTGGCGCAACGTAGGGAGCGAGTGCTTTGTGAATACTGCTCTTGCCTCTCAATGTTAGGTCGGCGTAGCGCATATGAGATGCGCTACGCCGGCACAGAGCTACCTGAATCTGGCACCAAGATATTTTTAAATAACAAACATGTTATACATACCTGCTCTGTGCAACAGTATTGCATAGAGGGGCCCGAACCTACTCTTCCGGGGTGCCCTGTCGGCACTTCTGGCTCCCCCTCATCTTCATGCATCGGCATAGGAATCCGAGCGAGGCTGTGTGCATCCATAGACACAGCATGGCTCAGCCCACCCCCTGCTCTCTGCTCACAGGATTTGAATGACAACAGCGGGAGCCAATGTCTCCCACTGCTGCTTATGTCCTATAAATGCAGGGAGAGAGGAGAGAGCCGCTAGAGACAGTCACAGTGCTGGATCAAGTGAGGACTATACAAATACTAGGACCTTTTTTTACCCTAATGCAGGAAATGCTTTAAGGTAAAAAAATTCTTGGCATTAGAACCACTTTAAAGTGCAATGTATAGACAATTTTTTTTTTTCTATTTCAGTTTCGAATATAGAAAGGTGAAATTCCCCATCAGTTTAATTTTTGCTGTCTGTGTCCAGTTGGGAAGGTTTCCAATCACATCATTTCCGGGAGGTACAAAAGGAAGTTAGAGGAAGTCTTTAACCAACTTAAATCCGCACCATAGCTGAAAGACGGCTACAGCACACTTTTGGGAGGACATCCATGGACGTCCTCCCAGAACACGCCTCCCACCTGGGCCATGCGAAGGCTGTGCTCTGTGACCGCTGTGTCCTTTGAACACAGCTGTTTACAGATAGAGGTAAAGGTTTAATCACAGCGGCCTTTACCATGTGATCATCTGTGTCCATTTACAGCTGATGACATGTAAACAAACTTGGCAGATATCGGCATTCCTTTCCTCACGCGCTGTGTGAGAGCCAATAAACGGCAAGGCTGACAGGGCACATTTACACTAACAATCAGGGAACTTATAATCAGTGTCCTGATTATTAGTGCAGCCTCATCAGTGACCATCAGTGCAGCTTCTCACTGCCCATCAGTGCAGCCTATCAGCGCCTATCAGTGCTGCATTTATTAGTGCTCATAAGTGCCACCTATCAGTGCCCAATCAGTGCCGTCTCATCAGTGCAGCCTCACAAATGCCCATCAGTGCAGCCTCACCAGTGCCCATCACTGAAGCCTCATCAGCACCCAAAAATTCAGCCTCATCAGTGCAGCTTATCAGTGCCCGTATTGTTTAATATCTATCTTCGCCCTCTCTTTGAAATCATCAGTAACCAGAAGTTACTTTATCACTCTTATGCAGACGACACGCAACTGTATTTCCGCATCTGCAACAAAAAGGATCATTCTCTTGGACTAGAGAAATGCCTCACTCTAATAGATAACTGGATGACAAACAGTTATCTTAAACTCAATGGTTCGAAAACAGAACTTCTCCTGTTTCACGCTAACCGGAAAAATCACCCCGCGTCAACATGGACTCCCCCACCCATTCTGGGTAAAACTATCACCCCTAGCACCAAAGTCAAAAGTCTCGGAGTCATTTTCGATACCTACATGACAATGGCTGCACAAATAGGGTCAGTAGTCAGCGGATCCCACCATCTGCTGCGCCTACTACGCAGACTCACGCCCTTTATCCCGAAAGAGGACATTGCAGTCGTGGTGGGAACAATCATCAATTCCAGACTTGACTACGCAAATGCCCTCTATCTAGGACTCCCCAAATACCAAATCACTCGTCTGCAAGTCGTTCAAAATACGGCCGCTCGATTAGTGACTGGAAAAAAACCTTTGGAATCAATCTCACCTTCACTGAGATCCCTTCATTGGTTGCCGGTAAAAGACAGAATCACTTTCAAGGCACTCTGTCTAATACATAAGTGTATTCAAGGCAACGCCCCCCAATATCTATACGGAAAAAATAGAAGCCCATAACCCCAATCGCATTCTGCGATCCACCAATCAAAACCTCCTCCAGATACCCAAAGCCAGATACAAGTCCAAAGGAGATCGAAGATTTGCAGTCCAGGGACCTTGCCTGTGGAATGCACTACCAACCACCATCCGACTGGAGTCGGACCACTTGGCCTTCAGGAGAAAGATTAAAACCCATCTCTTCTGAGGTCGAGGGGTTCCTTACCCATGAAATGGATACAGCGCCCAGAGGCGATTCAGTTTGCATGTGTTGCGCTTTACAAGTCTCTCTCTCTCATCAGTGCGGCCTCATCAGTGCCACCTCATCAGTGCCCATCAGTACAGCGTCCATCAGTGCAGCCTCACCAGTGCCCAATAGTGCAGCCTCATCAGTGCCTATCAGTGTAGCCTCATCAGAGCCCAATAGCACAGCCTCATCAGTGAAGAAGAAGATGAACCTATTTGCAAAATTCCTTTTTTCGTTTGTTTAGCAAAAAAAAGAAAAAACAGCGGTGAATAAATAGCTGTCTCAAAAAATGATAAACGTTTCATATGGGTACAGTGTTGCATGACCGCACAATTGTCATTCAAAATGCGACAGCTTTGAAAGTTTAAAATTGGCCTGGGCAGAAAGGGAGTGAAAGTGCCCAGTATTGAAGTGGTTAAAAAGTGAGAGGAATTTCTCTTTTTCAGATTTCACTGGTACAGTTAGTCCCATTGGAAGATTTACCCTCACCTCTGATCACAACTGTAACATTTTGGATTGTTCATCACTTTCTGTCACTTTCAGGGGAAATAGACATGGTGAATTTACCCAGCAGGAACACAAACAACAGTAAACATGGAGTAGGAGTCCTAACCCTTCCCTTCTCTATCCAAAACTATTGCAAAAGGTTTTGTCAATACATACATATTAAATGTGAAATGTAACTGTAAGTGAAGTTAATAGCCAACTCATTGGGCCACTGGTACCTGCCAAATGCTGAGAGACCTTTGATAAAAAGTTAAAGTTGCACCATCAGATGTAGTAAATGTTTTTGTTTTTTTTAAACACATCTCAACCAGCCATTGTAGTTATATGACCAGTGGGTGCACTTTTTTTTTCTAATAGGCCGTTTAGAAACGTCCTTGTTTATAACGCCCATAAGCATAACTGTGACTGTGCTGCCACTGGACACTGCGGATGACAGACAAGATGAAAAACATACAGTTGTATTCAAAATTATTCAACCCCCACTGAAATTGATTGTTTTGGCCAGTTTGACATTGATTTTGATCATTCAGTCATCCTGCTTACAATTAAATCAAAGAGGCACATGTAGGTCAGACAAATATAACATAACATTTTTAATGAAATAACCACAAATGTCTTTTCTGTGCTCACATCATTATCAGTTTTATTCAACCCCCAAGTGACATTCAATCTTGGTACTTAGTACAACATCCTTTTACAGTTATAACAGCTTTTAAACGTGAAGCATAGCTTGACACAAGTGTCTTGCAGCGATCTACGGGTATCTTCGCCCATTCGTCATGGGCAAAAGCCTCCAATTCAGTCACATTCTTAGGCTTGCGCACTGCAACTGCTTTCTTTAAGTCCCACCAGAGGATCTCAATCGGATTTAAGTCTGGTGACTGCGATGGCCACTCCAAAATGTTCCAGCCTTTAATCTGCAACCATGCTCTAGTGGACTTGGAGGTATGCTTGGGATCATTGTCCTGTTGAAAGGTCCAACGTCTCCCAAGCCTCAGGTTTGTGACGGATTGCATCACATTGTCATCCAATATCTCCTGGTACTGAAGAGAATTCATGGTACCTTGCACACGCTGAAGCTTCCCTGTACCTGCAGAAGCAAAACAGCACCAAAGCATGATTGTCCCCCCCACCATGCTTCACAGTGGGCAAGGTGTTCTTTTCATCATAGGCCTTGTTCTTCCTCCTCCAAACATAGCGTTGATCCAAACAGTTTCATCAGTCCACAGAACAAAATCCCAAAACTTCTGTGGTTTGTCCACATGACTTTTGCATACTGCAGTCGACTCTTATTATTCTTTGGAGACAGCAAGGGGGTGCGCCTGGGAGTTCTGGCATGGAGGCCTTCATTACGCAGTGTGCACCGTATTGTCTGAGCAGAAACTTCAGTACCCACATCTGACAAATCTTTTCTCAGTTCCTCAGCAGTCACACAGGGACTTTTCTCCACTCTACGCTTCAGGTAGCGCACAGCAGTCAAAGTCAGCATCTTCTTTCTGCCACGACCAGGTAGCGTTTCAACAGTGCCCTTTGCCTTGAATTTGCGAATGATGCTTCCTATGGTGTCTTTTGGTATGTTTAACATCTTTGCAATCTTCTTATAGCCATTGCCCTTCCTGTGAAGAGTAATCACCTCTTCTCTTGTCTTCCTGGACCATTCTCTTGACTTCACCATGTTTGTAACCACACCAGTAAATGTCTAGAAGGAGCTGAGTATCAGTCATTTTAAAGCTGCCTAATTAATGCTTATTAGGCTTCATTGCTGCTCCCTGACATCCACAGGTGTTTTCAATACCTGATTGAATACACTTCAATGAACCTCTGTTCTTCAGAGTGGTAGTCTTTAAGGGGTTGAATAATTGTGTAAATGAAGAATTCACAAAAGAAACATTTACTACTGTATTACAAAACCGATTGATGTCATTTTAGTTGCATATGGTTCTTTAAGAAGTCCTTGTAGGATTTCATTCTGAATACAATTACAAATGTACACTAAATTCCCTAAAACCCTTTACAGCATTGGGGGGTTGAATAATTTTGAACACAACTGTAGCTCTTTATCTTATAATCGCTGTGAACCAATCATAGCAATCACAAGTGTAAATGCTGCTGTAGTAAACAAGTAGACCTTCCCCTCAGAACGGCTGCTCTGCGCTTTTTGCTTGGATGGCAATTACAATAAATATGTAGCACCATAGGAATGCAGGTGGCCAAACAGTAAACAATATACACTATAATGGTCAAAAGTTGTGGACACCTGACCATTATCCCTATATGAGACACCCCATTCCAAAATCACAGGTATTAATGTGAACTTGCCCCCAGCACTTGTTGCTACAACAGCCTCCACTCTTCTAGGAAGGTTTTACACAATATTTTTAGGGATTTTTTTCCCAGTCAGCCACAAGAGCATTTGTGGGGTCAGGAACTAGGACGAGAAGACCTGGCTCACAACCAGGGTTTCAATTCATCCAGTTGGGTACAGTTATCCTGGAACCAAAATGGACTGTCAGGTCACCTGTGGCCAGGAGACAAGTGCACCCGTTGGAGTCAGGGATGCACCACAGGGTAGTGAACCCTATAGCCGACTGCTGCTATCAGAGAGGAAGCGTGAACCCAAGATTCCCCAGGGCGCGGAGTCTAAGACCCAGCTTTGTGTTCACCAGAGCCTCTAGTGGTGAGGATGGCCTTTGCCGCAGCTGGATCCAGGTCGCGACCCCTGGGATCCCCTAGGTCACGCTCCGCAGGGAGAGAGGGGAAGCAGCAAGCAGGACAAGCGATAGTGATGGGTAAGCCGAGGTCAGGGCAACAGGCAGACAAGGGTAACCGAGGGACAGGCAAAAGGTCAGGGTCACAGGCAAACAGGAGAAGTCAGGGACGAGCCAAAAACGGTACACAGAAAGGTAATCGTAGCACACTGCAGACAGGAACTTAAGCTAACAACACGGTTGAACAGCACTGCAGACCTGTAGTGCAACAGTTAATATAGACTTCCTGGGATGGCCTGGGTGGGGCCATACAGGAAGGAGAGGTGATAAAAATGCAACCAGAACAGAGTCAGGCCTCTAATGAACAGATAGAGACAGGTAAGCTGCCAGACTTTATTGCATATCCATGACATGGGCTTTCCCAAAAACATTTCTACAAAGTTGGAAGTACATAATTGTATAAAATATCTTTGTATTAGCATAACAGTATTCTTCTAAACATCTGTACTTAATCACAGTCAACCATGACACATTTTTTACCATATAAGAAGGTGTGATGGTCGAGTGTCCATGAACAGTTGACCATATAGTATATGACAGTATTCAGTGGATACTCCTGGTGTTTTTCTATTTATACTGGCCTGCAGATGTTAAAAAGGAGCTTGACCAGTCAGTAGGGGAGGTAACATCTGGAAGAATTTACTTAGGGCTGGTTGTCAAGCAAAGAGGGGAAGGTTCTGCTTTACATACAGTCCCCCACCCACCTAATACCCCAGCAAGCCATTCATTCTACAAGAATATGCTTCTGCAATGGGCTTGATTCCATTATCACAGGATATCAAGTGCCAAGGGAGGCAACGTTATGCAGGATAACATCAATCATGCCCACTGCAAACCAGGTCAAAGTAAGTTTCTTGGGGGTTTTTTTGTGCAAACTTTATTTTAAACCAGCTTTTTTAACAATGGTTGCCCTGATCGGCATGTACGCAGGTAGTGATTAAAGGGGTTGTAAAGGTTTGTTTTTTATTTTTTTAACGGGTTACTATAAGCTAGTGCATTGTTGGTTCACTTACCTCTTCCTTCAATTTCCCTTCCAAATGTTTTTTTTCTTTGTTTTCTTTGTCTGAATTTCTCACTTTCTGTTTCTCCTCAGTAAGGTGTTCAGTAAGCTGTTCTAAATGACTTTCCACCGCTCAGATGATGGTGGAAAGCTTACTGAGGAGAAACAGGAAGTGAAAAATTCAGACAAAGAAAAACATTTTTTAGAAGGGAAATTGAAGTAAAAGGTAAGTGAACCAACAATGCACTAGCTTGAAGGAACCTATTTAGAAATTAAAAGACGAACCTTTACAACCCCTTTAATGCTGCCCCAGCTGGGAGGGAAACTATTAAGCTTGTTTTCCGGGTCTTTCCTGGCAGGGCTTTCTGCTGGGCTCTGTCCCCCTCCCTTCCTTGTGCTCATAAATTCATGAAGGAGGCTCTGCTAGGGAGTTCCAGCCATGTGGGAAGAAGGAGAGGCTGACAGCTGAGATGTAACCTGATGCTCCAGCAATCACCAGCCTCTGCTCCTCTTTGCCTTTAGTTACCTTCTATCCCTACTGTCCTTGCTGAAGATTGCCTGCCTGAGGAACCTACCAACATGCCTGGGACTTCTGAGCTATGTAGTTCCACAACACACAGCCTGATGCATGGGAAGAAAACACACAGACAGCCTGCAAGATGTGAAAGAGTGCTTCTGTTCTTGATTCCAGCAAAGCTGCTACAAACCTGTGTCCTGGAGCCTTCCAAATAAAAGGGGATTGCTGGACTTGCAATCCTCCCCCGAAGATACTAGCTCTGTGGACTCTGCCAAGTATGGACTCTTTCCTGGGCAGGTATGCTGGGGCAGCCACAAGCCTGTAGTTAGGGATTAAGGATTTTTATGAAAAGACTGCACTTTATGTTGAACTCTTATCTTGTGATCCTCACTATGCCACATGGAGTCCAGTTAATTTGTTCAAGTTTATATGATGCTCGGCACAGGTAAAGGTACCCCCTGTGCCAGGCAGACACAACTCTAGTTTTTGCTTGCAAGGGTGGCACTATAGGATTCTACAAGAGAAAGGAGCCACCCTGAAACAGGAAACCCAGGGCCCATACACTCACTGTAAGTGATTAAATCAGCTTCTGAAAGTGCTTAAAAACCGAGGGTTTAATATCACGGGTTCATGGAAACACAGGAATATTATCATGTTAAACATACATTGTTGTTTGTTTGCCTTTAAATAAATTTGTTCCTTCCTCACTCCATAGCAAGGAGATGCTCTGCATAGTTAGTTTCATCCTCTTTTCTGTGTGTCTTTAGTTTCCTTTCTGAGCACATGTTATTTCTGGAGCTAGACATACCATGACTTTTTGATCTATCTCAGGTTCATTTGTGAAGATCTGCACAAAGTTTGGATTAAAGTTTTTTTAAATCTGGTAGATGTCATTTGGATCGAGCTACTCTCTTCTAATTCTACTGAGACTGTAAGTTACAGCTATCTTGCCACAACTGGATCAGTTAAAGAGATCACACTTGCAGCACATAGATTGGAGAGGCAGAACAAATGTTTTAATATAAGCTGAAAAAAAAAAGTGTAACCAACCCAAAAATATTTTTGTTCCTATGCTAGAAGCTAATTTGTACCCCAGTTCTTGGCACCCTAAACCAGCCTTTTTTGGGGTGCATTGAGGTTTCTTCAGGGGTGACTTGGCAAAATGCTTAAAAATTGGCCAAAACAGTTTTCATTGTACACCATTTACAACCTTCAAGCTGCCAACCTATGGCATCATCAGTTGATAAGGAGGATGTCAGTTGCCTGCATATCATGCTTGTTTTACCCTCCCTTGCCCCTTTCCATCCAACTTTGGGGTCTCATTCGCTAAGTGATGGAGAGAAACTGAGGGAGAAGAGAAACACAGGAATACTAGTCAGTATCAGTTTGCAAAAGTGTTTTTGCTTTCGATTGAATAAATCACCTCTAACGTTGGGTGTCCTACCTGTGTGGATTTTGCTGCATTATGTAAAACTATTAGAATAGTTTCTATATTTTAGAATGGGGTGCCTCAAGACTGTTCATAATTTTGGAGGATGCCTTGAGATTGTCCATAATTTTAAAGGGTGCCTTGACTGAAAAAAGGTTGAGAAACATTGGTCTAAACCATGTATTTGTACCCACCCCTTTATCATGCTGGTTGGCAACAGAGCTCACAATCTGTATGATGGCAGCTAGACATCTTTTCTACCCTGACCCAGACCCACTCAGCTAAAGAAGAGGCCTGCTTAAAGGTATTTTATTTTTATTTTTCTCTCTGCAGGCGACTGACAGTTGCGTGTTTATTAGAGTTTTTTGCTTTAGTTAGGATTATGCTGAGTGGTCGGGTTTGATGCTTTGCAGAGCCTATGAAGGTGGCAGGCACAGACAATAGAAGAGACACGCTGAGTAGTAGATACGCTTATTGGATATGACTGGCCATCTTATTTAGATACGCTTTGCAGCTGATGCATGATAACTAAGCCAATGAAATCATCCTACTGCTTAACGGCTTTTGGCATCTCGCTTCTGAAACTGAATACCAGTAAATAAAAGAAAAGATGATAATCCAAAAACAGCACAATGGTAGCAGCACCATCTGTTGAACAACATGGAAATTGGGCTCAGAATGGATTTTGCAGTTGTACTTTATGGCTCCAGGTTTACAACCAAATTCCCTAAAGCCGCTGAAGCAGTTTATATCACTTTTCTGTTATACAACGCTTACATTGCTAGGCAAACCCTATTAGAATTGAAAGCATGCTGTTCTGGAGTGTCTTGTTAAAATAAGGTTTACAGTATTCCTCGAAGTATATACAGCAAAAACACAGCTTTGTACAGTGATGCTTAATAACTAACCTAAGTACGGCCCTTCTAATTTACGGATTAAAGACATACCTGGAACATGATTTTGTTGTCAAAAGGAATGCATACAGTAGCATTGTGAGAGTGTATATTGTGAGCTTTTATTGCAGAATTTTTAATTATGTTAAGGCTTCATTTCCACTGACATTTTTACAGACACTTTTCTGAGCGTTTTTTACAGCTTAAAAACGCCTGTCCATGTTATTCTATGGCATCATGCCCACATAGGCGTTTTTGAGCTTCAAATGGCATAGGCGTTTTTGAGCTGTAAAAAAAACGCAGGACCAGGGCGTTCTGAAGCTCCAGAGTAGAGCTGTAAAAACGCCAGACCTTCAAAAACGCTCAAAAACGCGAGAAAACGTTTTTTTTACAAAATAAACATGGACAGGCGTTTTTAAGCTGTAAAAAAGGCTAACACAAATGGCTGTAAAAACGCCAGTGGAAATGAAGCCTAATACTTGTTCTTGCTTACTTTCATTATTGCATTAACCCCTTTAGGTCACAGTAACACACATGTAGCATCCCAGAGGTGGGCTTTAAACCTGGGTGTAGCATACACTATATGTGTTTGTGCGTTTGTGCTGGAATCACACTCAATCTCCCAGTCCCAACACACAGACTGGGCTGTCAGTGACCATCACATTAGCAGTGTGATAACCTCTGATTGGCTTTCACAGTGGTCATTCAATCTGTAGCCCATCCCTATATTGCCAAAGGTATTGGGACACCCTCCAAATCATTGGATTTAGGTGTTCCAATCACCTCCATGACCACAGGTGTAAGAAATCAAGCACCTAGGCATGCAGACTGCTTCTACAAACATTCGCTCTCAGGAGGTCAGTGAATTCAAGCGTCGTACCGGCATAGGTTGCCACCTGTGCAATAAGTACATGCGTGAAATTTCCTTGCTACTAAATAATCCACGATCAACTGTTCGTGGTATTATAACAAAGTGGAAGCAACTGGGAACAACAGCAACTCAGCCACAAAGTGGTAGACAACCTAAAATTATAAAGCAGGGTCAGCGCATGCTGAAGCGCACTGTGCACAGAACTCGCCATTTGTCTGCAGAGTCAATAGCTACACACCTCCAAAGTTCATGTGGCCTTCAGATTAGCACAACAATAGTGCGTAGAAAGCTTCATGGAATGGGTTTCCATGGCCGAGCAGCTGCATCCAAGCCTTACAAGTGCAATACAAACGTTAAATGCAGTGGTGTAAAGCACGCCGCCACTGGACTCTAGAACAGTGGAAACGTGTTCTCTGGAGTGATGAAACACGCTTCTCTGTCCCGAAGGACGATTGACGTGTCTGGGTTTGGAAGTTGCCAGGAGAATGATACTTGCCTGACTGCATTGTGGCAAGTGTAAAAGTTTGGTGGAGGGGGGATTACGAACTAAGACTGGGATGCCATTAAATTTCATGTGCTTGTAAAGGCGGGTGTCCCAATACTTTTGGCAATATAGTGTATATTGTGAAGTCACAGGCGTGCGCCCACGGTTAGAATGCCGGCGCCATGGAGAGAAGGTGGAGAGGAGCGACGCTTTGTGCGCCTACATCATTGGACCGTGGGACAGGTGAGTGTCTGATTATTAAAAGTCAGCAACTACACTTTTTGCAGCTGCTAACATAAATGTGTGGAACTCCGCTTTAAAACTGAACTCTAGCCTTATCTAACCTAAGTTTACCTAAAACAAAAACAAAAGGTCAGCACAAGGGACACTTACCTTTAGTGAGTTGTGTCCCTTGTGCTGCTGTGTACCCCTTTTCCCTGAAATCTCCCTCCTTTGATGCCTCCCCACCAGTGGTGCTCAATATTTTGGGGGGGGGCAAACAAACCCTCCCCTGACTCGTACCACCACCACCACCACCATCACCCCGTCACCTCCATGTGGGAGACGGATGGGAAAGCGGCCTTACCTTAGAACAGGGGTGTCAAACTCAAATTTCATCATGGGCCGCATCAGCATTATGATTGCCCTCAAAAGGGCCGGTTGTATCTGTAAGATTAGATGTCCAGCGCATCCCCTCCCCTTACATTAGATGTCAAGAGCCACCCCACCATCAGAAGTTGCGTCCCCCATCCCCCTTACATCACAGTGCACCCCCCTTTCCTTATGCTGCTTCTGGGAAGAAGCTGGATGCATTGCTTGAAAGCAGAAATTAAGGGTCTGGAGTAGGACCAGAGGAGGGCTGGAGCTCTCTTGCAGCTGCATGAGAGGTGTGAGGGCCACATGAAATGGCCTGGAGGGCCAAATTCGGCCCGCGTGCCTTGTGTTTGAAACCTGTGCCTTAGGAGATGACGAGGATCAAGGACAAGGTATAAAACTGCTGCTCCTTGCTCCAGCCAGGGGGAAAAGCCGTGGCTTCTCCTCCCGGCCGAACAGGAAGTGGGTCATGAGACCCAATTGGCTGGAAGTCCTAAGTCTCAGAACCTGCTTCCTGATTGACCAGGAGGAGAATCAGGGCGCCAATAGCGAATTTTAATTTGCTATTGTGACACAACTGGGTGGGCTCAGGGCACAGTGCTCTGTTCCCCCGAGCCCACCCTTTTTTTAAGCCAATTATAGCCTCAGGCTCTAATCATGTGCTTCCAAAAAAAAACCTATTGAAATTCAATGCGTCCAGTGCCCTGCATGTAGATTAGGGTCCGGCCGCATGGATTAGGGGCCTTGTAAGGATAGGCCACCACTGCTCCCCACCCTTGCAATTTGCAGGGGGAAATAAATCTTGGGGAGTTGTGACAGGCACTTGTCAAGAGTGCCAGACTATGCCCACCCTAAGGCTCCATTCAAAGATGCTGTTACTACAGCTTCCATTAATGAAACATGATCTAAGAATAGAAATGGGGGGACCTATCAATCATCCACCCATTCTCCATTCATAGGTCTTGCTTCATTCACAGAAGCTGTAGTAAAGGTTTCTGTGAACGGAGGAGTCGGGTGAAAAGGGTGGGAATAGTTGGGCTTTCCCGATGAGTGCCTGTGACAGCTCTATTAACCCTCGCCGCACCTTAAGATTACGGCAACAGGGGTGGAGGCACTGGAGGAGGAAGATTTTGGCAAAAGGAGGAGACACAAGATACCCATCTCACTGAAGGTAAGTAATAAGCTCTTGTGCTAATCTTTTCATTTTTTTTTTCATTTAAGGTAAACTTAGGCCGGCCATACACGGTTCGAATCTCGAGACCTTAGTGGGCATGTACCAAGCTGATTGATCGATCAACTTGAGTAGAACCAGCCTGCTGGATTTTCTTGCGATTATCGCTAGCAGCTGTTATAACCTCTAGCAATAGTCACTATTTTCTCTGGGTGGGGATGTCTTCCCAGAGCCCCAGTGACCATAGTTTGTAATCTCAGAGGCTTGGTTTTTCCCTCTCTAGTTTTGCTGCCATAGAGCTGACCCAAGATTGCCATCATAATATACATCCCTAGATGCCAGAAGATAAACGTGAAAGCTACAAACAGAATGACATGCTTTCCCTGGGCTCCATTCAGGAGTAAAATGAAAATAAGACAAACAATAAATCTTTTGGGTGATAAAAGAGTTTTATATGTGCTTCACCTGTATGGTTAGAGCCATCCTTTAACATGTACCGGTACTCAAAGCCAATGATTAATGACCAGGTGGAACCGTGAGATTCTATTATTGGAATTCAAAAAACATTCATTGTTCCAAGCTGCAACTCAATATTTTGTGAGGTTTGCATTTCATTAATGATTTATTGTGCCTATATTGTATATTCATTGCTGAGTTTCACTGTATTTCATTGCAGAAATGTCTGCTGTAAGAAGTTCTGTACATTCCAGGTGTGATGTAGTATATGATGTATTTTATAAACGGGATGTAAATATATGATAAAAAAAAAACGTTAGCAAATCACAAAAAATTTCCTCCATATGGTGGGGGTGGACCTGTACTTTTTGAACAGTTTCAGCAAAGGATTCCCCCCCCTTAAAAAGACTGAGGCTCTACAGGCATAGGATCCTCCCCTGAGCAACAGTACAGAGGCACCCCCATAAGCAGGGGCGGACTGACAACTCATGGGGCCCCCGGGCAATAGGAGATTATGGGGCCCCCGGGCAATAGGAGATTATGGGGCCCCCGGGCAATAGAAGATTATGGGGCTCCCAGGCAATAGATTATTGGGCCACACAGTATATACACATACACACACTTAAAAGGTACTGGAGAGGCGGGGCAGTTATAATCTTTGGATTTTTAGACCAAAAGGATGTCGGTAAGGGACATTTCAGGGACAGATGTAGAAACACACAGATTTTTACATACTGTCCCTGGTTTTACTAAGGCTGGCAACCCTGATGGGGCCCCCTAGTGGTATGGGGCCCTCGGGCAGTGCCCGAGTGCCCGAATGGTCAGTCCGCCCCTGCCTATGAGCCCCCAAGCCTGGCCTAACCAGCGTTCCTCAAATCTTATGGCTGTGAATCCAAATAGCAAACTTGCCTAGCACCTGCTCATTTCCAGAAGATGTCCCCACTTTGAGGTTAGGAAAAGGAAGTGTCCACCCAGCAAAAGACTTTGAACTCTTTAACGAAGTACAGTTGGTTTACATATTTACACGCTTCTCATTCATCCCAACAGTGACCATGTTAGCACGTGGGAACTTCATGCTGTTAATTTTGTCCAAATTGGCCAAATGACTTCACCCGGCCCCACATATAACACACTAGGCCTCCAGCCGTAGAATCAGCTCGGAGACAACCCCCGCCCACAGTGCAACCATTACGGTATTCCATCAACCTTTCAGCTGGAATACACCGGAGGGGCACATCTACTGATGAGCCCCCCACCCCTTTTCATTACATTTGTTACTGCCACCGTCAAAGACCAACAGAAACATCACCAATCCTCCGCTGTTATGACGACCGTCTTTCAGCGCGCCTGCAAGAAAGAAAACACACAAACACAACAAGAACATATGTGATAGATTATTCTAAAATTCCTATTTTTGAATTAAGCTAATTCTTTTATTAGAACCACTAAAATGTTTTCTCGGTTTATATTCTTTTAATCTCTTTTATATTTTCATATTGTTTTTATATTGTTTTCTTTTATATTCACTATCTATATATGCATGTGTGAAAAAGATGTCTCACAATAGTGTTTATTTTCCTTGAAGAGATTTGTCAGATATTGTTTTAAAGGCACAGTACATACAGAGAGAGCTATTGAAACCAAGAGCAGCTCCATCCCCCCTCACTCATTCCTGATTCTCACTCCACCTCCCCCTCCTTCTTCTTGTATGCACTCAGGGAGAAAACATGGCGAATGTGAAAGAGACTTTACATGTGGACTGTTTGTACTATGAAGAAGCCCTTGCAGAACTGACCGAGGACCCCCCGTATGAGGATTGAACAAAAGACTTACATGTGCTCACAGGAGGGCGTGTAAAGGGGTGGGTGAAGGGGAAGGTGAATGGTGGGCAAGTGGGAGTGAAATGTATAAGCTAACCAATTGAATGCATATGTTTTGTGATGTCATATGGTTTATGAAAGACCAATAAATGGGTTTGGCCTTCCTGTTGGGCTTAGAAGCTGAAAGGTGAGAGAGATGTAGATTCTTTGTCTGGACTACATATTTCACCTTATAATTTGAATCAAACGGCAGAATGGGTTAGCCCTGAGGTTGGATCAGGGGTCAAATCGCTATCAATTGACCCCTCAAATTGTATGGTGCATCGTATCAGTTTGAGCTTGTACAGATGTTTTCCTGTAGAGTCCATTGAGGGAATGAAAGTCTCTCTCTCTCAACAGAGAGATCAGGTTACACAGCCTGACACGCTGTGGTAAAATGACCCTTCTTTGTGTTTGCAGAAACCAGAAACCATGTGGCTTTCTAGTGATGGGTTTAAATGACTCTGAGAGTTCATTGAGTTTTTTTTATCTCTCTCTCTCTCTTTCTTTTTTTCTCTCTCTCTCTCTCTCTTTCCTTCTCTCTTTCTCTCTCTCTCTCTCTCTCTTTTTCCTTCTCTCTTTCTCTCTCTATTTCTCTCTCTCTCTCTCATTTTACTAAAATGTGGGTTTTTGCACCATTTGTTTTGAAGAACATCTTACTTTAAGGGTGTTGGTTCAAAAAGAATGAAAGGTGTCAATATACTCAGCTTTGTTTAAAGTGGAGTTCCACCATAAATATAACATTACATCAGTAGTTTTAAAAAAAATGTCATTAGTCCTTTACGCAAATTTCTTTTTTTTTAGATGCCTTCAAAGTGTTGTTGCTCGGCAGAATAGTTAATCTTCCCACTTCCTGCACCTAGGTGCTTAATGCTTCCTAACCTACACCGCACAGACTCCTGGGAATGTAGTAGGTTTAACTTACCAGGAGTCTGTGCACTCCCCAGTCTCAAAGAATCATGTGACTTGGACAGCACAGGTGCTGAAACCTGATCTGACACTGCTTGTGCAGCACTGAGCATGTGCGAGATCTGCAAGGCTGAAATCCAGGAAGTCATACAGTCTGGCTTCATGATGCCCACACTTAAGATGGCCCCAGTCAATTTCTATTTAATAAAGTGTCTAAATGCTGTAACAACCTAACAAAACGAACCTTAGTTTACAGACTAACTTTACTAGAATACATTAAGCTTGTGTATTACAGGGGTATTTATATTTAAAAAGTGAAATTGTGGCCGGAACTCCGCTTTAAGCTTTGTCTAAGTGACAACTGAATGTTAAAAAGAAAAGGTCGATTTAAAATAGTGAAAATTATAGATACAACATGAACAGATGATGCAGTAGGATAGAGTCATATTTATGGATCAAAAAGTCACTTTCCGGGCTCCGGATTGACGAATGTATCAATTAGGAAGGAATATTGTACTTTTATAATTGGATCCATGTAGAAGTACAATGAAACTTTATGTATGTTCGTCCATGCTGAACACTGAACCAAGGGCTGCTATGTAAACAGTCATGTGACAAGAGTATTCATACTGTATGATCGGTTCTGAAAACTAGTGTAATTTAATGAATACGTTTCTCTAGGAAATAAAATATTTAGGAAAGAGCCCAATATAAAATTAATGTTCTTCTGCAAAATTAAAATGCTTATGAAGGAAAATATAGGAATTAGGGGCCTGATTCCCAAAGAGCTGTGCAAATTTAGGATTATCTAACTTATGTCATTTAAGTTACGGCGCCCTAAGTTGGTGTCGTAAGTACCGTATCCACAGCGCATTTGCGCACAAAATTGCGCCATCCTTAACCTAAGTTCCAATGCGTAAGGCGTGGTTATGGCAAGTGGGAATGAAGTGGGCGTGCTTTATTGTAATGAGCCGTGACCCCATGCAAATGAAGGGCCGGCCGTACTGCGCATGCGCGCACGAATCTGGACCTCACTGCGCATGTGCAGAACTTTGGTCATCGCAATCAGTGAGATAGGTAAAAGGCCAAGCGTACTTAGTTTGAGGATCGCCCTGTGTCTAAATAGCCCCAGTCAAACACACTTCTATTGCAAAAGTATTTCCCTGTGTTCCCTTCCTAAAGCAAGTTGCTTCTGCTTTGAACGTTTGTCAGTGTTTGTTGGTAAGATTTGTTTGTGAGAAAAGTTTTTGTGGAGTTGGAGGGTATAGTTGGTGTTTGTTTTTGATAATTTGTTCTTTGTTTTGATTGTTTGCCTGTTTGTTTTTGATAAGTGTGTCTTTTTTGGTGTGTGATTGTTTTTTGTTTCCCTTTTTTGCCTGTTTGTTTTTGAGAAGTGTGTCTTTTTTGGTGTGTGATTGTTTTTTGTTTCCCTTTTTTGCCTGTTTGTTTTTGAATTTATAGTAGCTGTCTGTTTTTTGTTTTTTTTTGCTTGTTTTTATTTTCTTTGTTGTGTGTGTGTATTGTTGTTTGTTTTTTGGGTGAGTTCCCTGTTGCTGGGTGTTGTCTGTCATGGCTCCCAAGCGCAGGAAGCTAAATTTTACAGTGGCAGAGAAGCATATACTTGCTCAGGGCGTCATTAAATATGGACGATTTCTCCATGGCCCTGAGAGCCACAACACCACCCCGGCCAGGAGGAAGGAGATCCTTAAAAATATCACCGATCGGATCAATGCGGCGGGGGGGGAGACCAGGACCATCGCTGGAGTTCAAAAAAAGATCAATGACTTGAGGAGCGTGTCCCGGAACAAGCTGGCAACGCTGCATGCCCATACCAGGGGCACTGGAGGAGGGGGACCCTGCCCAGTCAGGATGAGTGAGGAGGAATGGGCAGTGGCCCAGTGTTTCCACCCACAGCAGGTGGTGGGCCTGCCTGGCTTTGACAATGATCCTCTTATGAGGACAGGTAATTTTTTGGAATTTCTATCTGCTGATTAGCATGTGTGTGTGGGGGAAGGGAAGATGTGCCAAGTGTGTGGATCCACCAACCTGTGATTGTTTTGTGTCCTCCCCAGATGGCCAGGAGGTTGCAGCCCCATCAGCCCAGGAGGTGGCAGCCCCATCAGGTCAGGAGGTGGCAGCCCCATCAGCCCAGGAGGTGGCAGCCCCATCAGCCCAGGAGGTGGCAGCCCCATCAGGTCAGGAGGTGGCAGCCCCATCAGGTCAGGAGGTGGCAGCCCCATCAGGTCAGGAGGTGGCAGCCCCATCAGGTCAGGAGGTGGCAGCCCCATCAGGGCAGGAGGTTGCTGGCCCATCAGGGCAGGAGGTTGCTGGCCCATCAGGGCAGGCTGCTGCACCACCCCCAAGACAGGCTGATGCAGAGTCCCAAGAAGGGCAGGATTCGCCATGGGAGGGGAGTGCCTACAACTCCCCTAATTTGGATGTTGAGTGGGAGGAGGATGAGGGGGAGGAAGATGACAATATTGAGATTGGGCAGCAAATCATGATGGGCCAAGATATGACCTTTGAGTCATCCCCTGAGGGTACCCCAGAGGCTCCCAGCAGTCAGGCCACCATCATGGGTGGCCCCTCCCAACCCTCCTCCAACATGCAGCAGCACCCATGGCTCACTCCAACCCCTCCTCCAAGGCCACAAGCCTCAGGGGCAAGTAGGAGGCCGACCCCGGAAAACAGGGGGGGGTTTGTGCGTCTGCCGGTCAGTCTGTTGAGGGACAATGTCTGGCAGACCCGCAGTCTGGCTGAATTAAAAAAATCAATGACCAAGGTGGAGCACAGCCTGGGTGCAATGAGGGAGTCACTGGGTGAGGTGGCCACCAACTCAGTGGGGGTCATCACGTGTTTGTGGGACCTGAAAAACGCAACAACAGGCGTGGCCCAGGAGGTGACTGCCCTCACCCAGGCTGTGCAGGCCAATACCCGGGCTGTGCAGGCCAATACCCGGGCTGGCCAGGCTTATACGGCTGACATTACTTCCTGTCTGACAAGGATAGCCGTTGCCTTGGAGGGAAGGCCAGCAGGAGGACAGACACCAGGGGAGGCTCCTTCTTCCCCTGCACAGACCCCCCCATGAAAATACTCCCTCCCCTGCACAGACCCCCCCCATGAAAATACTCCCTCCCCTGCACAGACCCCCCCATGAAAATACTCCCTCCCCTGCACAGACCCCCCCCCGTGAAGATCCCCCAGTCGTCCGTGGCCGTCCCTGTGGCCGTGGGCAGCCCAGAAGGAGCACTCGGCAACATCCTTAAGTTGCAGGGGTACTTTTGATTTTTTTTTTATACTGTACTTATGATTTGGTTTATGTGTGTGAATGATGTGTGAATGTGGGGGGGTGGCATTCCTGAAAACATAAGGGTGTCACCCTCAGTTTTGGTGGAGTAGGGATCCCCAGGACCAGGGAGAAGTCATCCTAGGTTCCTGAATGGTGTATGAATGCACAGTGACATATTTGGAGCCGTGGCGGGGCGTTACTGCTCCCAAGTACCAAAGGGGGGGGTACTTGGATCTAATCCAATTCGATGTGCATGTGATGTGTTTGTGCTAGGGACCACAGTGACGTGCATTCATGCATTCTCATTGTGAGATAATTAATGTGCGTTTTGTACCAAAAAAAACATTCTCATTGTCATATAAGTAATGTGCATTTTATGTACAAAGAAAATATTTAAAGGTCACATAATCTCTGTGATTTTTTCTGGGCAAAGCAAAAAAATATAGATAATTAGGGTCCATTTACTGGGCAAAGATGCCTTCAGCCAGTTGTCTCCTTATTACCTGGCCCTCAGCAGACCGGGTAGAGGGGTTTGGGGGGGGGAATTGCCTGGGTGGGGGGTTAGGTCAGGACATAACTCAACATGCAGGCCCCTTCTCATAGAAAAATTATGGAGGATGCAACAGGCCCCAATAATTTGGCAGACAAAGTCTGGGGAATACAAGAGTGTACCCCCAGTCTTGTCAAGGCATCTGAATCTCGACTTGAGAAGGCCAAATGTCCGCTCTACAATTGCCCGGGTCTGGATGTGCACCTCATTGAATTTGCGTTCTCCGGGTGTTTGGGGGTTCCTAAAGGGGGTCATCAGGTGGGGTCCCAAGGCATATCCAGAGTCACCTGTAAGGGAAAAGACAGGAAGATATTAGTCATGCATGTGCCCCTTGTGATGTCTGCATCATGGGGGGGCATACCTGACACCAATGTCACTCACCAATCAGCCAGCTGTCTCCATACACATTCTGCTCCAAGTCTTGGTAGATCTTGGTCTGCCGGAGAATGTAACTGTCGTGGCACGACCCTGGAAATTTGGCACAAACGTGCCAGATGAGGCCATGGGCATCTACGATCATCTGCACGTTGATCGAATGCCAGCCTTTCCTGTTTCTGAACAGGTGTTCAGTTTCATGGGGGGGCTGTAGTGCCACATGGGTGCAGTCTATCGCCCCGATGGTCCTTGGGAAGCCAGCAATGCTGTAGAAGTCTGTCATGGCTTGCAGACGCTGCTCCTCCTGGGTGGGCATCACAAACTGGTTGGTCATGCGCCGCAGTATGGCAGGGACCACCTGATGGACACATCTGCTCATTGTCGACTGCACCATCCCAGCCAGACCTCCAGATGCACGCTGGAATGAGCCACTGGATAAAAAATGGAGGGTTGCCATTACTTTATGAAGAGGTGTCAGGGCATGGGAGCGTCTGGTTGGGGTGATAAGATCCTCATGAAGAAGTTGGGTGATCTCCAAGATGGCTTCCCTATCGAACCTGTAGTTGCCATACACCTCATAATCTGGCATTTGTAAAAGATCACGCCGTGGCCGATACACTCTCGCCTGTGCCCTCATCCTCCTCCTCTGTGCCCTCCTCCTCCTTTGTGCCTGTATGGCGGCAAGTGCCGTCAGAATCATAGCTGGCCCTGGCATTTTTCAACAAAGATCCTTCTCAACTATAGCTCTAAGCTCTAGTCACTACCTACAGCAAACCCTTCCACAGCATGTGTAAAATTAGGGCTGGTTTTATAATGTGGAAATTTAGTCAGGGAAACTAACAGGTGCGCACAGGGCGGAAAATACGGCGCACACACTTAATTTTGAGAATCGCCCTAACTCCCTCATTTGCATCTTTGCCTATCAAAAACAGCGGCGAGACTAGCGTAATTTGCGCCCGGGGATGCGCAGGTGTAACTAATTTAAGTACGGCTGAAAATACGGAAATCTGCGCTTAACTCGTTTTGAAGATCGTGCGCAAATATACGCGCTGTGTAAATTTAGAAAACTTGAGTTAAGTCTGCGTATCTCTTTTGGGAATCAGGCCCTAGGTGAAACTAATGCTTTTATGAAATTTAACTTAGTAATGGGAATGTAGATTGGATTAATTATGTTTGCTATGGTCAACAGAGGTTTGGTAACTATAAACAGAGATAAAAAAGAAAAGTGCAGCGCTAGATAAATATAGTAAGAACTATGGGCCAGATCCTCAAAAGAGATACGACGGCGTATCTACTGATACGCCGTCGTATCCCTGTTTCTATCTTTGGAACTGATCCACAGAATCAGTTTCCAAGAGATAGACAGAAGATCCGGCATGTGTAAGGGACTTACACTGCCGGATCTTAGGATGCAGTACCGCATCCGCCGCTGGGGGCATTTTGCGTCGAAATGCCACCTTGGGTATGCAAATTAGCACTTACGGAGATCCACAAAGCTTTTCAGCTTCGTTTTTTCTCCGTAAGTCTTAAGTTGCATGTGTAAAATTAGGGCTGCTTTTACAAAGTGTAAACTGTTTACACCTTGTAAAAGCAGACCCTTCTGTCCAGCGACGCGTTTTTTTTTTGGTTTTTAATTTTTTTTTTTGTCGTATCTTTTTTTTTTCCCGACGCAACTTTATTGACCCGTCGCGATCCACAAAGCTCGGCGTAACGTAATTTTGCGCTATGCACAGCGGGAAAATTACGTCACGAGCATGCGCAGTACGGCCGGTGTGGGAGCGCGCCTAATTTAAATGGGAATCGCCCCCAGTTGAAGAGGAACCCCTTGCGCCGGCCGGATTTAAGTTACACCGCTCAAAATTTCTAGGTAAGTGCTTTGTGGATCGGGCACTTAGATAGAGATTTTGCGGCGGTGTAACTTAAATGGCAAAAATGACGTTGCGCCGGGTTTTTGAGGATTAGGCCCTATATGCAAAGAAAAAATGCGAAGGGCAAGGAAATGCTCTCAGCTAGGTGAGTGTACTCTGGTGTGTTTAAAATGGACAGAAACCATTAATACCAGCAGGTATACTTCAAAATTTAAATGATGCATACATATAACATGGTAAGCAATATGAGTAATATAAATGATATGAGTCCAAAAAATGGTAGTGATATATTGGACATCTATTGATAGAAGGTAGTCCAATATAAACCAAAGAGGAGGGAGGTCCTTTTGATCGACTAAGTTTTGAACTTGTGAGGTGAGTCGTCTCAAGGCAGGAATCAGTTGTACGATCCACTGTATGGTCCAATAATAGCCCAAGCAGGTATAGGAAATCACATCACTACAGTATATCACTATTTCAGGGTCAGCTAAGCCATCCAAGGATCACTGATAAATGTAAGGAATGGGTAGTCTTACTGGATATGGTGGACACACTCGCCAGCGACGGTGTGTCAATAAAGCATGTACGAGCTCTTTGGGCTGGTGGCAACCATGGAACAGGCGATGGGGCTGTTGGAGATCGGCGTCAGAGGTCTCGTATATCCAGGTTGAGGTAAACCACTGAAGAAATCCTCATGGAGGGCAGCAGATACACATGTTCAAACGTGAGAACATGGAAGGAAAAGGAAAGAAGCTCCACATGGTGTAGTTATTCCCAATAAAAAGGCCTTTATTGGCATAGGTAAAAACACAATAAAATCAAGCAAGAAGCACAAGCCCTGTGAAGAGGCTGGTACGGGTGATCACATAAAAAATTAAGCGTGGTGAACAGGTAGCACAAGCAAGTAGGCTATGTACCTGACATGTTTCGAGCGAGTAGCTCTTCAACTGGGGCATAAAGTTTAAGTTGAAGAGCTGAAGAGCTACTCGCTCGAAACATGTCGGGTACAATATTGGTTGTGATGATGTTTTATTGTATTCTGCCCTGTATAAAGAAGCTGTTAGGGAAAGCAGCTGAAGAGGTAGCTCCTACTTTTTTGAATTTAAATGATATAGGAGATTTAATGAAGGAAGTAGAAGAGGGACCATATCCTCTATTACAGTCCTTACCTGTTAAGACCACTTACAACATTCTCAAGTGAGGGAAAGAACAAAGAGAATGTAGGGACAGTACTGATAAAATAGTAATTGTAAGGGGGAACTGTGAAAGATTATTCTAAAATTCCTATTTTTGAATTAAGCTAATTCTTTTATTAGAACCACTAAAATGTTTTCTCTGTTTATATTATTTTAATCTCTTTTATATTTTCATATTGTTTTTATATTGTTTCTTTTACATTCACTATCTATATATGCATGTGTGAAAAAGATGTATCACAATAGTGTTTATTTTCCTTGAAGAGATTTGTCAGATATTGTTTTAAAGGCACAGTACATACAGAGAGAGCTATTGAAACCAAGAGCAGCTCCATCCCCCCTCACTCATTCCTGAATCTCACTCCACCTCCCCCTCCTTCTTCTTGTATGCACTCAGGGAGCAAACATGGCGAATGTGAAAGAGACTTTATATGTGGACTGTTTGTACTATGAAGAAGCCCTTGCAGAACTGACCGAGGACCTCCGCGTAAAAAAAACATGCGGTTTAGTAATTATGCATATGAGCGTATAATTTTTTTATTTTTTTTGGTGGGGGAGTGGATCTTGAGTGGGAGTTCCCACACTTTTTTCCCCAGGACTTGACCCCTGCGTAGTGCCCTTACTGAAAGTAAAGGGGGCGCTACAAAAAGAACAGGAAAGCCCTCACAGTTATCCTTCCTGGAGGGGAAGCTGTACCTGAAGACCTGCAATGTAAGAATCTTCTGCTTAAAGGGGAACTAAACTCTCTCAAACAACATTAGCTATTTCTAATCCTTATGATGCATTAGTAAATACATAGGAAGGTATAATTTCTTTTTTTTTTACATTTCTTCAGTTGCTTCCTGGTTTCTGGCCTAGGCCAAAAGGATGTCATCCAGGAGTCTGGGCATTTTGTTTTCTTTCATCTGGTGCAGGGGAGGAGGGGCTTTCTCAGATAAGCACACCCTTCTGCATAAATGCTTGAGCTAAGGGCAGATGGATTCCAGGGAGTAAATACCACATGAATCATCTGCCCTTACTCACCATGACTGTGACTGGAAATGTTAGGGGGGTTCAAAGTGATTTCTCAACAAAATAAAGCATGGAGACTGACCAATATATGAGTTTGCTTTGACTCCTCCTCACTAGCAGACATAGGCTAATGCCCTCAAAGGCGCAAAGAAACAATAATCAGGCAACAGAGGGGAGCTGCAACACCCGCAGGTCTTCCATTAGCTGCTCTGTCCTAATCCCTTCACAATAACAGATCAGTGAGAATCAGCACATCACTATTACTCTGAATATAGCTCGCTGCCACACAGGAGCACCCTTAAGTTGTGGTAACCGGTGCAGACAGCCTTCCTCCAGTTACACCAATGATTTTCTCCTTCCAGCGAGTGCTAGAGTTTTTAAGTGACCAAAAGGATGCTTAGTAGCACCTACTGAATACAGAATTATGATGACCAGGAGATTGTCAGAGACTGTGAACATGATATAGGAGGTGGTCAGAGACTGTGGACATAATATAGTAGATAGTCAAAGACTGTGATCATGATATAGGAGATGTTAGATACTGTGACCATGATTTAAGAGATGATTGGAGTCTGTGACTACAATATAGGAGAAGGTCAGAGATTGTGACCATGATATAAGAGATGGTCAGAGGCTGTGATATAAGAGGCAGTTAGACACTATGACCATGATTTAGGAGATGGTCAGAGACTATAAACATGACATAGGCAATGGTCAGAGACTGAGAACATGATATAGGAAATGGCCAGAGTTTGTGACCATGATATAAGAGATAGACAGAAACCATAACCATGATATAGGAGAGGGTCAGAGACTGTGACCATGATATAGGTGATGGACAGAAACTGTTGAAATGATATAGGAGATGGTCAGAGTCCATGGCCATGATATGGTCAGAGACTGTGACCATTATATAGGAGATGTTAGATACTGTGACCATGGTTTAAGAGATGGTTGGAGACTTTGACTATGATATAGGCGATGGTCAGAGACTGTGAACATGATATATAAAATTGACAGTCTGTGACCATGATATAAGAGATTTAACAGAGACCATAACCATGATCAAGATGGTCAGAAACTGTGACCATGATATAGGTGGTGGTCAAAGACTGTTAACATGATATAGGAGATGGTCAGAGATCATGATATACATGTAAGTTATGGTTAGAGACTGAGAGCATGATATAGCAGATGGTCAGAGATTGTGTACTGGCCTAAAGTGGTTCTAAAGGCCGAAGGTTTTTACCTTTGACTTACTACTAAGCTGTAAAGTTGTATCACTGGGAGAGAGAAGACAGAGGAAAGGTTTCCTCCTACTAGCTGTATATTGGTACTTTGACCAGCGCTGGATTCGATTTTTAGGGATGGAAAAAATGTGGGAAGTTGCCACCAATAAAAGAGGTACTGTAGGTAAGCACCCAGCCAAGGATTGCCAGCTTAGGCAAATCTAGGGGGCTAGCATACCTCCCAACATGTTGAGATGGGAACGAGGGACGCCTGCTAACAAATTCCCACCCCTTAAAGGAGAATTAACCCAAAAAGTTAATTAAATCCACAAGGGCTTTTTTTTACCACTACTATTCCTTTTTATTGACTTTTAAAATTTACAAATGCAGCAATTTAGAAAATGAATGAAAGGTTTAGCACTGGGAAACACTTTTTGAAAGATAAAAAGTGCATTTTATATACAACTATATAGATCAGACCAAAATGAGTGCCAAATAAGGAGGGATGAGGGACATTGCTCCAAATCAGGGACAGTCCCTCCAAATCAGGGACAGTTGGGAGCTATGGGCTAGGGAGGGTGGTATATGTAATAAGTGAATGTGTCCTTTAAGCAAAACCACAGTGGATATTTATGTCCTCATAGCTGTCGGTAGCCTAGTTCTGCTCCATATGTCAGTATAGATCCTTGTACCTCCTCCACATGTATCTTGTAATTACTATCTAATGTTACTTGTTGACATGCAGGAACACAAAATCAATGCATGGACAGACTCCAGGGTGAAGTTTCTTAGCTAAATGCGTCTGATATCCTTTAACAGATACTAAGCTGGATTCTAGAACACAGAAACTTATCTTACCATCACTGACTAATAAGAATTAAAAAAAAAAACCTAGAGAGCAAAAAGATTTAGCAGTTAGTTGTTTATTGAAGAAAGATATCAGGACAGCCAGCAAACATATGCGGGTTCATTGAACAGAATGTTATTTGAAAGTGCAGTGAAAAGTACTGATAAAGAAAACTGAATATAGAAAAGGCAGGAAATGCAGCTTACTGAAACAATAACTATAAAATAAAATTTGTATAGCTTTGTATAAATAAATGTTAATAGGCTATTTCCTGTGCTGGAAAAATGTTTTTCATTAAAAAAATGTGTAAAAAGGGTGGAGGGTTGGGACTTTAAATGAGATGTGTTTTTAGCAATATGCGATTAAGTATATATATGGAATATAAGAAATGTTTCCATAATGACCAGGCTCAAAATTACCAACCAAAAAAGCACTAAACCAAATTAATCTGTCTAACTGTATGTAATTAAAAACAGAGGTTTAGTTGCATGTATTTGCAAATACCTGGTAAGCTGCAGGCCAAACGTCAAGGCACTCCGTGTTACTGCAGTCCTAGCTATGATTTTTAAAGCCTCCTAAAGAGGAGCACAGGCGTGGTAATCAATAGATAGGGGGCAGGTGGTAGCCTAAACCTGCCCCTACCTATAGTTAGTCTGGCAAAAAAGAGCACTGGAAAAAACAAAAACAGGAGTGGAGCCAATACATGCCTACCAAACCAAAAAAACACCAAACTAAGTGCGGACCCCATCAAACTGGGTCAGCTAGTCAAAAAATGACAATGCATGAATTAACTATTGGTAGTAGATCTGTGGAGGCACTCTGTTCCACTCCTGAAAAACGCATCTCCATCCCTGTATAATGTTAAAAAGGGTGGAATAGGGTTGGGACTTTGTATGAGGCATGTGATATACACTACCACAGACCTCCATCCCTGTAAATGTGTAAAAAGGGTGGAGGGTTGGGACTTTAAATGAGATGTGTTTTTAGCAATATGCGATTAAGTATATATATGGAATATAAAAAAAAATTCCATAATGACCAGGCTCAAAATTACCAACCAAAAAAGCACTAAACCAATGTTTTTCATTAAAACCCAAAAAAAGTTTTCCCATGCAGTTGGTCTGTGCCCATACTGCACGGGGCAACTGCTCGTTTTTTTCTAGGTAGGGGATTGAAGAAAGCTTGTTCTCACCCGATCCTCCACTCCACCTGCAAAAGGCACTCCCTCACAATCCAGCAGTGGACTGTTTCTGTTCCAGAGCAGGTCTATGGGCGTGATGACATCAGGAACAGTCCATAGCTCAAGACCACTAGACCGTGGGGGAGAGGGGGCCAGGAGCTACATGGACCAGTCTTGTGCAGGGAGGATCAGAATATTAGGTAAGTAACTCTCCATTCTCCAATTCCCTAGGCAAGCACAAGCTTGTTCAGGAATCTCCCCGCGTTGCTTTTGTAGTCTGGCAGCAGGGACTCCTCTGCTTGCGATAATCAGGGGACGAACACGGCAGGCTGGTTGTACCCAGGTTGATTGACCCATAAACTTGGTACATTCAGCCTGCTCATTAATGGTTTGAAACCCTACTGAACCGGCCAAGATTTGAACCGTGTATGGCTGGCCTTTGGTTGGCCATACACTATACAGTCTAACTGTACAATCTCCATTGAAATGGTTCTAAAGGCAGAAGCAGCAGCCCCCCTCAGCCCCCCCTAAAGCTTACCTGGGCCCCATCTTGATCCAGCGATGCTGCACAAGAGCCTTGGTGGTCCGGAACTCTCCTTCTTAATTGGTTGAGACAGTAGCGTATGACATTGTCTCCCGTTCAATCAAGGTCAGTGAGCCAATGAGGAGAGAGAGGGTGTGGGGCCAAACTTATCTGGTAAGGCTGCCCACAAGGCTTAGGAGTGTGTCTAAGGGAATGTTTGATCATTCTTCCAGAAGCGAATCTTTGAGGTCAGGCACTGATATTGGATGAGAAGGCCTGGCTAACGGTTGAGGTCAGGACTCTGTGCAGGCCAGTCAATTCCTTCACCCCAAACTCACTCATCTGTGTCTTTATTGACCTTGCTTTGTGCACTGGTGCGCAGTCATGCTGGAACAGGAAAGGGCCATCCCCAAACTGTTCCCACAACGTTGGGAGCGCAAAATTGTCCAAAATGTCTTAGTATGCTGACGCCTAAAGAGTTCCCTTCACTGGAACTAATTGGCCAAGAAAAACCCGAAAGAACACCTTTGGGATGAATTAGAGCAGAGACTGTGAGTCATATTTTACATTGTTGGATCTTAACAAGGTTCCAAGTAGAGCTTCAACATGCAACAAGAAGAAATGAGAGTGAGACAAAACATTTTTTGAGCATTCAATTTAATGAAAACAACGAATAAACTGAAACAGGCTGTTTTTCAGCTGATCAAAAGTTTAGGACCACATGCCTTTAAAATCTGTGAAAAGATGTGGATTCATTGTCATTTTCTGTCAGGTAGTCACACGTTGTGATGGCAAAGACAAAAAAACTCTCCCTTTTTTAACGTGGTCGGGTAGCTGAACTGCATAAGCAGGGTCTCTCATCAAGACACTGGACGATCCTCGACCCAAATTAAGGCCCTTACTGGTGCTGACTGCAGCCCCATAACCATCAGACGGCATCTGAGAATAAAGGGCTTCAAAAACAAAAAACGCCTTCAAAAACCTTGTCTCCTTGAACGCCACAGAACTGCTCGTTTGGACTTTGCAAGAGAGCACCAAACATGGGACATTCAAAGGTGGAAGAAAGTTTTATTCTCTGATGAGAAAAAATTTAACTTTGATGGTCCTGATGGTTTCCAACGTTACTGGCATGACAAGCAGATCCCACCTGAGATGTTTTCTGCGCGCCACAGTGGAGGGGGCGCCATAATGGTCTGGGGTGCTTTTTCCTTCAGTGGAACAATGGAGCTTCAGGAAGTGCAGGGGCGTCAAACGGCCGCTGGCTATGTCCAGATGTTGCAGAGAGCATTCCTCATGACTGAGGGCCCTCGTCTGTGTGGTAACGACTGGATTTTCAACAGGACAACGCTACAGTACACAATGCCCGCAGAACAAAGGACTTCTTCCAGGAGAATAACATCACTCTTTTGGCCCATCCTGCGTGTTCCCCTGATCTAAATCCAATTGAGAACCTTTGGGGATGGATGGCAAGGGAAGTTTACAAAAATGGACAACAGTTCCAGACAGTATACATGTGCACAGCAAAAATGTTCGTTTATTTCTGTTTCGTTTCTGTTCGTTTATCGTGATTCGTAACGAGTCGTAATTTCGTAAGACGTTAGTTATCGTATTCGTACTCTTTAGTATTTTCGGAACACTCTTTTTTCCGTTTCCGTTTTTTTCTGTTAGTTTATTTTTCGTTGAATCGAGATTAGTATTTTCGTTATATTTTGTATTCTGCCGCGTTCGTATTTTTAAAATGATTTTATTCGTTCCTTCGTTTTTACGTTGGTTTAATTTTCGTTGTTTTGCTATTCGTATTTACATTATATTTTCCATCATGCCGCATTCGTATTTTCGTAAGAAATATATTTTCGTTGCTTTATGATCATTCGTATTTTCGTGTCTAATTTCCTTTGATTGTAAAAACGTACTTTTGTAGATTTTATTGCATTCGTAATTCTGTTAGAATACATTTTACGTTTATTCGACACTACTCGTCGTAATTTTGTAATTTGTACTTTACTGTGATTGACTTGACTGTCTTAGTTAGCACACACACCCTGTCTAGAATGAAGTCTGACGTAGAAGAAAACTAAAATATGTCAGATATTACAAATACAAATCTAGAAATTAGATGCACTGCAGTCTAACACAGAAAAAGACACAAGGAGCCAGGAGGTAATGAGAAAGAAGCTCATTGGGGGAAGGAACAAACCTCTTCAGAGGAAAGGGACAGCGCTCAGTGGCTATTGGTCAATGTCCAGAAATATTTCAGTACTAACGAAAGCTAATTTACATTATTTCGTATTTTCGTTGATTTCATTTCCGTTTTCCGAAGATTCGTAATTTATTTTTCGTTAGTTTTGATTTTCGTTTTTTATTCTTTGTTCGGCATTTCGGTTGTTTTCTTTTCGGTCTTCGAATATTAGTAAGTTTGCATTTTCGTTCATTTTGTTTTCCGTAATTATTTTATTTTTTTGGGTTCGGTATTTTCATTGTTTCTATTTTTTCGTTTCTTTCTTCTTTCGTATCTTCGTTGATTTCCATATTCGTTATTTTGAAAATATCGTTATTCGTTATTCATTGCACTAAACCGTTCGTTCATTCGTATGTTAACGAATCAACTAAAATAACGAAAATTTACGGAAAACGTATTCGTAACTAAAAAATTGCACATGTCTACCAGACAGTAGATGGCCTTCGTGCGGCTGTCTTCACCACTTGGAGAAATGTTCCCACTCACCTCATGGAAACGCTTGCATCAAGCATGCCGAAACAAATTTTTGAAGTGATCAACAATAACGGCGGAGCTACTCATTACTGAGTTCATGTTTGGAAGTTGGATTTGTGTTTTGGGGGGTTTAGGGTTTTTTGGAGGTGTGTTCCTAAACTTTTGATCAGCTGAAAAACAGCCCATTTCAGTTTATTCGTTGTTTTCATTAAATTGAATGCTCAAAAAATGTTTTGTCTCACTCTCATTTCTTTCTTGTTGCATGTTGAAGCTCTACTTGGAACCTTGTTAAGATCCAACAATGTAAATTATAATTTTTTGCCATTTTTCAAGTGGTCTTAAACTTTTGATCAGGACTGTATATATATATATATATATATATATATATATATATATATATATATATATATATATAAAACAGTATTAATTAAAAGCATATTTGGAAGCTTCCCCCCATTACTCTGCAGATTTGGCTTCCATCTGGAACCTCACTCATTCTAGCCGCATTGCAGTTCTTAGGAAGGCAATTGGCAGGACGAGCGAAAGTGGCAGAGATCCGTTTGTAGTAAACATCTTATATAAACCAAAGTATTTATCTGAGGTTCCTGGCAGAGCCTCCCCCCTCCATTCACTGGATTATGTGGGCTTTTCTGTGGCGCTGCAATGAGAGGGGGAAAAAAAATAAGCAAATACGAGAATGAACTTGGAAAGTGCAAGCAAACAATTACGGCAAATGCGAAAATATCACTTTACACATAATCTATATGAGGGTCGGATTTATTTTCCTTGTAGACGGAGTCTTAGATTGTTTTGGCACAAGTGTAGTTATCCAGAAAGCCAGAGCGGGCACTTGTTACCCATATCGCAGATCTGTTTTCTGGCATGGACTGCCACACTGGTATGTCATTTAACCCTCATTGTTTAAGATTCATGAGGCAATGAATTACGGTATGAGAATTATGGAGAAACTCTAGGAGAAATGTATCTAAAGCCAAGACTTCTTTCTCTCAATAGAGTCTGGGATGGTTAAAAATGCTGTTGAATTTTCCTTAACCCCTTCCTGCCCAACCCCAACATTCCTTTAACTGGGTCTTGTTGGGTTTTGTTACTTATCTTGTGGGTCTTGATTGGGTTTTGTTACTTATCTTTTTCTCTAGATTCTGGCAACCCTGTCTGTTAGTGTGTAATGGGCAACACCACTTTGGTTATTATATCTTCCCCACTTCTTAAATGTATAACACTCATTTATTTGGCATTTTTTCCAAGTTCCAATTGGTTTATGAGCACTTACTATCAATATTATAATCGTGCTCAAGTGCTCTTGTGGGTCTTTTTGGTTCTTTTTTTTAATCTACTCAACAGTCGCTCGGTATATGTCACTAAGGCAATTGCCATATTCTTTATTGATTATTTTTACACATAACATTTTTGCAGACACTTTTTTGGGATTGTTGACAATGTTATTACTTACCACACCATGGAGATCAATATCCCCCACGATGTCCTCTTCTATGTGCCTTGGCGTCCACAAGCAGTTCTCCCTAAGTTCCCGTTGCAGGCATCCCCACCTGGCCCTCTATCCACAGCACCACGTATTGACCTTTGAGCTGATGTGTCCATATACTAGGGAATGACATATAGTTGGGTAAACTTTTGTTCCTCTTTCCCCCTTCCCTTTCTATACTATCCTATTTATATACCCCACTTTTAAATCATACCAATTTTTGTCTATATAGTGACGCTTATTGCACCTGCTCCTGATGAATTGTAAAATACTCCACGAAACGCGTTGAGCTTTATAGGGTGTTAATGAGACTATCATGTGTTTACAAACATGTTCAAGATTGTATATATATGAATTTTTTGCCAACCATGAGTTTGTTGTGTTGCATTCTTATTATACACACTATCAGCTCCCTTGGACTACAGGAGAGTCAGGACGCTCTCTACGTTGCAGATAGAGAAAGGAGCTGTGTGTTAGTGGGCATCCTGACTCTCCTGTAGTCCAAGGGAGGGGGCGAGCACGACACTCCACACCAGGGAGAAAGCCTTGCATTACTGTGTGGAGTTACAGACAGAAGAACAGAAAGTGAGGATTTCTCATAAGAAATAAGGACATTTAAAAGAAAAATGGAAGGATGAGGTAAGTGAAGGAGGACTGCACTAAGGTAAAGGAAGCTATTTAGGAGAAAAAATTGTACCTTTACAACCCCTTTAACCTTATGGATGCATATGTGCCATGTGCAGACATTAAAGCTTCCCCCCCCCTCTATGTGTGTTACATGGGCAGCAAGAAGGTTACTTATTTTTCCAATATTATATTTTAGTGTCTACAGTTACAATACAATTAAAGAAAGGAGAGTCAGGAGGTCCCTGCTTTTGAATGCTTACAGTCTAAAAAGGAGGGATAAATGATACAGAAAGTACAAGTTCAGATGTTAGGTAGAAGTAGGATATGTTTCCATGAATAGATGAATTTTCTGAGATTGACTTAAGGTGGACAGAGTAGGGAAAAGCACGACAGGCTGCGGTAGGGAGTTCCAGGGGGAGGCTATTGGAGAGTCCTGGAGCTGAGCATGAGAGTATAGGTCTTGGGAGGTGCAACCTATATACATATATTTACCAACATTATGGTCCTGGACCCCCGGAAACAATGTTAATTCAACTTACGGTCCGCATTACCTCTGCCCACTTTGCAGGTGGTTGCTTCCAAATCACACCCACTTTAGGGGCTGGTCTCACCCAGACCCTGCTTCTAAATATAGGGGGACTGCACATTACGCCTATGTTAAAATTTGGTCCCATGCATACTTGTGACCCCAACCCCTTTTAAGTTTCTGCCCATGCACAATAACTCAAATAAGATTGATGCTGTGACCCATGGACATGGCCTGGGACACAGCATCAATGTGACAGGGGGCCAAGGTGCAAGATTGTCCCAGCAAATCTGGGATAGTTGCCATTTATGTAGTCACAGGACATACATTCTTGAAAGTGGAGAAAATCCCCTATTCATGTGAACAAGTGTCCTCACAGGAAAAGTTCCTCTTTGTTCCTGTTCTGGTGACAACTCAAAATCAACAGTGGTCGTCAGGACAATTAGAGAGACTTGGAGAAATAAATAGTTAGTGCAGAAATACCAAATGACTCTGTTGGTGGTGTAGTAGAGTTTGGATGAGGTGTCTTGATTTTGGGCTGGTGGCTTCTACACACCAGAGGGTCTTCAAAGTTTCCTTAGTTTGTGATGCAACAAAATGGATCTGAGATTGAAGCACCACACTACCGGTCTAAAGCCCAGGTATAAAATTATTCCAATGCAAGATCAAGGCTTCATCATGGCGGTCACTTGCCAGTGAAACTGTAACATGAGGTCTCTAAATGTATAATGATGGGGCTAGAGATATGGCTTACCAGGTTGAGCTCTAGTTATGTTGTATATACATGTACACACCCTTTTAGAAGCCATGCATTGTGGGATCGGAAGTATCGGGAGATATGGACTCCATTGACTCTCAGTAGAAACAGACTACAGTCCCACAGTGCCCTGCCTTATTAGAACATGTGACACCTCCGCACAGACTTATGGGGGAGGTTATTTAAAGTGAGGGAGGAGCTGACTTCCTTCTCTCAGGACCTGCATCTTCTCCTCTGCGGAGCTGTGTAGAGCTACACAGCCAGGCTGTTAGGCCTGAAGCCTGGGGCCTGGATCCACCGGAAGATCAACCATCTGGAGGGAAGCAAGACCAAGGGTGTCCAGCTCGTGTGCCAGGAGACCGCAGAAGCCGCCCAGCTGATGACTGAAACAGTGGGAACCTGATACCGGAGATCTTGTGCTGTGCAGCAGCGATTGACCAGCGCACCCTTTGAGAAGTAGTCAGGCGGTTCGGGCCTGTTCGGGTGAGAGAGCACATGCTCAACTTTCAATCCTCTTTTAGACATATCACCTAGTGTCACCCCGCAAGTCATATACACGAGTTTGATCTCTGACTGAACTCTAGAGATCCTTTTAAGTTGAGAGCTGTTCCGCAGGATTGACTGACGCTGACGAGCGATCAGTCTATCAACTTTGTTATTCATCGTACCTTGTTGACTGAGTTTATTTAATCTTTTACCCCCTTTGGATTACAAATCTAAAGTGCACCAACGGCCGCAACGTGGACTCCGCTCTCAAGGTATTCTTGATGTATGTTTGAGCCAGGCCTTACAAGAAGTATTTTGCATTAAGCGGTTTTGCAGGATTGCCCGTTAGAGGGAGCCCGTTAGACTGCCTTGTTAACGTAAGTTGGACAGCACTACCCCTTAGTTTAGACCCCTTTACTTGCTGACTCTCACAAGGGCCCTTGCAAAGTTAGAGAAACTTTCCCGACGTGCATTGCGGCAAATGACGTCGCAAGGACGTCATTTGCTTGTAAGTGAATGGCGTCCAGCGCCATTCACGGTTCACTTACGTAAACGACGTTAAATTTGAACGTCGCGAGCGGGAGGCGCAGCTATACTTTAGCATTGGCTGCGCCTGCTATTAGCAGGAGCAACCTTATGCTAAAGGCGCCGTACGGAAACTCCGTACCTTGCGTAGGCAGGGCCCGCGCAACTTTTGTGAATCGGTGGTAGTATGCAATTTGCATACTACACGCCGATCACAAAGGCCGCGCCCCCTAGCGGCCAACGCAAGAATGCAGCCTGGGATGTGAAGGCATAAGGAGGCTTATGTTTATCACATCCTAGGCTGCATTCGGTGTAACGTGGTTCCTGAATCAGGAGCACTCGTTACACCGGAGCAAGTAAGCACTTGCGCCGCACAACTATGGTTGCGCGGGCGCAAGTGCTTCTTGAATCTGGGCCATTGTGTGTTAATGTATATTTGTTATTGACCTGTTATTCAAACTCATTTCCTCCTTTAACATATACAAAGTAAAGTCCTTTGCTTGGTTTGAATATACTAATTGTGTGACGTGTCTTTCATATGGAAATCACCCACAAAAGCAGGTAACATTATTATTATATTGTTATTATATGTTATTTGCCTTGCTATTGTGGCCTTGACAAATAGAGGTCACAATACATTTGAAATACATTCGATGTGCCAAGGGAGGGTTCGAGCCAGTTAAGAGGGGGCAGATCAATTAAAGAGAGTAGATCCCAAATCTAATCAGCGGCTCCTCCGGGGGTAGCGCTACACCAGAATTATTCTTTACTGCTTGCTCAACTTCAACTCCACTTGCATTTTTTAAACATTTCAGATTGTGATTTATGCCATCATCCCAGACTCTCTGATGGCCAGGAAGTAAATACTTATACAGATATCAGTTACACTCCTATGCAGGGCGTAACTACCACCTTCTCTAGGATATTTTCACAAATCTTTGCCATCACTCATCTTGGTACTGCTTGTTGCCATAAACAGTCTGCCCATTGTCTACCTATAGTGTCGGGTAACACTCTTTACTGAGGAGCCTCTTTCATGATGAGATTTGACATTTTACCATCTCAAATCAATAATCTGACAGCAGGATGTCAGGGTTCCTTCACATCTAATAACTGCAGGCATGCACCTGGGCCGTTTTTATTGTTGTTACTTTTCCACTTAATGCTCATCTGCCTCGTCATGACTTACATTTACTAAGCTAAATGTTTTTACATGTAAGACACATCCATCTCCTTAAACACTCCACAGCTGGATTCATTACGGGTTCAGTTACACAGGAAAACAAACATCCCCACTCTAGGGGATTAGGACCGACTTTCCATATATAACCCAGCAGGGGTCAGTGTGCTGCATGACTATTATTATTATAATACAGGATTATTTAGCGCCAACAGTTTGTGCAGCGCTTTATAACACATGGGTAGACAGACAATAGCAATACAATTCGATATAGGAGGAGTCACATAGATAGATATATGAAGAAGTAATGAGAAAAAAAATGGGAATTTGAAATAAATAAATAAACTAAATAGTAAATAAATTAAACTTGCTTTTTAATTGTTACAGTATTACTTATAACACATTGAATAATAAGGACTGTATATGTTAAGAACAATTTAGCTATACATGAGAACAGGTAACCACCCCCTTTCCCTCAAAAGCACCCAAAAAAAGCAATAAACCATCTTCAAAAAGTACCAATTGCAAATAAAAAGATAAGTACTGTATTTATCGGGGTATTGCGCACTTCGGCGTATAGCGCGCACCCCTAAAGTGGACCTGCATTCCTGTAAAAAAAGATTTTAGTACTTACCGTTTTGGTGTCTTGCGCGGCGTCCATCGGCGGCCTCGTCGGGTTCGGCGTCCGTCTGCAGCTTCGGTGGTATCCTCCTCGTCGGGTCCGGCATCCTTCTGCCGTGTCCTCCCCGCTCGATCCCCGCTTCCTGCGCTGAGTTTGAACTACTGCGCCGGCATATACCGAGCGCAGTACACTCATGTACAGGGCAGGCTCGGCTCCTCTCGTGGTCACGTCCTGTGCGTCCTGTTTATCCAGGATGTGACTGCGAGAGAAGCCGAGCCTGCCCGACTATACACGAGTGTACTGCGCTCGGTATATGCCAGCGCAGTAATTCAAACTCGGCGCACGAAGCGGGTATCGGCGTATAACGCGCACCCACGATTTTGCCCTGAATTTCAGGGCAAAAAAGTGCGCGGTATACGCCGATAAATACGGTAACTATCATTATGTGCATCAGTAAAATATAGACATTGGGGCAAGCATTTAAAAGTTATAAAGATAAACTAATTTGTCAAATTTACTCTCTTACCTGTCAATTAAGGTCTGATAGGACAGGAACTATGATCTACGGTATCCCAACAATCATCCAACTGTAGGAGGTACAAGATGGAGCCCACAAGCAAACTAAACTGGAGTCTTTCCCCTGCAGAAATGCATATTTCTCTTGTTTGAGAACTGCATTGAGAAGTATGATGTTACTTGAATTGTATTCCAGGATTTTCTTGTCATCAGCTGAAAGAATTTGCAATAATTTTGAACTTTACATAAAGTCTAAAATCTTTCATTAAAGTGGTTGTAAAAAAGCCTTCAGTGTGCAGCAGCCTCATCTTTGTCCAGCAATGTCCACGGGTGTCTCGGCCATCCAGGACTCTCCCTCCTGATTGGCTGAGACACAACAGTGGAGCCATTGGCTCCCACTGTTTTCACTCAAAGTCAGTTAGCCAGTCAGGAGAGAGAGGGGGCGGGGCTGAACCGCAACTCCGTGTCTAAATAGACAAACGGAGCAGCAGCTCGGCTCAGGTGCCCCCATAGCAAGCTGCTTGTGGGGGCACTCAACAGGAGGGAGGGGCCAGGAGCACCGAAGACTGACCCAAGGAGAGGAGGATCATGTTTGTTATTTGTATAGAAAAAATAACTAGACTTTACAATCACTTTAAGGGCTTCATGTTATATAATTTGAATACCATGTCATAGATATATTATTTATCATTGTAAAAGGACATATTCCACATTTTTTATTTCAGAAACAAAATAAGGCAAAAAAAAACCTGCTTTTTCTAGACCTTTCCATCTCTAATTCTATCTGTTTCTTTTTCAAGCTTTGTAAAATTTGGATCAAATATTCTTAGGGAAGGTCTCAGGAAAATTCTCAGAACATTTAAATGTAATTCGAAAAAATTAAATTTGCTTTTAATATTTGATTTTGCAATAAATGGACTTTACTGAATAAAATACACGTACACTTTTAAGTGGGGTACACACTATCAGAAAATCGGGTTTATGGTAGTCTGTTTTTTTTTCGCTGTTTCACAGCAAATCAGAAACGACGAAAGAAAATTTGTATGAAAATTCTTACGAATATTCTTGTACGACAAAGGCTTTTTTTGTTGTTTATTGCCTCTGGTCACGAGCAGTCTTTCTTTTCAGGTTTTTTTTTCACCCAAAAATGGAACTTCCGCTTTTCGGATTCCCCCCCCCTCTGGTGTCACATTTGGCACCTTTCAGGGGGGAGCAGATACCTGTCTAATACAGGTATTTGCTCACACTTCTGCTTATTGATCGCTGCAGTATCCGCAGGGATCTACGCCATGTCCGGCCCCTCCTCCATCCCCCGCTGTCTTCTGGGAGACACACATGTCCCAGAAGACAGCAGGGACCAGTGAGATCGCACCAAGTGACTCGCGCATGCGCAGCAGGGAACCAGGCTGTGAAGCCACAAGGCTTCACTTCCTGATTCCCTTACTGAGGATGGCGGCAGCTCCACCTGGGAGCCAAGGGACAGATCGGCTTCAGGTGAGGACATCGCAGGCGCCCTGGACAGGTAAGTGTCCTTATATTAAAAGTCAGAAGCTGCAGTATTTGTAGCTGCTGACTTTTTTTTTTTTTTTTCGGTGGAACTCCACTTTAATCTCAGTATAAATACAGCTGTTTTGTGAAGCCCTCAGAGGTTTGCTAGAGAACTTAAGTGAACAAACAGCATCATGAAGGCCAGAGAACATACCAGACAGGTCAGGGCTAAAGTTGTGGAGAAGTTTAAAACAGGGTTAGGTTATAAAAAAAATATCGCAAGATCTCACGGAGCACTGTTTAATCCTTCAACCGAAAATGGAAAGAGTATGGCACAACTGCAATCCTACCAAAACATGTCCATCCACCTAAACTGACAGGTCGGGCATGGAGAACATTAATAAGGAAAGCAGCCAAGAGGCCCATGGTAACTCTGGAGGAGTTGCAGAGATCCACAGCTCAGGTGGGAAAATCTGTCCACAGGATAACTATTAGTCATGCATTCCACAAATCTGGTCTTTATGGAAGAGTGGCAAGAAGAAAAGAAAAAAGAAAGCCATAAGAAGCGTTTGCATGTTGCGAGAAGCCATGTGGGGGACACAGCAAACATGTGGAAGAAGGTGCTCTAGTCAGATGAGACCAAAATTTAACTTTTTGGCCTGAAAGCAAAACTCTATATGTGGAGGAAAACTAATGCCTCGTACACACGATGGCGATTTCCGACAAGCATTTTTTTTTCAGCAGGAAAACGGCTGAAATTTGTCCTGCATACGCATGATCACACTAATCTTGTCTGAAATTCCAACCGCCAAGAACGCGGTGACGTACAACACGCACGACGAGCCGAGATCAATGAAGTTCAATAGGCATTTCGGCTCTTCTGCTTGATTCTGAGCATGCGCAGGTTTTTTTGCACGTCATAATTGCATACAGACGATCGCGATGAGCGATAGGAATTAAGTAGGATTGGTCCCAGCACAGAACCCTGACCATTCTGAGTATTCCCCATTTACCACCACCCTCTGAGCTCGCCCCTTTAGCCAATTTTCAATCCATGTACATGCCAACAGACCTTATTTTGTATAGTAAACTTTTATGGGGACAAATGCTTTTGCAAAATCCAGAGACACCATGAATACGGGCCTCCCTTTATCTAGATGGCAGCTCACCACCTCATAGAAATTTAATAGATTGGTTTGGCAAGAACGATTATTCATGAATCCATGCTGATTATTGCTAATGATACAGTTTTCATTACCAAAATCTTGTATATAGTCCCTTATCATCCCCTCCAAGAGCTTGCATACTATTGATGTTAGGCTAACTGGTCTGTAATTCCCAGGGATGTATTGTGGGCCCTTTTTAAATATTGGTGTTACATTGGCTTTTCTCCAATCCACTGGTACCATTCCAGTCAGTAGACTGTCAGTAAAAATTAGGAACAATTGTTTGGCAATTACTTGACTTTGTTCCCTAAGTACCCTCGGGTGCAAGCCACCATATCCCAGTGATTTATTTATGTTAAGTTTTCCATATCTAATTCTAATTATGTCCAGTTTTTTCAGCCATGAGGGTGCTTCCTGTGATGTGTCACGAGGATAAACAATGCAGTTTTGGTTACTGAAGCCCCCCAATTCCCTTGTGAAGACTGAGAAGAAGAATAAATTCAATACCTTTGCCATCTCCCCATCCTTTGTAACCAAATGTCCTTCCTCGTTCTTTATGTGTCAATATGGTCTGTCCTCCCTTTTTTACTGTTTACGTACTTAAAGAATTTCTTGGGATTTTTTTCTCTCCTCCGCTATGTGTCTTCCGTGTTTTATCTTAGCCGCCCTAATTGCTCCCTTACATTTCTTGTTCTATTCTTTATAAAGTGTGAATGCTGACGATGATCCCTCAATCTTGTATTTTTTGAAGGGCTTTTTCTTTTGCTTTTATATGCATTTTTACATTGGCGCTAAGCCATCCATGACTTTTGTTCGCCCTTTTAAATGTATTACACAATGGGTGCACTGGCTAATACCTATATTTAATATGCTCTTAAAGCGAACCCATCTCTCCTCCATGTTCTTTGTTCCTAAGATTTTATCCCAATTTATATCTTCTAGCAATGATCGTAGTTTAGAGAAGTTGGCTCTTTGGAAATTCAGTGTCTTTGTTTTTTCCGTTATGTTTCCTATTTGTGTGATTAGCCTGAAGCCAATTGACCTGTGATCGCTGTTTCCAAAATTGCCCCGTATTTCCACATCCGTGATCAGGTCTGTATTGTTGGTAATCAAAATAGAGCATGTTCTACATTTTTAATGGCCATTTTTCACGTCATGAAAAATGCTCTGGAGCCCACACACGATCATTTTTAATGACATTAAAAAAATATGTAATTTTTCACATCATGAAAAACGGTTGTGTGTATGTGGCTTTAGACGAATATGTGGTTCCCTCCGCCCAGTCTATGTCTGGATAATTAAAATCCCCCATTATGATAACACTTCCCATCCTTGCTGCTAATCCAAATTGTGATAGGAGGTCCGCCTCCCCCTCCTCTCTCAGGTTATTGATGTGTCAAACCCAAGCACCCGGTAGACAGCATACAGTTTGGCGCTTCAGGTCTTTTTCACAGATTGCCCTCTCTGTCCTTCTAAGAATTGAGTTCCCTATCACCAGAAACTGTCTGTCCTTTCCCTTCGCTTCCCCCCCCACTCCTACTGGAGGTGTTCTTCCCCTGACAGCTAGGAGAGTCCCTCAGCTCCAGCAGTGCAGGTCCCTGACTGGTTTCACCAATGTCACTCAATGGAGCATACTTATTGGGATGTTCCAGCCCAGGATCGGTCTCCCTGGCACCTTCCCCTCTATCCTTCCTGATTGTCACTCTGACTGTTGGTCTATCTTATAAAATCCCAATAAAATGCATTTATGTTTTTGGTTAGAACATGACAAAATGTGGAACATTCCAAGGGGTATGGATATTTTTTCAAGGCACTGTATACACATATAGCTAGATCCACAGAGATGGCCGCAACTTTAAGGCGGCGTAGCTTATGGCATTTAAGCTACGCCGCGTAAGTTAGCAAGGCAAGTACATGATTCACAATGTACTTGCCTGCTAAGTTACGGCGGCGTAGCCTAAAGCGGGCGGGCGTAAGGGCGCCTAATTCAATTTTGTCTAAGGGGGCGTGTTTTATGATAATGAGGCTTGACCCGACGTGATTGACGTTTTTTTTAGCTGCGCATGTGCCGTGCGCCTACATTTCCCAGTGTGCATTGCGGCTAAGTCCGCCGCACGGGCCTATTGATTTCGACGTGGACGTAAACAACGTAAATCCCTATTCACGGACGACTTACGCAAACAACGTAAAATTTTTGAATTTCGACGCGGGAACGGCGGCCATACTTTAACATTACTATTCCATCTATTTGATGGAATAACTTTAGACCTGCTGATGCGTTACGTAAACGGCGTATCTGTACTGTGTCGGCCGGGCGTACATTCGTGAATAGGCGTATCTAGTGATTTACATATTCTACGCCGACCGCAATGGAAGCGCCACCTAGCGGCCAGCCAAAATATTGCACCCTAAGATAGGACGGCGCAAGCCGTCGTATCTTAGATAGGTTTAAGTGTATCTCTGTTTGAGAATACACTTAAACCTAGGTCGGCGCAGATTCTGAGTTAGGTCGGCGTATCTACTGATACGCCGACCTAACTCTTACTGAATCTAGCGAATAGTAGATATAATAGGATACATGTACTTTATTTCCTGGGGAATAGAACAGTTAAGAAATCATCATGAGAATATTTTTTGTGGATTTAATTATTTTTTAACGATAAGGAATATCTTTTAAATGATCAAAAAAAAAAACAATATCGTTCCTTTCTACATATTTAATGGTACTATGCTGCCCACAGGAACCTCAACACGATCCTCTACAATCAATCCTCCATTCCAGGTTGAGTTGCTGCAAACTCTTATCAAGCAAAACACTTCCCATAACACAAAATCCATACAGGGGTAAGTTCATGGCAGAGTGTTATGTAGGATTCCCTCTCTGACACGTCATCTGTCTCTCTGTCTTCCATGTTGTCTCTCCAGCGCCCGCATGTTTTCAATTTACCTCTATGTCCTACACTGTGATATGGGATATGTTTCTCTAACAGGAAGGTCATGCTCACATAGTACCGTGTTATATCGAAAGCTGCAATATGTCTCACGTAACAGGGGTCAAGAAGAGTACAAGCTGCAAAGATTACAGAGGTGCTCTTATATTTTTATCCTGTACCAGCAGAGAAGAATGGAGATATCTTTATACAGCTGAGATTCGCCTGTAAGTCTTATTAAATGACAGATTGAGGGGGGCATGGGGTCAATTCTCAAAAGGCGCTATGTGTTTCCAAAGAGGTGATTTCTCTTCTTATCCTGTTCTGTCCGACACCCGTCACCTGGACAGGAATTGAGGAAGTTTTCCTCATGGGGACACAGCCAGCAATATATTCCTGACAGATGTTCTAACCTTCCACACTGCGAGAAAATCTATTATCATTACTGTCTGTTTTCCCATTTGGAGGAGATTCCCTAAGCTAGATACAGTAGGGCTAAATATCAAAAGAAGGACGGGAACCAAAATTATCCAAATCACCCCAACACCACCACCCCCACAATATTCCATAAAGAAATACAAACCAATTTTTCTTTGGATTATTCATTGTTTCTTCAACACTTTATATTCCTTATATGCCATGTACTTGTATGGGAAAGTATCCTGTTCTCTTTGTATGGCCTCCCTTGTGTGAAATTCCTGGTATTCCTGACAGTCCCTCTGCTTTCCTATTACAACAATTACCACACTAAGCAGGAGAGCACATCGTGGTCAGTTCTCTGGCTGTGCTGGGGCACTCTTCTCCATTGATCAAACTTTCCTTATACCCCCCCCCCCCTACACACACACACACAACCAACCATTCACACACACACACACACACACAACCATTCACAGTAACTTTTGTGCAAACCAATTAATATACGCTTATTGGGACTTTTTTTAATGAAAAATACGGCACTTCATTATTTTTTCTTAACAGAACATGCCGTTATTTTGACTGATGCCGTGTACACACGATCGTTTTTTTTCATCTGAAAAAACGATCGTGTGTGGGCCCCATCTGACTTTTTTCCATCAGTGTAAAAAAATAGAACATGTTTTAAATTCTTTTTTTGTTGGATTATTGTTGTATACCTGAAAAAAAAACGAATAAAGATATTGAACAAGAAAGCTTTAGGAATTAAAACGGGACTATACTCGCCTTGGCTCAAGTGACGTGACATCCTGGAGCTCCCTGCCGGGCGCTGACATCTTCGAGTGGCCGTGTTGCCTGGATGGAAAGCCAGCTGCTTTCATTGGCAAGGCATTACTTTTCATTGGCTTGCACGGGAGTCCCATTAACTTCGGCATTGCCAAGGTAAACATCCCCTGTGACAGTAATAGGCGGTGACAGTTCTTTATGGAGGGATCTGGGGTCTAAAAGACCCCAAACCCCTCATCTGCACTTGAAAGTATTCAAAACACTTTGATTGGCGTTTTTGAATACTGTGGATTTTTTAAAACAGGCGCGGTTGGCGAGTAAACCGGAAGTGATGTTGTGATGTCGCTTCCGGGTTACTACACCTGAGACCTGAGTTTGGGTCTCCGTCCAGTCGCCGGACGTGCTGGCTGGTGGTTCGAGTCTCCCGGTGGGATGGGAGAGCCCCGGCGAGCCGCGGAAGGCAGCGGTAGTCCCCTCCCACTGCTTAGCCACATTGGTTGTTATTACAAGACAAGCTGACCGTCTCACAGATACATGATTTTACTTGGTTCTGTATTCTCTATAAAGCACTGGGAGGTGGGCAGGGGGTGGAACCAAGGAACAGTCCTCGGAGGTGGGTAGGGGCAGAGAAATTGGTTAATTCAGAAATGGGGAGCTCCTGCACCTATTCATTCACCCTGGCCAGAACACAGACTTTATGGCGGAAAGACCAAATATTTTGCCGCAGATTTAAAAGTACTGAGCAGGACTTTTGAAATTATAGTAACAAGATAAAGATTATTAGAAATTGGCTTTGGATCTACATTAATCGTACTAGTCTCCATGGCCTGTACAGTGTTTGGCTGCCAAGTTAGGAACATGTTGCCAGTCTCTAATCCTTATTATAATTCCTTGCCCTTTCCCCCATTCAGTGAATTAAGGCTGACCAGATTTCCATTATTTGATTTCAGTCTGTGATCTCAGACATTCAATAAACAGTGAGACATAATCTGTTTTCAACAAAAGACATTTATAAAAACAAAGAAAACGATAGCAGATTTATAGACGGAGGCAAGAATGGACATTGCTTTCCTTGGCTCCGGGCCTCCCCATGTCATTGGTTTGGAGCCGTGCGCATATTCAGTGTAATATAATTATTAAACGATCGCTCGGCAGAGAGATCTCAGCTGCGAAGATAAGAAAGGCTTCCTGGGATACACAAGCTCATCTTCACCAGAAGCCTTTGCAAAGTGACCTTCCAGACCTTCATGTTTTAATTTCACACATCATCATTTGTAAAGATGAAAAGATCTCGCTAGTTCTGTATATAATATTCTGCCTGTGTCAAGATAATTCTGAAGTCAGCTTTGGCTTCTTATCAGCGACCAGAACCATTAGTGATATTTTCCCTGGCTTTATGCAAAGTTAGATTAATGGAAAGGCGAAATACAGTAAGTCTTGGCCTGGGGGTGGCAATATATTAAGAATGACTTTTAATTCGTTATCTTCCAAAGATTCTTTATTTTGGCTGTAAGATTTCTTTTTTTTTTTTTACACGCCAGTCAAAAGTTTAACCTTTTAGATGTATACAGGAAGCACAGAACATCTTTTTTTCTTAGGCTGGAAGATCTAGGACCACTTGAAGACCTAGCCTTTTTTTGGCACTTTTTGTTTACTAGTTTAAATCAGTATTTTTTGCTAGAAAGTTACTTATAACCCCCCAAACATTATATATATATATATATATATATATATATATATATATATATATATATATATATTAGCAGAGACCCTGGGGCAGGGGTAGGCAACCTCTGCCCTCCAGCTGTGGTGAAACTACAAATCCCATCATGTGTCTTTCTCTAATTCCGCTTACAGACGATCGGACATTCCTACAACAAAACCATGGATTTTTTTCCGATGGATGTTGGCTCAACTTGTCTTGTATACACACGGTCGCACAAATGTTGTCTGAAATTCCGATCGCCAAGAACAAGGTCATCGTACAAGACATACGATGGCACTATTAAAGAGAAGTTCAATACCAGTCGTGTTAATAGATGTTTGGTGAGAGCCGATTCGCGCTTTTCAGCCTTGTGCTTTTTAGTCCGTTACAGTCATTTACCAGACTGAGTGCTTCCGTCTCGTACTTGATTCAGAGCATGCGTGGACATTTGTACATCAGAATTGTCTACACATGCTCAGAATTTACAAGAACAGATTTTGTTGTTGGAAAATTTGAGAATCAGCTCTCAAACCTTTGTTGTCGGAAATTCCGACAGAAAATATCCAATGGGGTCTACACATGGTCGTAATTTCCCCTTAAAATCAGGGGAAAATCGTGGGTGCGCGATATAAGCCGATCCCCGCTGTCTCCGACATTGTCCGAGCATTGTCCGAGCCGAGCCACGCGAGAGGAGCCGAGAGAAGCCGAGTGCGCAGGAATCCGGCTCTGCACAGCGCGCCAGATTCAAACACACAATGCTGCAACCCCGCGCAAGGTGCGGATGGAGACCTCCAAAGCCGCAGACGGACACCCACAAGGCTTGACGGACCCCGCGCAACGCTGCAAACGGACGCCGGAGAAGCCCGCCGATGGACGCCGGGCAAGACAGCAGACGGACACCGACAAGGCTGGACGGACCGCGCAAGGCCTCAGACGGATGCCGGACAAGGCCGCCGATGGACGCCGGGCAAGACATCCAAAATGTAATTTTTTTCCCTAAACTTCCCTTCTCAGCTTGGGGGGCGCGCTATATGCCGGTGCGCGGTATATGCCGATAAATACGGTCAGCGCTGTTTTGATATCCATGTAGCGTCACGTCACAACTGAGTATAAAAGAAAAGAGAATCGCCTCTGAGTGTAGCAATATGGATACATTTAATGAAGGTACAACATTTAGCAACTTACATGGCTGATGATTAAAACAGGCACATCCAAGTATGCAGGCATCCGGGTAAAGCTGTCAACATAGACCATCCTCCTCACCGCCATCGACGCCATCCCTTCCTCACTGCGCTCCACTTCAGGAAGTTCCACTGCCTCGCTTTCAGATCACTCCACTGCAGTGTAGTCTTCCGGATCACGATTGAAGAAGGACAGCGGTGAGAGCCAGCGGTGCGGAGGATGGTCTATGTGGACAGCTTTACCCCGGATGCCTGCATACTTAGATGTGCCTGTTTTAATCATCATGTGAGTTGCTAAATGTTGTACCTTCATTAAATGTAACCATATTGCTACACTTAGAGGCGCCTCTCCTCTTGTTTTTTATACTCTGTAGCTCCTGCTGGATTTCTGGCTTTTAATCCCCTTGTGGAGGCTTCCATTTGTAGAAGGACATTTTATGGTTGCACAACCTATCACGTGGCTATAATCTTTTTATATGGACTATAAACTGAAGGACTTCTGAATAAATGGTTGTGGAATATATCATCTGCGTTCCCATTATTTCTTATGAGGAAATATGCTTTAATATACAGGCATACCGCTTCATTATAGTCCCCCATCAGAGCCCCCCCAGCAGGTGTCCTCCATCAGAGTCCCCCACAGCAGGTGTCCCCCATCAGAGCCCCCCCACAGTAGGTGTCCCCATCAGAGCCCTCCCACATCAGGTGTCCCCATCAGAGCCCCCACATTAGGTGTCCCCAAAGATCAGTACCTGTTCAATAGATCCCTTTAGCTCGGGTGGGGCATACGTGGCATCTTTGGTTACTAGGAAGGTGGCCATCAGAGAGCATTTCTGGGAGTGCACGTGATGATTGGAAGCAGCTCCGGCCAACCTAGAAGCCTCTCATCACACCGCCTATGGGAGAATAGCTGACACACGCAGAGGGGGCAGACAGGAGAATGCTCCACGCGCACCGGACAGAATTAGTGGTGCCTAGTACCGGAACGTGTTCCGGTACTAAGCTCCGCTGCGGTACCCTACCCGGATTCCGGGGACAGCAGGAGGTATGCGCTCTTGTCAGTTGCCAGCGGAGAGAGCAAGCGGGATGGGGAACCGCAGCACCCGCTACATGCGCTCCACCTCTGGACACAGACAAGGAGGAGGGAGAGGAGCACTTTAAAGCTTTGGCGCCCCCACCTCGGTGGTGCCTGGGTGCTGAGCACCCCGCGCACCCTGCCTAGGATCTCGGCCCTGAGCCCACGGCCCTCCACTATAAATCCTGATCCCCCCTCTACAGCCTCTGACACCCCCACTACAGCCCCTGATGAACCATAAGTGAAAAAAGGTATTGCTTGACTTTAGCCACATTTCCGTTTTACGTACATGCTCTGGTCTCATTGTGTACTTAAAAGTGGGGGTTGCCTGTATGAATGCTTTGGATTACAAGCATGTGTCAGGACCGAATTATACTCGCAAACCAAGGTGCACAGTGATCCAATAAATATTACATAAGCAATTAATATCCAGTGAACCTACACTAAATAATAATAAATAAAGTGCTTCCAAAAAATATATAAATGTAAATAAAGTGCTATTCCAGATTTCTAATAATGTAGAGAAAAAGTCAGACACCACTCCTAGCTGAGATTGAAATCAGGAGGACAACAATACCCAGATGATCAGGTTTAAAGTCTCCAATGATGTGATGGATTGCTTTCAAACCTTCATAGCTTTCAATCCTTCATAGACCCATGTTGCTCAAAAAGAAGAGTGACATAACTCATTGCGCAGATAAATAGACTGGGAACGACATATGTGTAATAAAAACACAGTTGCACTTACACATTCCCCGCAATATGATTGCATATAAGAAGGTCAGTTGCATAACAGAACTCCTCACTTAGCTGTCCGTGCTCACACAGCACTGAGGTTATTGGCTCCTCCTTACGCTTTACATCACAGGACACGTGACTTTGAAAAATCTGTAAACATTACCATTTGTGTGACGGAACGCCTTGACAACTCGCTTGGGTGCTTCTCCCCAACAGTGCCTCCTCTCCCAAATCCTTGCAGCAGACCGAGAGCTAATATCAGCCCTTTTACCCCAACCATCGCGCACAGACAAGATGTGGAGGTAAAACCAAAGGAATGGCTCTTTATTAAAATTCGGACACTTACTTTATACCCCACAAGAGGAGCTCTTGAGGTGATTAGCATGACAATGCAAACTTCAAACACCAATCCAATTAACAGATAACAGCTAACAACTAACGGTGATCTTAATTAAACAGTAATCTAATTAACAAACATATGTAGCACCCGTCTAGTAGTACTAGGATATGTAAAGTTAGACATTTCTGTAGTGTATGAAATTTTAAGCAGGCCTGGCAGGTAGCCAAGCCTGTGTGTTTGATTCCTGGGCTGACAGAAAGCCAGGAAGAGCTGGGTGACACACTCAGCATCACTAAGACCTCTCACTTCTATTCAGAACATGCTAGAATCTTCTGGAAATGGAGGAGGAGAGGTGGAGCTGTCTGGAGTATTCTAAACTGTCCATTAGGGGGCCACAGGTGCCGCACCCATATCCATGCATACGGTCCCTTGCAGGACGCCAGATGCATGAATTACAATACGTCTTTTTTTTAAACAGAGCCAGAGGTTCCAATAGGCTTCAAAATAGAGCGTGCTTGGGGCACAGAGAATGCACTTTAAGCCCACCCAGGTGTGTTACAACAGTGAATGAATATTGGCTGAAAGGACAGGCAATCCTATTGGATGTCTAGGGAAGAGGAGAAGATGCATGGCCGATGGAGGAAAGGACACAGGACCCGCTGCACGATGACTTCTGTCAACTGCCTGATGCCCAATGCCCACTGCCAACTACCTAGATGGGGTAAGTGCCGAACCAACCGGCAGACTGTTCCGGGGGGTGTTTGTCGCCACCCCATAAAAAAACAGCATCCACTGATTCTGAGGGCCCTGACCAATCCCCAACCAGGATTGGCAGGGGGCAGGCCTCCTCAAATATGCAGGGTCAGCCCAGCTATGGAGGAGTTGGTGATCAGGTGGAAGATGGAATGTTAGGTTGTCAGGGCATTTGAGGGAGGTCCCCAGTTTTGGGGGGTGACCTTGAGTCTGGGCTTGGGTCCGGATGGGACCCTCTTAAAACCCACAAAGGGACCAAGAGGCACAGAAGGAGGCATGCCTGAGGTGACTGGGAGAGTGCAGTCTGGGATGGGTGCAGAGCCAATGATGTGGACTGTGGTGGCACGGGCAGTGGAAAGAGGCAGTTGCAACCAAGAGGGCTGGTAGTGCCTGATGATGTGGTGCTGGGATCAGTAGCCACATGGACAGCTAGCACTAGGACTACCATCATTTTTTGCTACACTAAAGGGGCCAGTGGCAGTGGGCAGCAGGCAACAGGCATCAGGCCGTGGACAGCAGGCATCGTGCAGAGGCTCCTGTGTCTTTTCCTCCATCGGCCGTACGTCTCCTCCTCTCCCCTAGGCGACCTGCAAAGGGCATTTTCTAAGGCCTGACTGAGCCAGTGTCAGAACTAAACTTCAGTGCTAGCTGGTCCTGGGAGTAAGTTAGGTTAACCAAGTGGTGTGCTGAAGCTGGAAGTGAGGAGGCATATATACAAGGAGTGTATATAGCTGAAGTCACAATTCCTTTTTCTTCATTTAAGTGGGCATCCCTTTCTTACCCTTACCCCATCCACGTTTAATTCCTCTCAATAAAACATAAAAACAAAGTACCAGGACTGCTTCTTGACTTCTGAGTGTCCGAAAATTGTGTTCCTGACTGTGCAGGGTGAGAGATGGACCACAGCAACCAGCAGCCCTTACAGGGGTTCTGATGCACATATAACATTCCACAATAGTTTGGTAACAAAGTGAAGTGGACACAATACTAGTAGACAGACAGAAACAATAAATGACCCAATTAACAATGGGAATTTGCACCTAGGAAACACACAATGGGGGAGACACAAACTTGTGTATTTTGCCTGCTAGACAAGTCATCAAAAGACAAACAATGTTCCAGCAGTCTGATAAAGTGGAATTAATGTATCTTCATAGATTTTTAGAGGTAGATTATTTATAAATATTTCTGTCCCATTTGAAGGAGTCTCTCCAACCCAGTCTGCAGGCGAGCCACCATATTTCCTCTGACCATTAACTTGTACAAGATTAATATTACATCTTTCCATCCACTCCAGAAGGGAAGCTTCATTGTCCTTATTCAGAGAAGTAATCCAAGCCTTCATGACGTGGTTGTCCATCATTCGAAAATGATCTGCTCTCTCCATGGGCTATAATGAGTGGGTAGGAGGCTTGCCCCTAGTCCCCTCCAAAAGCCCCGTCCTGATTGCGTCTGTCACAATCCACTAATTGAGTTTTAAGCACTTAAGACCCGGACCTTTAGGCAGCTAAAGGACCCGGACAGTTTTTGCGATTCGGCACTGCGTCGCTTTAACTGACAATTGCGTGGTCGTGCAACGTGGCTCCCAAACAAAATTGGCGTCCTTTTTTTCCCACAAATAGAGCTTTCTTTTGGTGGTATTTGATCACCTCTGCGGTTTTTATTTTTTGCGCTATAAACAAAAATAGAGCGACAATTTTGAAAAAAATTCAATATTTTTTACTTTTTTCTATAATAAATATCCCCCAAAAATATATAAAACATTATTTTTTTTCCTCAGTTTAGGCCGATACGTATTCTTCTACCTATTTCTGGTAAAAAAAAAAACGCAATAAGTGTTTATCGATTGGTTTGCGCAAAATTTATAGCGTTTACAAAAAAGGGGATAGTTTTATTGCATTTTTATTAATTATGTTTTTTTTACTACTAATGGCGGCGATCAGCGATTTTTTTCATGACTGCGACATTATGGCAGACACTTCGGACAATTTTGACACATTTTTGGGACCATTGTCATTTTCACAGCAAAAAATGCATTGAGCCTAGGTTCACACTGCTGCGAATTCAAAATCGCGGTAAAATGCCGATTTTTTTATGTAAATCGCGGCCCGAAATCGCAAAAAGTAGTCCAGGAACTACTTTTTGAAAATGCAGATGCGGCGTCGCACTGATTAGGACAGTGCCATTGGCGACAATTGCCGCCGATTTGAGATGCGATTTGACATGTCAAATCGCATCTCAAATCGTTCCAAATCGTACCCAGTGTGAACCAGGGCTGAAAATGCATTATTTACTGTGAAAATGACAATTGCAGTTTGGGAGTTAACCACAAGGGGTTATGTGTGACCTCATTTGTGTTTTTAACTGTAGGGGGTTGTGACGTCATTGATTGTGTTTCCCTGTAAAAGGGAACACACGATCGATGACAGCGCCACAGTGAAGAACGGGGAAGCTGTGTTTACACACAGCTCTTCCCTTTCTTCAGCTCCGGGGACCGATCGCGGGACTCCAGTGGCAATCCTGTCCGTGAGGCCCGCGGCACGCGCGCGACCCCACGGCTGGGCTTAAAGAGCCACATACATGTACGTGGATGTGCCCAGCCGTGCCATTCTGCCGACATATATCGGTGTGAAGGGGTCCTTAAGTGGTTAATGTATAATGATTGTATTCAACGGAGTGCACCTTTAAGACCACTGATAGACTGCAGGACGGAGCAGAGCTTTTGAAGTGCCCAAAGCATACATTGGATGTCTAATACACTCTGTATATTTACACTCTAGGCTCCCTTGACTACAGTGTTCATGGTGAAAATATACACAGTCTTGTTCTGTTATTCCAAGTTCTAATTTGTGATGAATTGTGCTATTCATGGTCCTCCTTTACTTGCGCAATTCCAGTGAAAATGTGCCGTATAACAAATAAGCACTCCTCTGGAGAAATGAAAAATATAATATGTTTAACCAATGGCAAATTCAAGCTGCACGTTTTATAAAGATGAATAAACCCTGAATCAAATGCTTAGAAAAGAAAACAGCAATGAAATGCCTGAAAACAAACTCATGGTAGCATGCCTCAATCTTTATGTGTTCTTTGTCTCGGAGGAAAGTGGGCCATGGCATCCTAAGAGGAAGGAGGTGTAAGAAGTGAAAAAAGACATTGATAAACTGGTTGTAGAGAAAGACTGTGGGTGCTAAAAGGATACAATCATAAGGGAAAGTGAATTTCTCAATCAAATAGAATTGTTATCATTTTTATTTTTGTTACTAGTAATGGAGGCAATCTGAGATTTTTATTGAGACTGTGACATTGCGGCGGATAGATCGGACACTTTTGACACTATTTTGGGATCACTTACATTTATACAGCGATCAATGCTATAAAAATGCACTGTATAAATGTGACTGGCAGGGAAGGATTTAAAACACTAGGGGGCAATTAAGTGGTTAATCGTATTACCTAGGGAGTGATTCTAACTGTAGGGGGAGGGGACTCACAAGGGGAGGAGACCGATTGGTGTTCCTCTGTACTGGGAACACACCATTGGTCTCCTCTCACCTAACAGGTCGTGGATTTGTGTTACTGGCAGTCGTGGGTGCCCAGCGGACATCCACGGTTGCCTTCTCATCCAACATCAGTGCCTGACCTCACAAATGTGCTTCTGGAAGAATGGTCAAACACTCCCACAGACACACTCCTAAACCTTGTGGACAGCGTTCCGAGAAGAGTTGAAGCTGTTATAGCTGCAAAGGCTGGGCCAACTCAATATTGAACCCTACAGACTAAGATGCTATAAAAGTTCATGTGCGTATAAAAGCAGGTGTCTCAATACTTTTGGTAATATAGTGCGTGTATATATATATATATATATATATATATATATATATATATATATATATATATATATTACACTGTATATATCTATTTTTCCCTTTATTTTTTATTTATTTCTTGATCAGAGTGAGGCCTCGTACACACGGCCGAGGAACTCGACGTGCCAAACACGTCGAGTTCCTCGTCGAGTTCAGCCCTGAAGCCGCCGAGGAGCTCGGCGGGCCGAGAGCTCCCATAGAACAACGAGAAAATAGAGAACATGTTAGGATGAAGGAAAAAAGCTGGGACAGCCGCACTCCAAAAAAAACTCCTCCTTTAATTTAAAATCACAAAATACATGCCACAGCAAAAAACAGCACAACAAAAGAAAAGCTGACGTTTCGCACTATGCCTTAGTGCTTCTTCATGAGCTATGAAGAAGCACTAAGGCATAGTGCGAAACGTCAGCTTTTCTTTTGTTGTGCTGTTTTTTGCTGTGGCATGTATTTTGTGATTTTTAATTAAAGGAGGAGTTTTTTTTGGAGTGCGGCTGTCCCAGCTTTTTTCCTGTGGCATGTATTTTGTGATTTTTAATTAACCACTTCCATACCAGGTACTTACGCAGCTTCCCGCCCAAGCCAATTTTCAGCTTTCAGCACTGTCGCACTTTGAATGGCAATTGCGCGGTCATGCTACACTGTACCCAAACAAAATTGGCGTCCTTTTTTCCCCACAAATAGAGCTTTCTTTTGGTGGTATTCGATCACCTCTGCGATTTTTTTTTTTTTGCGCAACAACTAAAAAAAGGCTGAAAATTTGGAAAAAAAATTACGTTTTTATTTTTTTCTGTTAATTTTTTTGTAAATAAGTTTTCTCTTTCAATTACGGGCACTGATATGGCGGCACTAATGGGCACCGATGAGATGGCACTGATGGACATCGATGAGGTAGTACTGACGGGCACAGATGAGGTGGCACTGATTGGCGGCGCTGGTATGCGACACTGATGGGCACACATAGGCGGCACTGATGGGCACACATAGGCGGCACTGATGGGCACACATAGGCGGCACTGATGGGCACACATAGGCGGCACTGATGGGCACACATAGGCGGCACTGATGGGCACTCATGGGCGGCACTGGGCACTCATAGGCGGCACAGATGGGCACTCATGGGCGGCACTGATGGATACTTATGGGTGGCACAGATGGGCACTGATAGGTGGGCACTGGGCATGGATGGGCACTGTGGGGTGGCACTGGGGTGGCACTGATGGACACTGGTGTGGCGCTGATGGACACTGGGGTGGCGCTGATGGACACTGGGGTGGCAGCACTGATTTTTGCCAGGTTGCCAGTCAGTGCCCATTTGTGGGCACTGACTGGCATCTTTTTTTTTTTCTTTATGCTTTTTTTTTTTTTTTTTTTCTGTCATTTTTTTTTTTTTTTTTCTGTCATTTTTTTTTTTTTGCCCACCCTGGTGCTCCAGGGTGGGCATCCCTGGTGGTCCAGTGTGGCGATCCGAGGGGGGGCTGCGCTGATAAACAATCAGCGCTAACCCCCCCTGTCAGGAGAGCCGCCGATCGGCTATCCTCTACTCGCGTCTGTCAGACGCGAGTGAGGAAGAGCCATCGGCGGCTCTTCCTGTTTACATCGTGATCAGCCGTGGTTGGACACGGCTGATCACGTGGTAAAGAGTCTCCGCCGGAGGCTCTTTACCGAGATCGGAGATGCAGGGTGTCAGACTGACACCCCGCATCACCGATCACCGCGATGCGCGCCCCCACGGGCGCGCGCGGCATGAAATCCTGCAGGACGTTCTGGAACGTCCTGTCAGGATTTCATAACCACTTCCCGGACGTAAATCGGCCATAGGCCGGGCGGGAAGTGGTTAAAGGAGGAGTTTTTTTTGGAGTGCGGCTGTCCCAGCTTTTTTCCTTCATCCTAACCTGCATTTTGATTGCACTGCCTGCACCCTTGGCTCGGACCACAGGAATCAGATTACCTGGTTCTCTTTGAGCGGTTACCCACTCTCTCAAAATAGAGAACATGTTCTCTATTTTCTCGACGAGTTCCTCAGCGGCTCCAACGGGCCGAAAGTGTACAGACGACAGAGTTTCTCGGCAGAATCCGGCTCTGACCGAGTTTCTCGCCGAATTCTGCCGAGAAACTCTGTCGTGTGTACGAGGCCTGAGACCTGCAGTCAGCAGTCCATACTGGCCATTATAGAGTTTCCTGCTCCCTGTTTGGAGTCTGGCAGAGGGAAGGCTTCCAGCACCAACTTCTTTTTTTTTTTTTTTCTTTTCTTTTTTTTTCACTTCAGACTCTACCTCATAGAGTGCGAATATATGCTCATGTTCTACGAACCAGCCCATTGCATCTCTATTTTGGTTTTGCATCATTAGTGTCGCTTTTCTTTATATGGGTTTCTCTTTTTTTTTTTTTTTTATTTCCTTTTTGTTCTGATTTCATTTTTTTTTTTTTTTTTATACATATGCTATTGTAACATGCACATATACAAATAGACCCATATAAACCCATATGTACCTCCGTTTGCAAAAGAGCAAATAAAAATACCAAAAAATTTACCATTTCAAAATTTTTACCCCCCCTTACCTCTACCCCTCCCCCCCTGTCTCACCTTAGACATTTTCTTCAGACCTGTAGATCTTTCTAATATTCTTCTAGGGGAGCATTTAAAATTCTTCCCTTAGCTTTTCTGCGTAACTCCAAGTTTTCTTGAAAATCCTCCAGTTTTCCCATTTTGTGCTTAATAAGATATTATTGCCCTCTAAACCCTCTTTCAGTTCTTCCATTTTGTATGTTTCTTCGACCGCGTCGATCCATTCCCAAATTAAAGGGGGGTCTGGGTCTTGCCACCTTCTAGGGATTAATCTCTTGGCGGCGTTCAGGAGGTGCGGTATCAGTGATTCCCTGTACCTTTTAATGCCTTCTTCTCCCCCGTGAAATAAAACAACCCATGGGTCCATCTTTATCTTTTTCTTTGTGATCTCCTCCACGCATCCCAATATTTTTTCCCAGTACTCTTTTATCTTAGGGCATCCCCACCAAAGGTGTGCCATATTTCCTAGTGTACTACAGCCCCTCCAGCAGTCCCCTGTCTGCCCCTCTTTAAATTGTTTTAATTTATCCGGTGTCATATACCAACCGGCAATGCATTTAAAGCACATTTCCGCCGTGCGGCTATCCACCGCGGAGGAGTGGGTCAGAGTCAACATTCTCTCTATTGTGGTCCTATCCCGCTGTGTGCCCAATTCCCTTTCCCATTTTTCAATGAATGGGGGTATACCCGGCTCCCCCATCTTCAGTAGGATCCTATATAGTTTTGAAACAATACCTTTGGATCTTTCTGTGGTACAGATTTTTTTTCAAATCTGACAGCTGGTCTCCTGACCTCAAAGAGTGGGGGAGACCTTGAATAAAATGGTTTAGCTGCTGATACCTCCACTCATTGATTTCCATTAAATTTTTATTAAGTTTTAGCTCCTGCAGTGTTCTAATGTGACCCTCGCTCATTATGTCTCTTAATTGTGCAGTGTCTTTTTTAATCCAATGCCCCCCCACTTGTGTCTTACCCGGTGCAAAAAAAATCGTTGTTTTTTAGTGCTATGAGAGGTGAGTTATATTCTTTCTCAATTTTTTTATATACTATGTCCCATGTTTTCAGTGCCTTTTTTGTTATCTCGTGTAGGTTTATGTCCAGTGTCCTGAATTTGGGGGGGTTCCAAATTATCTTATCTAACCTTGCCTGTGATAATTCATTTTCTAAACTTACCCACCTTTTTTCTTTATTGACTCTGGCCCACTCCACCACCCTTGTCAATATAACCGCATCGTAGTATCTCTTAACATCCGGAACGGCGAGTCCTCCCTTTTTTTTTGGTTGCCTTAATGTTTGAGAATATATCCTATGTTTCTTGTTCTTCCATATAAAATTCATAATTAATTTGTTAAGGGCTGAGAGTAGAGTTCTCGGGAGGGCTATGGGGATCATCTGGAATTTATATAGGACCTTTGGCATAATGACCATTTTGCAATAATTGATTCGTCCTATCCATGATATTGCTCTGTTTTCCACCCTTTTTGTCTCTTTCTTAATTTCGTTTAACAATGGGATAAAATTTATCGCGTAGGTTTTTTTAATTGATTTGGCTAACAAGATCCCAAGATATTTAAGTTCGCTGACCCAGTCGAAACGATGGTTTATTTTCAGGGATTTTTCTTCTATCTTACTAACATTTATACTCATGATCTTCGTTTTGGTGATATTTAATTTGAAATTTTAAATTTCTCCATATTCATAGCAAAGGCTTAATAGGTTTGGAATTGATGTTTTGGGTTCAGTTAAATAGAAGAGGACGTCGTCTGCAAAAGCTGCAAGTTTATGTTCCTCCTCTCCTATTTTGATCCCTTTTATTTTTTGGCTGTTGCGAATCTTGGCTAGCAGGGGTTCCATTGACAACACAAACAGCAGTGGTGACAATGGGCACCCCTGCCGCGTTCCATTTTTCATTTGGAATGTTTGCGAGAAGCTGCCGTTTATTTTAATTTTGGCCATAGGGGACTGATAAAGGGCAGCCACCCAGTTCATCATCCCCTGGCCAAACCCCATTTCCTTTAAAGTAGAAAGCATGAGTCCCCAGTCTACCCTGTCAAACGCTTTTTCTGCGTCTATTGACAGGAGTAGACCTGGGGACCCCATTGTCCTCATTTTCCGGATAATCAAAAGTGTTCTGACACCGTTGTCTCTCCCCTCTCGCCCCTGGATGAACCCCGTCTGGTCTGGATACACCAATTTATTCATTTCCTGCTTAACTCTCCCGGCCAATATCCTTGCGAACAGTTTTATATCCGTGTTTAGCAAGGATATTGGCCGGTAGCCCGAGCATCCTTTCAGGTCGTTGCCTTCTTTCGGGATGACAGTGATAATTGCTTCTGAGGCCTCCTTACTTAATTTGTACCCCTTCCCGAGGCCATTAAAGTACTTACATAGCCTTGGTAATAGTATCTCTTTAAATTTTTTGTAGTACATTACTGTAAAGCCATCTGGGCCTGGGCTTTTACCTGAGGCTGAGTTTGTTAATGCTAACTTGATTTCATTCTCCGTGATTGGCCTGTCCATCCCCTCAGCATCGATTTGACTAATTTTTGGGAGTCTTGCTTCTTTTAAAAAGGTTGTGATCTTATTTTCTTTCTCTCCTATCTGCCAAATCTTTTGTTCTACTGAGTATAATTTTTCATAGTATAATCTAAATGTTTCGGCGATTTCTTTTGTTGTATGGGCAACCTCTCTTTTTTCATTTTTCATTTTGTCAATATAATTCCTTGTTTTTTTTTTTTTCACCAACCAAGCCAGATGTTTGCTTGTTTTATTTCCCCACCTATATCTTTCCCTTGCTATTAAGTTGAATTATTTTCTTGTTTCCTGATCCATGAGATCTTTAAGTTTATTTCGTTTGTTAACAAGGGTTAGGTATACATCTCGTTGCTTACCTTCTTTTTTGTGTATTTGTTCTAGGCTGAAAATCTCGTCTATTAATTTAACTTTTTTACTGATCGCTTCCTTTTTTCTCCTTGCTCCTTCAGAGATCAGAACCCCTCTTATTACTGCCTTGTGGGCATCCCATAGGGTAGCCGCCGAGATTTCCTCAGTCTCATTAATCTTAAAATATTCTTCTAGTTCTTTTTTGACCCTTGTTACGCTTTTCTCCTCAATCAGTAGTTCCTCATTTAATCTCCAGCTTTGGTAGGGCCTTTGATTGCCCGAGATTTTTATAGATATACTAATGGGCGCGTGGTCGGAGATCGTCATGGGCTCTATTCTCGTCTCGACCACCCCCTCCAGCATTCTATGATCAACGAAGATGTGGTCGATCCGAGAATAGCTACCATGCACCTGGGAGTAAAAAGTATAGTCTCGCTGACTAGGATTAAAAATCCTCCATGTATCCACTAACTGACTTCTATGTAAGCTAGCTTTGGCCTTTCTTAATTGTGTATCCTGAGTTTCTAATGTCCGGTGTGATTTATCCACTTTCGGATCCATACAGAAGTTTAGGTCTCCTCCTAGTATTATCTTTCCCTTACTGAAGTCTTTTAATTTCCCTAAAATTCCCAATATGTATTTCGTTGGGGAGATGTTAGGTGCATATACGTTTACAAGGGTATACTCTTCCTCCTCCAGTTTTCCTCTCAAAAAGAGGAATCTCCCTTCTGGGTCAATTAGTCTATCTGTAAGCACAAACCTAGTACCCTTGGCTACCCCAATTGCGACCCCTCTAGCCCTCTTGGAGATGGTATCTCCATAATACCAAGTGGGAAAGTCTGGCGAGTACATCCTTACGTTTGATCCTATTGTCAGATGGGTCTCTTGTAGGAATGCGATATCTGCCCTATAATGTTTCAGTTCCTTCAACACCTTATGTCTCTTGTATGGGCTATTTAGTCCCTTAACGTTGTATGAGAGGCATTTTATTACTGGCATCTTCGTTTTTTTTGTTTTTTATTCCTCGGTCTAGATCTACAATTTTCCTTTCTATGGTTTACGCTCTCTTCTAGTTGTCCAGGTGAGACAGGGCATCTCCCCCCCCTCAGTCCCTCCCCCCTCTTCCCCCCTCCCCCCTCTTCCCCCCTCCCCTCCTCCCACCCTCCCGTTTGGTTCCCTCCCCCTCCCCCTATTTGGCCTATTAAAGACCTCTGAACCCTCTTCCATCTCTTGGTTCAGATCATTCTGGGCGGGGTCTGAGATTGCCTCCCCTCCTCCCGGTTTTCCACCCGGAGGGGGGGGGGACAAAGACCCAATCCTGCCGGACGGTAAGGAGACCGAACAAAGAACTGAGAAAAAAACAAACAAAAAAAAAAAGAAAAGACCAAAAGGGTCTCCGAGGTGGCCCAGAAAAGACCAAGGGTGCAACCAGGGAAAAACCAGGAGAAAGAGGGGGAGGGGTGAGTTTCCCCTCCCCCTCTACCCCCAGCCTGGCATGTCAGGGATCTGAATATCTAATTTCCTACAAAATTCGTTTAAGTCCTCTGGGAACCTCAGCGTCGCAGATCTCCCCTCTTTTGTTCCGATTAGGCAAGCAGGAAAACCCCAGTTATACTTAATATTCAGATCTATCATCTGTTTTAGGAGCGGTTTTAACTGCCATCTCCTTGCCAGTGTTTCTGGGGCCACATCGGTGAATATCTGCAGGTCCATTCCTTCAAATACTATTGGGGGTTGCCCCCTCAGCTTCTTCCAGATTGCTTCTTTATCTTCGTAGAACTGGAACCTTATTATGACATCTCTTGTTCGCTCGGAGGTCACTCTTTTCGGATTTCCTACTCGATGGACCCTTTCGATCCTAATCGGGTTATCAATTGTTCTTTCCAATAGCGGATTAAATATTGTCTGCATTATTGTCCTGAGGTCCTCTCCCCTCTTCTCTGGTATAGACCTTATCCTCAAGTTTTGTCTCCGGTTTCTGTTTTCCTGGTCCTCTAATTTGTAGAGAATATGCCTCTGCTGTAACTGAATCTGGTCCATCTGGGCTTTAAGTGTATTTGATTCTTGTTCATGTTTCTCTATTTGTCCCTCTACCGTTTCTATTCTGGAGAGCATATGGCCAAAGTCGGTCCGTAAATTCTGTATTTCACTTTTTATCACGTTCTCCAGTCTTAGCAACATCTCTGCCATTTCTCCTTTTGAGGGGGCCTGAGTGTCTGGACTTCGTTCTACCCTCCTGCTACTTTCTAGATCACTTCCTATGAGTCCTTCTTCTCTTAATACTATAGATGTTTCTCGGGGTGCATCACTTTGGGGTTTCTTATATTCGATCTTTTTTGCTTTATTCCCTTGTTGTTGCTTTGTTGCTCCCTGGACCCCGGAGGTACACGGGCTTTCCCCTCTGGTCACAAATGGCCTTATTGAGCTTGTTGCTGTTATATTACTTGGGGTAGTTGGAGGTCCCCCTTTTGTTGATCTACTCGCCATTCTGCTCATATTAGTCTCTTTCCTTCTGATTCTCTTCCCCAGCTTGGCCTCTTACTCTCATCAAGATTATGCAAAACTCCAATATAAAGGCCCTGTCCGGTCAGGTTCAGGTATATGATGTCAGCGTCCGCAGAGGGTATGAATAGGCCGGATTCCCCTATCTATTATTCACTATTTGGACTTCAAGAAAAGTAGATAAAGTGGTCCGCGGAGAGACAAATTCCCTCCCCTTTTCAATTTCCTTTCTTCTCCCTTTTTTTCCCTTCCCCCTCTTCCTCCTTCCCCCAACACGTCCTGTGAGAAAAAAAAAAAAAAGGGGGGGGGAGTTACCCCATACATTGGGCAGGAAAATTCCGAACCAGTGGGCAATTCGTAGTCTCCGAAAAAAAAAAAAAAAAAAGGGGGTGACTATTGTTATCCTGCAGTCAGCGGACCTAGAGGGTTCAATGGGGTGGACCCACTTTTGGATTCATATATCACGGTGAAAGAAAAAGGAACAAAACTGAAATTATACAGCCCTGCCTATTCTAATCCTTCCCCGTTGATACATATAGAGTCCTGTTTTATCCGTTAATGTGGCTTTATCCATCCCCCTTTTACTTGGGACCTTTGGGGACCTTTAGGGAGGAAGCAAAAAAGGTTTTGAGTTCGTACGGATATGTCAGATTTATCTATTCTAGATATTTCAGAAAAGATATATGTAGTCCACTCCATCTAGTAGCGTGTCCATGGGCTATACCGTCCAGTTACCAATGGCGACGGTCTTCCAGATGGTTTTGCACTATCTGACTGATTTTCTTGGAGTTCTCATCCACCTGAGCATCAATCCTCTATTCTTATGTACTATAATCACTTATGTCATACCATACTTTACAGACCAAAATAATCCGTCTTAGCCTTCCTGGGATTTGAGATATGTACTAGACATTCAAATTCACCTCTTCCCCCCTACTGGTTCTCCTTAGCCGTTAGGTCAATGTATCTAGAGCCCGCTCGGCTAGGGGGGAGTAGATGCAGATAAACTCTGTCTAGGCTCCGCTCACTCCCTGTCCCAGCTTATTTCCCTCAGTGTGGGTCAATTGTCCTTCCACAGACTTTTCCCCTAATTATGTGCAGCTGTGTCCTCTAGGGTAATAGACCAGGGGAATCCCAAAAATATTAATGGTTAAGGGTATTACATACGTTGCAAGTTTTCCAATCCGTACTTATACTCAGTTTTATCACATCTTGGCAGTAACTTAGCAAACTTTACTCTCCAGGAAATTAGGTGACATCTAAATAGCGCCAGATCGTTTACAGCATTGACATTATTCTCATACCTTCATGATCTTCACCGCCGGGGATTTCCCCCACCTTACCTCTGTTCTTCCAAGGGAGTGTATGAACCTGAGCACTGACCCTTTCACCTGTGTTATTTGGAGGTGGGTGTCCTTAAGAGTAGACCTGGTGGTTTCAATCTCCCCTTCACAGCTCTCTGTCTCCGTCCGTCGGCTCCGGTCCTTACCAGCTGTGTGTCCCTGTGGGACTACACAGCACTGTGTAATGCGGGCTGCTGCAGTCCGTGTGGTACAGCATCCCGCTCCTTCCGCGCTGATGTGGTGTCCGTGGCGTCCAAGGTGTCAGCCTGTTGTTTAGGCAGCGTGCGGCGTGTGGATGGAAGCCGCCGTCGCTGCATCCAGTCAGTGCGGTTCGTCCGTCCTCCTACCCGGCAATCCCACAGTTCTTCACTCCCCCCGCCCTCGAGCGTGTCACGTCCTCACGTGCACGTGCACGCCATCCTGCAGCACCAACTTCTTATGCAAATCAAACAGCCAACCGTGACCCACCTTAAGCACCACAGGGCAATAGAATTTTTTTCCCACAATGACGGGTCTTAGAGTGCGCTAATAATTTGTCTCAAAGGTCAAACAAGGTATTGAACATTTCTAGAATGTTCTTCTTAAATCTGCTTTTGCAGAAAATTCACGGCCCTTCACAATGAATGCATACTGTTTCCAGAAGACCGAAACCAACGACTGCCTGCAATTATTCATTATTATCCTTTAGTTGTGTCTAGGGGGAAAAAAACTTTCCTTAATATTTGAAGTTATCGTAAAGCTGTACTGCAGGCAGGAAGATAAATACACATCTGAAATGTATATACAGTACATGATGTTTTTCCTGACAAAATTCTTCTGTCTTGTAATTCACATATCACTGTTAGGATAAATGGCCAGGTCAGTGACCTCACTTTAGTCCATTGCAGTTAAGGAATACCATTTGTTCATCAACCCATGCCCAGTCTGTTAAGCGGGAAATGAACATGATGGAGCCATTACTGTTCTTTTTCTTCCTGTCAGCAAGCTCGCCACCCATGCAATGCAGTCTTGATTGGCTCAAAGTACTGCACTACCTACACTCATCCTTAGGCTAGCTGATTGGTTGCAGTCAATGTTCTGCTAATAATTTCCCATACGGCTCTATTGATCTTGAGTTTGACGTTTGTGGTGCCGACAGGACCACCCGCAGCTCAAATTTTAACCACTTAAGCCTTTAGGCAGCTTAATGCCCAGGCCAGGTTTTGCGATTCGGCACTGCGTCGCTTTAACAGACAATTGCGCGGCCGTGCGACGTGGCTCCCAAACAAAATTGGCGTCCTTTTTTCCCCACAAATAGAGCTTTCTTTTGGTGGTATTTGATCACCTCTGCGGTTTTTATTTTTTGCGCTATAAACAAAAATAAAGCGACAATTTTGAAAAAAAATCAATATTTTTTACTTTTTGTTATAATAAATATCCCCCAAAAACATATATAAAAAAAAATTTCCCTCAGTTTAGGCCGATACGTATTCTTCGACCTATTTTTAGTTAAAAAAATCGCAATAAGCGTTTATCGATTGGTTTGCGCAAAATTTATAGCGTTTACAAAATAGGGGATAGTTTTATTGCATTTTTATTAATTCTTTTTTTTTTTACTACTAATGGCGGCGATCAGCGATTTTTTTCATGACTGCGACATTATGGCGGACACTTTTGACACATTTTTGGGACCATTGTCATTTTCACAGCAAAAAATGCATTTAAATTGCATTGTTTATTTTGGAAATGACAGTTGCAGTTTGGGAGTTAACCACAGGGGGCGCTGTAGGAGTTAGGGTTCACCTAGTGTGTGTTTACAACTGTAGGGGGTTGTGGCTGTAGGACTGACGTCATCGATCGAGTCTCCCTTATATAAGGGATCACTCGATCGATACGCCGCCACAGTGAAGCACGGGGAAGCAGTGTTTACATACGGCTCTCCCCGTTCTTCAGCTCCGGGGAGCGATCGCGACGGAGCGGCTATAAACAAATAGCCGTGCCGTTGTCCCGGATCGCTCCCCGAGGGAACCCAACCGCCGCATGTAGCGGGGGGGGGGTTCCGATCGGACCCCCGACCCGCGGAAAGGCAAGGACGTACATGTACGCCCATTTGCCTGTACGTGCCATATTGTGGACGTACATATACATGCGGCCGTCGGGAAGTGGTTAACCAATTCAGCACTGCTTTGGATAACAGGAGGCTAATATATCAACAGGTTCAGATGCTTATATTTGCTGAAATTAAAGTTACATTTAAAGTGCATCAAAGATAATTTTTTTTGTATTGGGTGGTGAAGAGTTAAAACCCCTGTAATGTTGTTATTGCCATCTGTAAGATGAATAATCTTGCAGACAGTCCTAAGTTCCAAAATGCCAAGTTTATTCTTCCGTTGGGAAAACGTGGACATAAGGCAAAGTCTGTTGACTTTATTTTTCATCATTTTTA